>NC_055986.1:168841027-169149599 GCF_018446385.1 Zingiber officinale | reverse complement strand
AGATAGGTTTGGTTCATTTCATTTGATTTGAACCGTTTGGTACTTATGTTATAGATGAGGTTCTCTAAGTCTAGAATATAGAGTCCGTTTATCAGAGGTGCACTACAATAGAACATATCGTTTAAATAGACGGAACAATATTTGTTCTTTATGATAAACGAAAAGCTTTTCTTGTCCAAACAAGAAACTAAAATTATGTTCTTAGTAAGAGCAGACACATAACAACATTCATCTAATTCTAGTACAAGTCCAGAGGACAGAGATGGAAAATAAGTCCCTACAGCAACAGTAGTAACCCGTGCTACATTGCCTACTCGTAGGTCCACCTCGTCCTTCGTCAATGCCCTGCTATTTCTCAACGCCTGTACATTAGTATAAATATGAGAAGCACATCCGATATCTAATACCTATGATGAAAAAATAAAAAGATTAACTTTTAATAAAGAATATAAAAAAAGTTAGTGAAGGTACACTTTCATTCATGTGATTCTAATAAAAGCATCACCAGTGAAGATAATATTATCACCATATACTTGTATCCATTATTGTAAATTTACACCTTCAACTACCAGGTATTTACAATGAGGTTCCTATATATAGCAAGCATGATAAGGGAATCACAAGTTTACTTTCTTGTGTAGGCATTCAACAGGTAGTGATAACAAACAATAACAAAGAGCTACATTTGCACATACGTATATTTTCGACATCCTTTATAAAACTTTAGACATCTCTCCCTCAATGATTCTGCACTTTCATCAAATGATTGAATCTGTTTATCAAGAATAAAGAAAAGCCAAGTAAGAAAAAACCGAACATAATTCCAGCTCGATCAGAACAGGCAGACGGAAAGGTGGCAAAAGGTGAAATCACTCGTCCCCGCCGCACTCATGGAAGCCCCAAGTGGGCAAATAGTGGGTGGAGTGAGATGCACAGGATTAAGGGTTTACGTCCTGATAACCCCGCACCTGAGTTTTCAAATGACAAACGAATCACTAGTTACCAATTTGATGACCCATGGGGTCAGAACAGGGAGACGGAAAGGGAAAGGGGAGACAGAGGAGGAAGAAAGGAGATGCGAAGTAGGGGTGAGCAGTCAACCCGTCAAACCGATCAACCCGCTTATACCGATCGAATCGAACCGAAAAAAAAAATCTGTCGAATATAGAGTTGGATGTAGGATCCTGATATTACATTATCCGATCTAGTAGGGCTGAATAATTTTTTATCCCAATAACCGAACCAACTCGACCAGCGATCACCTCTACTTGTAGCAACTACTGTCGAGAAGTTGTTACATGTTGTAATAGTTACTGCCGAGAAGCTGTTACCGTTGTAGCAGCTACTAGCGATTAGCTACTACAACATGTAATGAATAATGTCTATTATCATTTTAAACTTTTTATTTTATTTTTGTTATTTTATATTTATATTTTATGTTTCATGAGATATAAGATTGGATATCCAAATAACTAATAATCCCGTCGGATATCTGATACATAATAATTATCGAATATAGGACCGGATATAAATCTTGATATTATATTATTTGATTTAGTAGGATTGGATCACGCAAAGTTTGAAAAAGAGAAAACGAAAAAACGTTTATAAAGTTTAATCAACCAACTTATAGTTTTCATTGGTTGAGAGGTTGTTGAGAGTTGAACGTAGGTGGCCAACCGGTGAGACTAAGCTTTCGTTAATTGTACGTAATTCAGAACTGATTTAGGACATATTTAGTAGTAGGAGTTAACAAAAATAAAAAGTTGTGCGTAATTCCCATAAAAGTTTTTTTATTTTATAATGGCATATTAAAAATAAAAATTTTCATCTATCCCAGTACTATCAAAAATAAAATAAAATTCTTTCAACAATTTAATTTGAGGGCATCCAAATGGGAGCTTAAAGATTATGACAAAAAAGTAAATATATTTATTCTTAGTGTCCTTGTCAATTTATCTCAGGGTTAATATGGAGGAGGTAAATTATGAGTGACTATTAACCTTTGGAATAATGACTAATATATAAAGGAGGCATATTCGAACCCCAAATTTCATTGTGACAAATGAAAGTTTAAATAGTTCGTATTGAATGATGTTTATTATAGAAAAGAAAATAAAAACAAATAGATTTCTCAATAAAATTAAACTGTGCTTTAGTTATAACTTCTAATCGCTATAATTCTAAATTCTAGAAAAAGAATATTTTAGAAGATTGTGCATGAAATTTTCATGCCGTTTTCTGAATAATAGTTACGACTCGATAACCAAATGTGAACACATCCACTAGTTTTATGATTATTGAAATGTTGTGCGCCACTAATGATATTGAGAGTAACCACGTCAATTGAATTATTCTATGTAAAAATTTTATCTTAAAATTTAGATAAAATAATTAAAAAAAAATTTACATCACATATTCTATTAATTTCCTAAATTTACATATGATAAATAATGATTCTTTAAATTTAAGAAATAAAACCTCTATCCTAAAAATAAAATAATATATTTTTTTAAATTTCTCTCATTCCACTCACTTTTCCAATCACTCTTTCCACTCATTCTATAAATATAATAATTAAGAAAAAGAAAAAAATAATAAAAAAATTAAAAGTGATAGAAATTTTATGATAGTTAATATAGTGTGTAGTGAAAAATGATTATCTAAATTTAATAAAAAGAATTATTTATTTTAAATTTTAAATATAGTGATAGAAAAATTAAGGATGCTCTGATAATTTCAGTTGAGCCAATAAGTGAATCTTTCGAAATGATCCAGATCCAATTTAAGTGAGAGAAATGAAAATGATTTTTCAAAACTTATTATATATTTTCTATATCATATAATTAAATTTATTTTTTAGGAGTGGATTTGCCTAATAATTTGTGTTACAATATGATAATAAATTATTTAATATTTTTTTAGTTTATATTTTAATATAATTATTGTAAATTATAGGTTTGTATTCAGTTAGAAGATTTGTAAGGAGAGTTTTAACAAAATAACTATCTAATTGTTGGTTGATATATTTTTCTCCTTTTTGAATATATCTATTTATAAAATGTTCAAATCATCGTTCATCAGTTGAGATGGCCGAGTTGGTCTAAGGCGCCAGATTAAGGTTCTGGTCCGAAAGGGCGTGGGTTCAAATCCCACTCTCAACAATAATATTGACTCAATCTTTTTTTTTTTCTGTTTTAGAAATTTAAAATATTAATAATAAAAAACTCATGCTTGGCAACGGTTGGTTACTATCTCAATAACCAATTACAATAGGGCCGCTTTGTGGATTATGACATAATTAATAAATTATATATATATATATATATATATAAAAGAATAAATAATTTATTTTCAAGTTTGTAACCTTTGTCTATATCAGTGCGATTTAAAAATGAGAATAATTGAGCCGGACCGGTTGTAAACAGAAAACAGTGGTCGGATCTACCGATGGGCTGTGCGTAATTCCCATAAAACTTTTTTTATTTTATAATGTCATATTAAAAATAAAAAATTTCATTACTATCAAAAAATAAAATAAAATAAAATAAAATAAAATTCTTTCAACAATTTACTTTAGAGGCATCAAATGGGAGTTTAAAGAGCTCTTATTGGATGATGTTTATTATAGAAAAGAAACTAAAAATAAATATATTTCTTGATAAAATTAATGATAAATTTATTTAATTAGAATTTGATCGGTCAGAATTGAATTATAATACATGTAAGGGCGGAGACACATAATAAGATGCCTAGGCCTAAAGATAGGGATATAAACGAGTCGAACCGAGCCGAATAGTATTAGGCTCGAGCTCGACTCGTTTAAGTTATATTCGGGCTCGAGCTTGAATTGAGCTTTTATCACAAGGTTCGAGCTCGGCTCGTTTTAGAATTATTAGGCTCGCGAACAGTTCGAGCTCCGCTCGTTATTAGCTTGATTATCAAAGTTAACGAGTCTAACTCGTTAAGCGAGCTTGGGCTCGTTTTCGGGCTTGTTTAGAGCTCGTTTTTGTCTCATTTTAAGGCTCGTTTTAGAATTCATTTTTTTTCCTCGTTTTAGAGTTCGTTTTTTGGCTCGTTTAAGGCTCGTTTTTTTTGGCTCGCGAGCCTATAAACGAACATATTCACGAGCTCACGAGCCGAATATCCTTAAACTCGAGCTCGGCTCGATAAAACTGTCGAGCTCGGCTCGATAAAACTGTCGAGCTCGGCTCGATAAGATAAACGAACGAACTCGAATGAGCTTTTTACCGAATCGAACTTCGAATAACTCGCGAACCGTTTGGTTCATTTACATCTCTTCATGAGCCCCAATTTATTACCTAACTATATATATAAGGTAAGTTTTCTCATATTTTGTATATCAGTGAATTTTTAAGCCCAGTAATCCCTGCCCAATTTTAACCCATAGCTCATGCCGTGTTTAATTTCTATCCTATTTCTCTTGTCCTGTTGTAGATGGCGGACAAAATAAGATTGCAAATCTTATTTTGTCCACCCAATTTATTTTAATATGGCATTTTATTTTTTAAATAAATTTGAAAGAAAACTTAAAAAAAAAAAATTGTAATTAATGTCACATCAAATACTCTAAATATACATTTTACCTTAAATTTTACATTTTACCTAAAAAAAATCCCTTGTATTAAATACCTTACTAGTTTCCTAAATTTATATTTTATGAACAGTAACTCCCTAAATTTAGGGAATGAAAATGCTACCATGCATTGAAAAGAGATTCTCTAAATTTAATAAAGTTGATGATTTACTTTAAATTTTAGAGATGTTGATAGGGAAACTGATGTGGATGCTCTTTCCTCTACTCTTCATCTATTTCTTTTTTCTCCTCGTGTCTTTCTTGTCGTCGACTCATTGCTCTTACGATTCTCACGATTGCTATTCCATGACTCCGATTTCTTTTGAGTTTCACTTATCCCTCTATTCCTCTTCGATGATTGTTAGTTTGCTTCGTGATTCTTGTTGCTTTCTCTCTCTAGATTGCTACACAAATACGACATTGCAATTGCTCCACTGATCCTTATCCCTCCTTTTCTCTTCCGCTATTGCTTCACGATTATTACTGCTCTACAACTTCTGTAAGTATAAATAACTATTATCTCTATTTTAATCTTCAATTAAAATATCTCTTATTTTACTTTGATAGTTGATCCCAAGATTTTTTTTTTATCATAGCTAATTGAAATGCATGCCTAATCAATAACCTAATTGTAAGATTAAAATGCATTCCTAAATCCATCACAGTTAAATGTTTAAGCGAATCAAACAACTAGTTTGAAATGTTACAACAAATGTAACACTGTTTGATTTTATTTGTTTGCTTATTTTCACTTTTTAATTTTTATTCTATTAATTATTTACTATCTACAATGGCAAAAAATAATAGTAATGAAATGCATAATTATGCATGATTAAATGCTTAATCAAAGTTTTTAATACAATGTTGAAATTAATTAAATTTTTTTTACTAGATATACGGCCAAATTTTAATTTTTAATATGCGGTCACGCTTAGGGGTAACATATTTCTACTTCTTTTTATTAATCTTTTTCTTATATAGAATTTAAACTAGTTGATTTCTTAAGTGTTTTTTACTTTAAATAATGTTGAATTTTTAGTCATTACATTTGATATTGAATCTATGTAAGAGAAAGTGAGATTTATATTAGAAATTGTATTAGAAATCATTATTTAAAATTTATAAGATTTTATCATGTCAAAATATGTTTGTCCTAGGTTATTTTAATGTCAAATCAAGAGAGAAAAGGGGGAAATAATATTTATATTCTATCATTCTTTAAGCCAATAATTGATAATTCTTCATCCTCCGAGAGGACCAAGACTAATATATCAATTTCTAATGAAGAGTTCGAACCTTCTTCTAAATCTCAAAGAATTAAGTTTGATGAAACTTCACTTGAACGAGATCCTGGATTGCGTATTTCCATGTGAAGACATCCTGTTAATCATTGTGACGAAATTAGACAAGCGTATATCAAAATGGGGCTATATCAACCCAAATTGTAGGAGTACCCACTGTCTTAATAAGGAAAGCAACATCGTCGATTTCAATATACATGGTTTAAAAAAATTTCATAGTTAGAGTACTCTCCTTTAAAGAATGCAGTTTTTTATTTTTCATGCTATCTTTTTGAATTAAGTGAAGTACAACAATCTGTATTTACAAATGAAGGGTTTAAAAGTTGAAAACATGTTAATGATGGAGGCAAGTGTGCCTTTTTGTCTCATATGGGAAGTTATAACTCAGTGCATAATAAATCTGCAAAATCTGTTGCTGATGTGATGAATGTAACTCGGCATATAGATAAAGTTATGAATCAAGAATTTTCTGAACAGATTCAAAAGAATCGTTTAAGACTTGCGACAACAATTGAGAGCGTCCGTTGGCTTAGTTTACAAGCATGTAGATTGAGAGGTCTTGATGAATCTTCAGCTTCCCAAAATTGTGGTAATTTCATTGAGATGCTAAAACTTTTGGGAAAATGGAACGCTAGTATTGGCGATGTAATCTTAGATAAAGCACCGGGAAATGCAAAATATACCTCACCAGAAGTTAAAAAAGGAATCTTGCATATTATTAGTAATAGAGTTAGAAACAAAATTTGTGATGAAGGTGGATGAAGCGAAGGATATATCTAACAAAGAACAGATGACTATAATTTTTATATTTGTTGATGCTCATGGTTTTTTTATGGGAGCATTTTTTTCAAATTGTGCATGTTCATGACACCACAACTGCAACACTTAAGAAAGAAATATGTGATGTCCTTAGGGCTGTGCAAAAAAATCGACAAATCGAAAATCGGACTGGAACCGGTAGCTTACCGGTTCCGGTTTACCGGTTAACCGGTTAACCGGTTGGTTCCCGGTTTTGGATTTTTTTTACCGGTTTAACCGGTAAACCGGTAAAATTGGGAGCCGACCGGTTTTCTTTAGGAAATTTTTAATTGGGCCTTTAATTAATTAATTTGTAAAAAAAGGCCCAATAACCCACTTTACTAAGTAACTTACCCAAGTCCAAACGGTACCGCTTCTCCATCTGATCCCCTTCTTTATTTGCCGTCTGACAGATTTGGTTCGTGCAACTCATCCTCAATTTCCCTTGTGCAGAGAGACAACAACAGAGAGTGTTACAAGTATGGAGGGTGGTGGTTGGTGTGGTGGACGGGCACTTACAGCATGGTGCTCTCCAAGGCTTCCTTCTTCCACAAGAAGTACCTTGATCTTTACACAAATCACATGCCTAAATCCATCAAACAGACACAATATGTCACCAAATACATGTCACAAACATACAATCTTCCTCAACATCTATCTCAGAAACTTGTATTTTCTTATATATCCAACAAAGTTTGTGTTGAGTATTTTGATGGATAACTTTGCAGAAACTGTGAAGATATTGCGATGTCTTTTTCTGGTCGCAAATGCAACAGGTGCTCCACCAATTTGGGTGAAAGGTGAGGAAGAATTTTGATGCATGATTTTACCGGTTCTCGGTTGGAACCGGTTAACCGACCGGAACCGGTTCAACCAGAACCAGTAGAACCGGTAAGATACCGGTCGGTTAATTGGTTTTAAATAAATCATGGTAAATCGGAATTAACCGGAACCGATAAACCGGTTAACCGACCGGTTGAACAGGCCTAGATGTCCTCACCAAATATAATATAGAAATACACAATATGCAGGGTTAAGGGTATGATGGTGCTAGCAACATGTGTGATGTTTTTAATGGATTTCAAGCTTTATTTCTTAAAGATTACCCCTATGCATATTATGTACATTGTTTTACCCATCGACTCCAGCTAGCGTTAGTTGCAACTGCTGAAAATGAGATCTCTATATGGCTTTTCTTTTCAAATATGACGACTATTGTTAATCGTGTTACATCTTCGTCCAAATGCAATGCCGAGTTACAATATGCTCAAGTTAATGAAATTGCATGTTCTGTTGTTGCTGGTGAACGCGAGATTGGACGAGGAGCTAATCAGATTGGTACTTTGCATCGAGTAGAAACTACTCGTTGGAACTCCCATTTTGATTCTATTTGCGACTTAATAGATAAGTATAATGCAACTATTAATGTGCTTGAAAATATTATCACTGATAGTTCCTCTACTTCGATGCGTGGGGAAGCTGGTGGTTCCTTAATAGTGATGAAATCTTTTGATTTTAATTTTATTTTGCATTTGATGCATAAAATTGTGGCGATCATAGATTTACTTTATCGTGTCTTGCAACAAAAATCTCTTGATATCGTAAATGCAATGGATTTGGTCTCTACAACTAAAACACTTCTTCTAACATTGAGAAATGATGATTTTGATATTCTTCTTTCATATGTCAAATCATTTTGCACAAGATTGGATGTTGATATACCGGATATGAGTGCTCGTTATAAGCATTCTAGTCGTTCATGCCAGCAAAAGGATGCCATTACAGTTGAGCATCACTTTCATTATGATATATTTAATATTGCAATAGATTTTCAATTGGAAGAGTTAAACTCTAGATTCAGTGATGTGACAGTAGAACTTTTTATGCTTAGTTTTGCTTTGGATCCAAAAGATAATTTTAATTGGTTCAACATTGATAAGATTTGTACTCTCGCTGAGAAGTATTATCCTAAAGACTTCACTGAACAGGAAATGCATAATTTGAGGTGTCAGCTACAACATTATGAGCTCGATGTGGTTTGCCATGAAAATTTTCAAAAATGTCCACTATCTCAGAATTGTGTCAAGGGTTATTTGAAACAAAAAAATTATAGTACTATAATTTGATCGACAAGTTGATTCGTCTAATTTTAACTTTGCCCATTTCTACGGCAACTACAAAGCGTGCATTTTCAGTTATAAAGCATGTTAAAACAGTTCTTTGTAATATAATGGGAGAGGATTTTCTAATAGATTCTATGATTATCTACATTGAAAGAGAGTTTGCTTCAAGTATTTGTTGGGATGTATACTATAAGTCTAACTTTTGTATGAACATCTGTTTTGAAATATTTTAAAATGAGAATCACTTTGGTCAAATGTTTACATTTTATATTTATATATATGTCAATGCAGTTATCCATTTAATTTATATTGTAGATAACATGATGTGTGGTGCCACACAGAAAATCATGTTATCAGTTCCTTATAAATTATAAATAGTAGCTCACAACCAAGATGGATTGAGACAAACCATTGGAACAGTTGTAGTGTAATTTGGTATTAGTCTGTCTTGACTATAAAATTACACTAGTACACTATGTGTGTATTGAGCAGGACCGTTTGAGGTTGTTTGATTTGTATTGACTACATAAAAGAACATACCCTCTGTTATTATGGCTGTACGCCCTCTTAATCCCTATATAATAACAAGCACGTATACTTAGTATTTATTTCTTTAACTTATCAATGGGTGAGATTTATTCGTTAAATCAATAGGCCCGATGAGTTAAGAAATAATACTGTTTATATGGTGTGTTGTTGATTATAGAAGGAATCTGTGTCCTAATTATTTAGGGTGATGTTATCCCCTTGAGGAGCTTATAAGGATTATCATGTAAACCCTGCAGGTGGACTTAGTCCGGCATGATAATAAAGTTGAGTGGTACTACTCTTAGAATCATATGTTAATTAATTGAGTTGTCAGTAACTCATTTAATTAACAAACATACGATATCTTAAACACAGGGAGATACACACTCATGAGAAGAAAGAGTTCATATTGTAATATAGGATTAGTTCGGTAGTTCAATAATAACCCTTTAGTGGTATGAGTTATTATTGATGAACTTGAGTTAGGTGTTCGGGCCGAACACAGGAAGCCCAAGCCCATCAAAAGGCCTAAACCAATTTCTCCTCTAGGTCCTTGTTGTAGCCTCTATATAAAGCCTCGCATCCACCCAACAGAATTCGGTTATAGAAAGGGAGAATTTTTCTAAACAGAATTATGCTATTTTTCTTTCTTTGTAACCGACGGCAAGGGTTATAAGAAGGGGAGGTGACGCCCCCTAAACATAAGTTTTCCACAACTCTCTTGCTTAGGGCCAGTGACACAAGGCTCTCCTTCTCTCTTGCTTAAGGCCAGCGGCACAAGGTTCTCCTTTTCCACCTTAAGGTCAGTGACACAAGGTTCTCCTTCTCCACCTTAGGACCAGCGACATAAATCTCTTCCAACTCCACCTTAGGGCCGACAACTTGGAGGAGAGGAAGAAGAGGAGAGGGCGCCCATCCTAGAGCCTCCTTTTGGTGGTCGGCGGTTTGGAACAAAGAAGAGAAGAAGGGTGGTTTTTGTCTTGGTAGATCATCGCCCACACGACGTCCAAGAAGAGGAGAGGAATACAGCAGAAGATCAAGAGGTCTTTAGCTACAAAGGAAAGGTACAACTAGTTCTTTAATTCCGCTGTGTAATTAGTTTAGTTTTTTTTTGTATCGATTTTGAATACCAACACAAGAGGCCCGCGATCTTGTACTTCGATCAAGGTGTGCTTTGATCCATTAAGAACTTGCTTGATTGATCAAATACATGTTTGATCGAACATGCAGGTTGCTAGGAAAAGTTCTGTACTTGTACAATTTTTGTACAAAGAAATTTAAACAGAATGAAATTCCAACGCCTTCAGTATTGATTCAGATTCTATCATCGATGAATATTATACTTTGAAGAATCGTAGAGCATAACTTCGATAATGTGTATGTATATATGGATCATAAAATAATTTTTGTACTTTGTGAGTTATCTGTGCTAATTATTTTTTTCTATTTTTATTTAAGAAGTTAATGGTGTGAAAGTTCTTCAATTGGAAACTGCAATTGGAGCACAATTCAAGTAGTTGGTTGTTTATCCCATTACCTGCTATATATTTCATTGGCCACTCAACCTTTCAAAACTTTTTATTTGTTTGTGTTTCCTACACTCCTAATATTTTGAATTAATGAGGTGAGATTAGTTTTCCTTTTTATGTTATTGAACTATATACCATTACATTTTATACCCTCTCGTGTTTTGCAGGATTCAACCTACAAATACTTCGAGGTTATCACCATTGATGTAGCCTACAAATACTTGGAGGTCATCACTGTTGATGTAGCTTATAGTATCATTACCGCAATGACCCAAGGATTAACTCCAGAGTTACCAACTTGCTTTTATAGTTACCTTTTGTCTATAATTTGATGTGGTTTCAACTCAGAATTTTACTTACTTATTTGATGTGCTTTGTCTGGTCCATAAGTTTTATGATTCTACTTATTTGATGTGACTTCTATAAATCTTTTAATAATTTACATTATGATATATTTTTAGTATCTATCATTTTTCTATCTAGTTGATGAATGAGACAATGAGTATTTGTATCGATTTTGGTTAAAGTAATAGAAACAAGTTATAGTTGTCCTATTGGTCTTGTAAAAATTAGTTTCTAAAACATTTTTGTGAGAAAATATTACATGTTTTTCTTAATATTTGTTTTTTAAAAAATATTAAGAAAATTAATGACGGATATTAAGTTTCATCGCTAAGCAACGAATATTAAATTTCACAGCTAAATTTAGTGATGAAATCAAATTTCCTTCCCAAAATGCATTAACTATAAAATTTTTTACGGCATATTAGTTTCTAATAATTATTTGTTCATGTCTAATGCATATATAAAATTTTATTTTTCGTTAAAATGTTTTAGCCTGGATAGAGTATAAGTCCTGCTCTACCACTATATGCATGCAATTAATATATAGAGATGATATTATTAAAATATCTTTAATAATGATTTATAAAATATATTTTAATTGATCAGATTGTAGCTATTTAGTATTATCCTAAAATTAAACTGTGCTTTAGTTATAACTTCTAACCGCTATAATTCTAAATTCTAAAAAAAAATATTTTGGAAGATTGTGAATGAATGAATTTTCGTGCCGTTTTCTGAATAGTAGTTAGGGCTCGATAACCGGAGGTGAACACGCCCGTCAATGTTATGATGTAGGGATACTGTGCGCCACTAATGACACTAACAATTTCAGTTGAGCCAAAAAGCGAATCTATCGAAATGGTCCAGATCCAATTTAAGCGAGAGAGAAATGAAAATGATTTTTCAAAACTTATTATATATTTTTTCTATATCATATAATTAAATTTATTTTTTAGGTGTTGATTTGCCTAATAATTTGTGTTACAATATGATAATAAATTATTTAATATTTTTTTAGTTTATATTTTAATATAATTATTGTAAATTATAGGTTTGTATTCAGTTAGAAGATTTGTAAGGAGAGTTTTAACAAAATAACTATCTAAATGTTGGTTGATATATTTTTCTCGTTTTTAAATATATCATTTATAAAATGTTCAAACCATTGTTCATCAGTTGAGATGGCCGAGTTGGTCTAAGGCGCCAGATTAAGGTTCTGGTCCGAAAGGGCGTGGGTTCAAATCCCACTCTCAACAATAATATTGACTCATCACTTTTTCTGTTTTAGATATTTAAAATATTAATAATAAAAAACATACCAGTGTGATTTAAAAATGAGAATATTTGAGCCGGGCCGGTTTAAACAGTGGTCGGATCTACCGATGGACACTGTGCTATACCTAGAAGCACATAAACCGGTGGAAAGATTTACAATTGAGCCGGCCCGGTTTGGTCCTCGAACCGGCGACTTCGAATGGTCGGTTTCGAACTATGATAGGGTCTACCCGTGGCTGTGTGCACCTGGAAGCTGTCAGCAGATAAACCCGCAGGGAGATTCACAGTTGAGCCGGTCCGGTTTGGAAGTTGAAATAACCAATTACTTATTTTTTTTAAAAAAAAAACTCGGCTGAACAATAAATAGAGGGACGCGATGACCGTGCCCGCTGCCTTGAGGAGAAGGAAGGCGGTAGCGTGGGCGACGCCGCCACCGCAAATCCCTCTCTCCTCCCCCCGTGTCTGCCGCTTCTGCCGTTCGCTGACGCTCCCGTGTCCCTTGTCCTTTTGCTGGGGCCAATACCTAGAATACGATCGCGCGCCGCCTGAATCTGGCCCAGTTCGTCACAGATCGAGACGGTTAATCGCCAGGTTAGGTGAGAGTTGACCCCCTTCCCCGCTAACTGTCGCTTCTTCCTGATATCATCGTGTTGTTGTTGCCGTCGTTGTTGTTTATCTCTTAAAATTAGTGTTGTTTTTTCGGACCGCACAATGGGGATCTTCGTGTTTATCTCCCTCGTGCTCAGGTTGAAAAAATATATTTATATTTTCCCAGAATTTGTGTATTCTCCGTCTTCTTGCTGTTTGGAAAACTGCGGTTGAAATTATTCCGCCCATCTTGTCAATTGTCGTCATAATTATCCAACCTCCTTATAAGCAAGTCAGTGGTAAATACTCGTTCAGATTACAGTGGAGGGTCGTTCCCTGATACCATAAACCAGGGGAATCACTATTTTTTTTCAAAATTTGTATGCATTTTCACAAAAAATGAAAATTTTCTTTATGTTCAGATGACATTATTGCTGATTCTATTGTTTCAAGAACAGATCTTGCTGAGCACTGTTGTTCTCTTGCCATATGCTTTCATTATCTTGATATCTGACTTGTTACTTCATGCTTTGTTCTCCCAACTCAGCTACTTGAAAGGCTAATCAAATGTATTTTGTATGTCTTGCAGGAGGCAAACAAGATGGAGAGTCAGCCACTCAGACTCTCTGGGATTGGGCAGTTGTTTACTGAATTCTTGCCTGATGCAAGAGTTCCAAGAGTAGAAGTTATCTATCCTCAACCTCATCGAGCAGTGAAAGTACCTACCATGTTAGATTGTGTAGGCAGTTTGCCTTCCATGACGAAGTGGTGAGTTAAAGATTGCTGCATATGTTATTTTTTGCATGAAGATCATTTTCATTATTTTCTTAAGCAATAATCATTTCTATAATTCTGTCATTCTTGATGGTTCTCATGCTTGTCATAACTTTGAACTGAGGACGAGTTTTACCTACGATGGCCATGCTTCTTTGTCGTGGTATCATTGATAATAGGTTATGCAGGTGAAGATAGACTAGTTCTATTCTGTGTTTGTTAGTAGTGTCTCTTGATGAGACTTCCATTTATAAATGGATGAGATTAGCAAATATTTAAGCACAAAATCTGACAGATGACTGCACATCTCTAGAGCATCAAACGATATTAGACTATCAAGCATTAACTATCATGGGAATCCTTTCTACTAATGCGTATAACCACTGCGTATAACCACTTCTTTGTTGTAATGGTAGGTGATCTATACTCTTTTTTTTTTGCACAATATATGTAACTACATTGAATGTTATGTTTGTAGTTCTTATTTAATTTACATGGAAACTATGGCTTATAATTATTCTGCCTTTCACAGTGTTTTACCTGTTCAGCAAGGAGACCATAACAACCTTGATTTCTTCGATACATTTTTTGATAAGGTATGCTATCTACCTCCCTTTCTTTCTCTTCCCAATGCATTCTTCCAACTGCTGTTACTCATAACAAAATTGATTGATTTATTCAGGATGAAACTGGAGACAATCAAACTGATTTTTTCTGCGGCTCGCCGCCTCTAAGAACCACTAATCCTATAGTGTGGGATGCTTTCTTTACTAAAGAAAACATTGGATTTAGTCCAACAACAATCCATGAATCAAGGACTCAAGCTAGAGTAGAACAAAGCCCCCAATCATGCAGTTCCTCGTTTGACAAAAAACCAGGCACTAGTTCTGTTTCTGGTCTTGTGGTTCCCGCTCTGTCATGATCTTAGTTAGCCCTCACCGTAGCTTTCCTACTACCAGTGTACACAATTTTCCCCTCCCCCATCTTCATATCCTCAGAATTATCGTACATTGAGCGTGTGATCCAAGGTTATAGTTCAAACATAGATCCACCTGAAACTTCTCCAATTGTCTGTGAATGATGTAAATATGTAAAAAGCATGTTTCCATAATATAATCTTATTCTTATTCAGAGGGCAGCTAGCTGCTTGTTGTATCATGTTTGAAATTGATTGATGACGACTTTATTCATGTTATTATTTGCTTTGCTTGCCGACCTGAACAAGTGAAATTTCCTTTATGTCTATCTGCACGTAATCTATTGGTTACACAATGTGGTTTTGTGGAAATGTCATGGATGATCGCAAGTCAATCAATAAATAAAGAGGACTTTGTGACAGTTTTAGCCATGGGTCTCCTTCTGAATTAGAAACTGTCCCAATCTGTACAAGGATTGTGAGAGAAGTTTGATGGTTTTTGCTGCAAGATCTTCTTTTGAAACGGTGAACTTAGAAAAATATATAAAATAGGAAAAATTTATTTCATCGTGACCTTATTTCGTGGATTTTTTTTATATGGAATAATAGTGATTCTTATATTTGATTATAAAAACAAACTTTTCAATAACTTTACTATTAATCTATTGTATTTAAAGTAAAACGTATTTTTCATCTGAATTGATTGCCTTAAAGTTTATTCTAAATTTAGACCATTATTTTATTTTTGGTTGTTGTTGTATATTCTGTTCAATTTGTTCATATTATTTTTCTCCTAAATTTAAATATCTAATGATAATATTTTTAAAGTATAACCATTTTAAATATACTTGTCAATATTTCTCTTGGTCAAATGTAATGCTTATGTGAATATTAAGGATGAAATTGTAAAAGTTTTGAAAAGATTAGTTATTGTTTGGTGGGTGTCAAACTTAGATCATTTTAAATAATGTAAACTTTAGGGGGCAAAGTGAGACGCAAGGACTCATCTTGACCGTTGGATTACGTCCACACTGTATACGTCTGCTGTGTCCGTTCTCCTGTTGCCCTAATTTAGCCGTCATCTCCTTCCTCTCGCCTTCCCTATAAATAGTCATTGCTCCGTCCTTCATACACTTCGCTCAAAAGCAGAAATCAACCTGCAGTTTCGGCGGCCGCAAAAATCTTCGGCTTTGAGATTACGGTGGTAATGCTATTCTCTACTGTTATTCTCGTCTTGTTTCTTGGTCTCGAGGGTATTTCATGGAGGACATGATGCGGTTTTATGATATTATTATTTTACAGTATTTCGATGTGTGATCGGTATATTCTTCTGCTAGAGATATAGCTTGATGGGTTGATCTGATTCCAGGCAGTTTTTTTTTTCTTTTTGATGCTAGGATACTTGAGGTTTATTTTATTTTTTGTTTATGATCTTTTATGGAAAATTACTTTAATGGATTTGAATTGAGGAGTTAATGTTAAATGTCAATGCGCTTATGGACGGTCAGATGCTGATCCGAACTTGCACATCAGCACATAACACAATCATAAGCAAAAGAAACCATTGCCACTCACAATCCCTCCTTGAAAGCAATCAATTTCAAGGAGATTACACTTGGTGGCATTCATTTTAACTTCAGTTTATGGCTCTTGTTTTTTTTTTAAATTTTAATTTTGTAATGTGAGTAGAATTAAGCTGGTTCTGGTTGATTGGAGAAGCTTAGTTTTTTATTTTTTATTTTAAATTTTTGGTAGATGTTGATGTAACCTTTTATTTTTTTAAAAAAAAATTGATGGATTTTGGGAAGTCTAAAACAAGCACTTAAAAAATGTAACAATACCATTAACTAAATAAATGATTTACCACTCAAAAACCCTTTTTGAAACAAATCAATTTCTAAGGGAGTCCACCCGAAATCCTGGTCATTGGGAAATATTGCTTAAGTTAATTTTTATCTCTCCCATTTTTTTTACTCACAAAGATACTCATAGTTCATATTTAATATTTTTCATTTTTAATCATTATGTTCATGTTAATGTTCTTTGTATTTGTTTTTTGGATACTCCAGATACTTATTCATTGGAAGGTCAAGTGCTGATCTGAAAAAGACACATCAGCACAACACAATATCATAAGCTAAAGAAACCATCTGCCACTTGTAATCCCTCCTTGAAAGCAATCAATTTCAAGAAGATACACTTGGTGGTGTTCATTTTAGTGTTACTTTTTTGCTACTTGGTTCTTTTATCTTATCATTGTGACTTTTTCCTGGATTTTGTACAGATAGGGTGGGTTTAAATCTTGTTGTGGTGCTTAGGAGATTGATTACATTTTAATGAGTAACTGTGAGATGAATTAATCATAGTTCATATCCTAGGCCTTTTTGGAAGAGCACCTAAGTTAATTCTGATCCCTGCCATTTTCCTTACTAATATGTTTTGAACAATTTATTTCATTTTGTTTACTTTATATTAAATATTTATGCATTTTTTGATGGACTTCAAATAATTTTTTTTTGGAAATGGTTGTGTGCTTAATTGCTCATGAATGATCAAATGTTGATACAAAATAGGCACACATTAACTCATAAACCCCACAACAACTTGCTAGCCCTTCAAGAAAGCAATAAATTTTGAAAGTGCACTGGTGGTAGTTATTTAAAATGGACTAAGCTTAGCTCGTATATCCATAGGTTATTTGCAACATTGCTAAGTTGATTTTGATCCCTGCAATTTTTTTCTTCTTTTTCCTCCTAGTGTCACTTATCATATCTCTTGGTCGTGTTTTTTATGCAAAAAAAGTTTCTAATGGTTCTTAATTTTGTTGGATAATTAAAAAGGAATGTGCTTATGGACGGTCAAGTGTTGATTTGAAACAGGATCATCAGCACACAACAATAGCATAAGCTAAAGAAACCATTGCCTCTCGCTATCCCTCTTTGAAAGCAATCAATTTCATGGAGGGTACACTAGATGGCATTCATTTTTATTTTTCATCTCCCTCTTTTAAATATCTCTGGACAACCTATATTTCTTGGATTTTGTATGTATCAAGTTTCTAGTCATATATTATTGAGCAGTATTAATCATACCACTTCAATTGATCTTGTTCAATGGCAATGGCTTGGCATATAATTTTATGCAAGTTCTAGTATCATATATTGATGATTACTAATATACCGAATTTGGTCACAACAATTTTTTTCTGTCTTCCACAATCTGACAGCATGTATTATTTCGTGTCTTGGTATTTGTTGCTTGTTATCTCCGGCTAGTGACTAGTATTTTTTTTTTTTTTGCATGTGGAGCCTTGGCACAATGATAAAATTATTGTCATGTGACAAAAAGGTCACGGGTTCGAATTATGAAAATAGTCTCTTATAAAAAACAGGATAAGGCTGCGTACAAATGGATCCTTCCTTGGGATTTTGCATGGAGGGAGTTTCGTGCACAGGGTTATTTTTTTTAAAAGGAGAGCTTTGGTGCAACGGTAAAGTTGTTGTCATGCGACCAGAAGGTCACGGGTTCGAATCCTGAAAATAATCTCATGTAAAAAAGTAGGAAATTTCCACAACCCAGTCTTCTGAACTATTATTGTCTTAGATTTATGTACTAAAATTTGTTTACCCATTGCATGAAATTTTTCTGAAAGCTCAAGAACCCTGCAAGAAATAGCTATGGAATCAAAATACAAAGGGGATTGGGCACTTATCTTCTAAATTCTGCATCCTGAAGTGCTCCAGAACGTAGCTCTTTTGAGATCTGAAAGAAACCTTTTGATGTTTCAAGGCAGCTTCGACTATTTCTTTCTTCAATAATCGAGGGATAACTGTTCGTAAGATTAAAGCGTTTTGTTCAGAGAATTTGAGTATGTTGTTTAAATTGTATGAATTATAACACAATAAAGTTGCAGAAATTTGATACAATATTAATGTCAAACTGTATGTTCTCCAGAATTAAGGATGTCAAAAATAAATTGAGCAGTAGGTCTGATTTGAAAAAAATCAAGTTTGGATTGGAGTTTTTGAGTTGGTTTAGGGTTGGGTTTTCTTAAATTTAAGATTTAGAGATTTTTTAAAGTTAAATAAATTTTATTTTAAAAATTAAGATGTTTTAGTATATAAAACGTTAGTTTAATATAGGTAAATTGTAAAAAAAATCTCGAATTACAATTTAAATTTTATTTTCAGTAAGTATTTGTTTGGTATAATTGTTTCTAAATTTAATATATTTAAATTAAAATATAGTATATTTTTTTATCAAACTGTGTACAAATTATTTATTATTTAGTTTAGATTTTTTGTTTGTGTCTTCTTGTTGATCATACGATGATGATATTTTTGTACAACATCTTTGAGATATATGATTTCGAAACAGAAGATCTAAACCTTATTCTTATTCTTTAGGTTTCGAAACTTCTTTTTTCCTTTTATTTTTTCCTGTCAAATTGCTAAAATGTTATCAATATTTTCATTTGTTCTGAAAGATATTCTGTTATAAAACTATGAAGATATTATTTTAAAAATAAATAACGGTCGGATGAAAATTTCTCAATTCAAGGTTTCTTAAAAATAACGAAACAAAATCAATAAGGATATTAAAAAAAATCCTTAAGTATTTCCATTACAAATAGAAATTCAGATTTTAAAATTTTATTTGTTAAAAACATATAGATATTCAAGAACATTTTGAAAAATAAACAAATAAATTGAGTTTGAGCTCTTGATGAACGGTGCGCTCGTCAGAGCGTCTTCTTCTCTCGCTTTTCACAAAATGAATTAAGGAAAAAAAATAATTAAAAACATTTTCGGCCACTTTATTTACCTGTATATTTTAAGTGTTCACAGAGTAACAAATATAACACCATAACACCCTGGTCACCAACATATCATATAACACCAAAACATTATATAAAAAAAAATTGTCTTCTCATAGGAATGTCACAATTTGATTGATGCCAGACAAAATTCTGAAAGATTAGTCGAGAAAAATAACTAGCAAGTTCAATCCAAGTAGAAGAATGTTTTTAACAAAGCAAATATTGAAGAACATGTTATTATTTGCTGGTTTACTTGTTTTTAACTGGTTCAGTAAATCTTACTAAAATGTTGGTCTTAACAAGCGCTAATTGTTGTCCGCTCTGTGGTTTACAACTTCAAACCAGAGTGAATGGCCACCACACCACCAACTAGATTCTCATACTCCACTGCCTGGAAGCCGGCATCGACGATCATCTGAGCAAATACATCCTGCACGAACAGGACTTTGGTGAATATCATCCATCAAACAAGACAAGTTTGATTATTCATTTTGATTTTGAACTCTTCTTTTCCTCAAAACACATCTATGTTTATTTTAGTGTTACCTAGCACACACTCGACAATAGGATAGCCTATTGCATCATGGGGATTTCACACAATTTTCATGTGCAGTAGATTAAATTTGATGACCTTAATCATGCAATGCCTGAAGTTGAACTTAAAACTTGCCGTGCCAAACTCTTTTTCAAGCTGTTCTGGCGGAAGGTTAGTTTTGATTGCCGTTTAAATGGTGAGATTA
This sequence comes from Zingiber officinale, assembly GCF_018446385.1. Taxonomy (NCBI): domain Eukaryota; kingdom Viridiplantae; phylum Streptophyta; class Magnoliopsida; order Zingiberales; family Zingiberaceae; genus Zingiber; species Zingiber officinale. The sequence continues at coordinate 169,129,266 of NC_055986.1, read as the reverse complement.
TTCATCACCTAATTTTGATAAACCAAGAGAACACTATGGCAGACCTAGTTTCAGTATGCCCAGTATGGACCTCAAGAGCTCAGCAGACAAGGGGGCAAAAATAAATGTTGTACCAAATAAGAAGTGCTTTCATAAGGATTGATCACATAATTGAGTGGCCTAGAACTGATCTAAAATCATTCTCAACACAAATTCAATATAGTTCCAAGATTTTGAAGCAACACTATATAACTGGATACTGAGATTTGTTGTATAAGTGAGACAACAAATACACAAGGCATTTGTGAATATGAAGGAAAAAAAAATCACCTGTTTCGGAAACTGTCGGATGCTCTCAACTAGGTACTGGTAAGACTCTTTGTCACCAGCTACAAGTTCTCCCATAGTGGGAATTATCGAAAAAGAATAATAGTCATATCTGCAAAAGGGGCTTCTTTGAGTCAAGCAAATAGTTTTATCTTCACTTTAACAAAGAAGACAACATACATTTTGGTAGTCATTAACTTGATGCACAAAAGTAGATTGCATTTCAAAGGAAATCTACAACTTGTGGGGAAATTTGATAAAAGTAATTCAACAGTTTTTACTTACAGCTCTTTGAAGATGGGCAACTCAACATGGCTTAATTCCAGGCATAAGAACCTGCCTCCTTGTTTCAGTACCCTTGAGAGCATAGAAAAAATGTTATCAGGAAAATACTTCTACCGCAAGCAAACAGTCCATTTTGAATATCATCATAGATACAATTTTTTCATGTAAGCGATCATTTCATCATTCAACTAAATACTGACTTTTTTTTTATTTCACCAAAAAAACTAAATACTGACTTTTAAGAACTACAGAAGAAATCCATTTCTCTCCACCAAAAACTTGAATGCTTTAAAAGAAATGCTTATATTGCGCACTATATGTAGCTTCAAAAACGCACCTATAGGCTTCTGCCAGAGCTTTCTCAATGTGTGTTACATTTCTAATACCAAACCCGATTGTGTAACCATCCATTGACCCATCCTCAAAACTCAATGCTTCTGCGTCTCCTTCCACCCAATGCAGATAGCTGTTTTTTGTATATCCTACATAATTGAAATAAGTATGTGGTAAAAAAAAGAGACAGTAACAAAGCAGTTTATAAAACAAGCTCCAAAGACATGGTATACATACCTCTCTCAGTAGCACGCTTCTTGCCAATATTCAACATATTTGGGTTAATGTCACATATAAAGATTTGTGTTTGCCCTTCTGTTTCAGCAAAACTGTCATGCATGGCTTTATGACTGACACCTCTAATGCTTTCCAACACGCGGAAAGCTATATCCCCTGCGTAAGAAGCAATAAGCATACTAAGCGTAAGGACCAATACGCATACTATGGCCTACAATTCTTCATGCCAACTAAAGAAGAGTTGAGATATACAGTTCGTAGATCAACATACATTAGTTAGGATGAAGAAATGACAATGTGAAATAACTGAAGAAAAGAAAAAGAAAAAAAGGACTCCTACTTAAGGAGGTGTTCATACTCTAAAATGAAGACAAATGCCAGTAATGTAAAATACAATATATATTATATAAATCTATATAAAAAATTACAGTCATTATTCAAGAACAATCTTTGCTTTAGTACTGTCATTGCCTCAGTGGTGGGAAAGGCTCAGGAGCTCATGGTGGTAGTGTTTGTTAGTGATAAAGAATAGTTCCTTACTCTCTGCTCTAGTTGAATGCATTTATGTTGGTAACATCAGCAATTACCTGTGCCACCAGCTACATCAAGATGCTTCATCCCAGGAAAAGGACCCAACTTTGAAATCAATCTTAATTTTCCTCAAAAGAATGCATTGCTCAGTTAAGAAGAATCTAATTGCAGGATCATAAATCAAATGAAAAGTTGTCCAAAGACCCCAACTTATCTTTCCACAATCTGTGCAATCCCACACTCATCAAATCATTCATCAGATCATAATTAGAAGCCACACTACTAAAGACATTGCCAACCAATTTTCTTTTTTCTTCTTCGTTGACTTCTGTAAATCCTGCATTAGATACCACATTATTAACAAAAGAAAAAAAAATTCATAAGGTCAGGTTCATAAAAAAAAAGAGTTATTTGCATTGACTAATATGATAAGTGGGAAAATTACAAAATTATGTATCTTTGAAATATGCTACTTCTGAAATGATTTCTTCCTGTTTCCATGGGCATGTGCCTTGGTAATTTTTGAGCTTCCAAGAAACAAAGAGGATGCACGAACTATTTATTTATTTCTTCCATCTTGAAAGAATAAATTCTTGCAAGTTGGATGAATTCAGACTTGGTGAAGCTAAAATCTCAAACAAATCCTATACATGAAGAGGTGGATATTGGAGGAAGCTTTAATGCCTTTAAGTCTGAAAAATGAAGCAAATGATGGAAAAATGCTTACTACCATCAATGTAGATATCAGTACTAAGATGCATTTCTTTCAGTTTGTTTCCTATAATTGAAAATAGAATGCCACCTTAAATATCACATGAACTTGATTGTGTTATTTTGATAAGATGGTGATGCATTTCTTTTGCAGGTATGACATAACAGTACTAACATCAGAATATGGACGAGGCAATAATTGCTGCCAATATGCACATGCTTCATTACATGTCATGAAAACATTGATGTCTCAACTGATCAACATTACAGCAGATCATGTTTAAGCAGTCATGGCCTGGCCTCTCTCGTGCAAAGGGCAGTTGCGTTAAGGCAAAATACTCCCCGTGATTTACCCCCTTCCAGAGTGTGTCGGGTCACCCTAAAGGGGCTGCTAAGGTGACAGCTTCACCTTTTGCCACAATGTTTAAGCCGTCATGAAGACAAGTGGAATAGAGGATAGAATCAACTCATCTCCCTAAATAAATGTGCATACTTCTCGATAATCTTTGATGCCTCAGGCTTAGCCAATAGGGAATGCATAAGAATAAGCACATAGATTGATGATATTAGAGGCCATTTGGATTCTTTTAAAGCATGAGATAGTTTAAGACGGTAATATTGATTCATCTAAAACAGAGAAACATAGAGGTGGAAGAAGTTGATGAAATCATCTCAATTTCTTTCAAGACTAAAGCTCATTCAGAACCACGAGATACAAAATCGGCTAGTACAATACCAGGTAGGATAAATAAAAAATGAAAATAAACTTAATAAACAATTAACTATGAACAACTAGTAGTGCCAAAGTGGTTGACATAAATTTGCCCACACAGCATTATAAGTTTGACTGTATTATATAAGTTATACCAAACGGCAATATAAGGTTCAGATAGTTGGATTGATAATACAGATCCTACAGTTTCTTGTACCATTCTTCTAAACTAGGCAGCATACTGAATATGTTTTCAGAAGGTCAACAAGTTCTAATTGACCAAGGCTATAATTTGTTAAAATCTTCGAAGACTTGATCTTTTTTTTTTAAATTTATAGCATGTAAAACAAAGTGACACATCTCATTGATTTACTGTATATCTGTATCACACCAAGCATCAAAAGAGTGCAGATCAGCAAGAAGTAAATAAGAACAGAATAATTGAAGTGTTTCATAATTCCAACTTACTTTTTAATTACCATGGAAGGAGAGCAATCTCAAAAGAAAATTTCACAAGTCTATCCAGCAATGTATCACAATGGACATTGTAAAATTCATCAGCCTCAGAAAGCATGTGTGGGAGCACAATCAAGATAAGTGCCTTTTTAAATTGTTAGTGTCCCAGAATTGACCATAAAGGTGTTGTATAGAAATCTCTTCTGAATCGTCATGCTAGTTCTAATTGATAAATTAGATAAATTTGCTTCAAAAATCTTTCCAATGCTTTGGACCAGTATTTAGTTAGCTCTTACAGATTTGGCTCTTCGGTAATGAGAACCTTCGTTATTGTTTTTATTAGAAACATTGGCTAAGTCATTTCCATACTAAAAATTTGTACTTTTTACTAAAATTTTGAGTTAATCACAAAGAGGCCACCTATTCACCATAACCTTAACGTCCTCAACAAAGATGAGTGGAGAGAATTTTTAATGAACACAAGAAAATACTGAACCCTTACCTCTTAGCACATCAAGCATTCAGCAATTGGATGACAAGTATCCATAGTTTTAGACTTGGTAGTTACACTAACAACAAACCATCATTTTCCATAGACATTATTCTCAAATTAATCTCTTTTAATGTACAACATGAGTGAAGATCCTATAGCCATGCAAAGTTTGAGGTTCAGAACTGTATGGTCACACATTAACTTAGCCACAATCCTGTCAGACAATACCTAAGGAAAAGATCCTACTGTAAAGATTAAGAAAGATGTGTCTCAAAACAATAACAAATAAAAAAAATACCAAGATATCTTTGTAAAATTTTATATTTCGTATTCATTGGAAGTGCAGAATTGAACATAAAATTTAAGCAAATAAATTGAAATTAGGCGTGGAAATAGAGAAGCATAGTAAAAGTATGTTTGGTTGATACCAAAGCTGGTTGCATGTGAATGGAGAAATGCAGCCCCTCGAGGAAGGAGGTAATTTTGACTGTTGATTAGTTTTCTGATGGTCCTTTGCAATGCCATGATATGATTTGCCAATCTATTATCCCTTTTCAAATGATGAAGCAAGAAAACAATGAGACAATTGTTCTCTCCAAAAATAGTAGATCTGTAAAGAAAGAAGTAGTCTTTTCAGTGATTCAAGGAACATGGAGAGAAAGCAGAGCTTTTAACAGAAGGAGAATCAGGAGAAGGCGCATCAAATGACCGAGAAGAAAAATACTGGAAGAAGAAAACGAAAACAAGAAAGACAGCTCCACCTGGGCTGTGGGCGCAAACTTCCTCGATACAGTATCCTATCGTCGTCGTCGGCGGCGGCGGCGCGACAGTGATCTGGCAGACGCGATTACAGCATGGCCCTAGGTAAAGGAACGAGTAGAATGTTTTAAAAAAAAAGGCACCCAATAATAATTCACAGATTTATTATTGATTTACAATTTTAGATTTCAAGTTAATTTAAATTTCACTTCCATAATTTTCACATTATACCCTAGAATAACTGTAAATTAATTTATAATTAAATTAAGTTGTTTTTTAAAATAATTGAAAATCAATACAAATGATTATAATTATTTCAATTCTCAAATATGTGAATGGTATAAATTAGTTTGTCTTAATGATTAATATGCTATGTGATGAAATAACTACAAATTTATTTACCAATATATAATTAAATTAATATACATATATATTATATTATGCTCCTATAATTCTCTTAAATATGAGAAGGTATTAATTTAGAATTTTAGAGTGAAAAAAATTGTAAAGGTGTATTATTTGGTTAAAAAAATAATACTTGAGCGAGGGCCTTTTGGTAAAAACGAATTATTAATGGCGCATTTTAGTAAAATGTCTTTGTTTTTCAAAAGCGCACCATGTGAGGGTTGACCCGCTCTTGTTACCTGAGACGGGATCCCACCTCCATGTCTCCACGGAGGCGGCCCAAATCCGTTGGCCCATCTGACGAGAATCAACGAAACTACGAAAGGAAGAAACCGACCAAGCGAACGAGGAACGGAATGCCATCGGCCGCAACGCAATCGAAGTGGATATCTCGAGGGACCGAGGGAGAAGAAAAGGACGGCGGAGGCAGGGCCCCAACTTTTCCGCCAAAGTGGGACCCGGCGGACAGTGAGGGGGCGTGGCGATGGTAGTCGCGAGGGAAGCGGTCTCCTGTACGTCATTCCCGTCGCCGATGCGAGATCTGACCCTTTGGGAGGGCTCCGATTTCTTCCTCTCGTCCGATGGGCGGTGGAAAAGGAAGTGGAACGAGGTAAAAAGGATTATCTGAGGTCGTTGCCGTGATTCTGTGTCCAATCCTCACCTCTTCTTTATCTTTGGCGTCATTCTGGAAAAGAAAGCGAGGACCTTTGTTGCTTCTGCCTCCCATTTCGCAAGGACTACCAGGGTAATGATAGCAAGCTTCTCACTTTGCTGCTGCCAATACGATTCCCTTTTGCTTTTTGCCTCCCACTTCTGCTGCTTCAAAGTCGTTCTTTTTGAGTTGTTGATCTCTTACTCCGCAGCTGTAAGAGAAATTTGCAGGCTTACCCTCCTCGAGGTTTTCAGAACCTTGTCGTTCATCATTTGCTATTTTCGATACTTGTTTCAGCTTTCCTCAAGAGTTGATCTTTTGTATTAAAAATGTTTTTTTTTTGTCACAGGCGTGTCCTTGAAACTGTAAACTGGAAAACACATATTTGGCTTCATCTTTGTTCCTTCTGTCTTGCTTTTGTTCCAGACCATGTCAAAATTTCTTAGATACTCGACTTTATCTCAAACCTTTTACCTCTATAGAAAGGATAATTACCGCAACTAGGAAAAGCAAAAGTTTTCTTTTCATATGGATGCTCTTCGTCTAGTCTTTGGGTTTACGGTAGGACATGGGAGTTAGGGTTTATTCTTGCTTCTTCTTCTTCTTTTTCTGCTTATTTTTTTGTGGTTCCTTTCACAGGAGTGATTTAACAAGGAACAAAGTTGTGTAAGAGGAAGAAGGTGGATATGGGGAGAAAAGGAAAGTGGTTTGGAGCTGTCAAGAAAACCTTCACCCCCCACTGCTGTCAAGGAAATCCAAAGGCGAGTCTTGATAATTCAGTAGCTTCAGACTGACTTCCCTCAAAAACATAGTGGAAACCACTGCTGTGAGTGTTGTTCAACCTTTGCTTCTTGCTCAGGTTCAGGAGTCCAAGCTGATAGAGAAAGGGGACGAACAGAGGAAGCATGCCGACTCACCAGCACTTGCCAGTGCTGCTGAAGCTGAAGCTGAAGCTGCAGCTATCGCCGCTCAGGCTGCAGCGGAGGTCGCTGTCGCTCACCTTGCCACTTCTGCAACTAGGCACATAGGTGAATCAAGAGAAGAGATTGCAGCCGTCAAGATCCAGACTGCTTACCGAGGATATCAGGTATAGTTTACACCTTCATTTATTTTTCTGCTTTCCTTTTTACTGCTCTCTCAGTTTCTCCATAGACATCTACCATTTGTATGGTCGAAACAATTCTTGATCAAAACAATGCTTAAGCTCTGTTAATTGTCCTATCAACATTCGCCAATGCCCTTGTCTGAGTATATTGTATCATCAAATTGTTGGCAAAACAACTTGATGGCTAAAATTTGTCAATTCTGCATTTTTGAGGGTTTGTGCCCATGTTTAAATGTATCGGTATCATTTAGGCCAGCACAATTTTGATAGTAAATGTTATTTATCAAGCTCTTTGGTGAAACAACTTGATGGATGGATAAAGATGTTTTGATGCAATGGGCATCATAAGCAAACGCTATAATTTGTGCAAATAAACAAAGACAATACACCTTGCAACTTTTGCTTCGGAGGCTTAAATTCTCACATTCATGTAATAGTTTCTGAATAAACGGAGTCCTTGTGTTACTGTACTCTTTATCTTGGCATTTCTTCTATTGGTTGGTCTTTTGTTGCCTATGGTTGATTGTATCATTTTCTTGAAAATTTTGCTAAGGCAAGAAGAAAATTGAGAACTTTGAGGGGACTGGTTAGGTTGAAGAGAATGCTTGATGGAAATGCTGTCAAATCTCAAACTACCAACACATTGAAATGCATGCAAACGTTGGCTCGACTGCAGATGATCATACATTCAAGGCGGGCGAGAATGATTGAGGAAAACCAGGCTCTTCAGAGGCATCTGCAACGCAAGCACGGAAAGGAACTGGAGAATGTAAAGGTGTGCATCTTGTAACGATTTGAAGAAGAACTGCTATCTTAATTTGATACTGAAGATTTTTGAACCACATGACTTCAATTGAGTTTCGGCATCTTTTACCATGACAGATTACCGAGCAATGGGAGGTAAGTCTTCAGTCCAAAGAGAAATTCGAAGCGAACCTCTTGAATAAACAGGATGCTGCCATCAGAAGAGAACGAGCACTAGCTTATGCATTTACACATCAGGTGATGCCTATTGCTACTCCTTTCTTTTGGCATTAGCATTGTGGACTATTTTGAAACTTGCCGATGTTCCCTTTTTGCTTCTCAGTCAAGGAGCACTTCCAGATCCATAGTTCCAACATTCACTGACCCAAGCAATCCACAATGGGGTTGGAGCTGGTTGGAACGCCTGACGGCCACAAAGCCATGGGAGAAACAAAGCACAAAGGAAACTAAGGATCATGCTTCCATGAAGAGCAATAGCTGCACACCATCTGCAGCATGGAAATCAAGGCGGCAGCAATCACCTACAGTAGTGTACTCCAGGACACCATCCGCCATGAGCAGAAAGAAATCAGAGAGCCCGAGAGGTCGTCGGGGCTCCATCGATTGTGACTCCAGGAGCATGTTCAGTGTCCAATCCGAACGACCAAGGAGGCGTAGCATTGCAGGATCATCAATCGGAGATGATGAAAGCCTAGTGAGCTCATTCACCCATCCCAACTACATGGCATCTACTGTGTCGTCTAGAGCCAAATCGCGGTCTCCCAGCCCAGCGTGCAATAAGGTTCAAACTCCTGAGAAGGGATGGGCTCGCACGGCTAAGAGACACCTCTCCTTTTCATCAGTCGACTACAACAGCAGCACGTATGCTGCAAACGCTAGGCGCCTCTCAGGGCCTCCAGATGTAGGCATTTCACCATTGAAGGATGAAGCTGCCGCTGGCGAAGAACAAGCAACAACCAGTATGAGCATGAACTAACAATCAAAGAGGCAGTTGGCGATGTGCTTGAATAAAACTTAGCTACGAATTTTGTGTGGTTTGTGAGTTGTTTGTTTGTTTATGTTTGTGGAGTGTGCTTGATCTTTGCGTCTCTTTCATAGCTAACCTTCCATGACCCTCAAGAGAATAAAAACAAGAAACGTTGTTAATTTAAATCTTTCCCCTAACAGCCATTTAGTCTTGCTAAAATTCTTTTATTAATTAAATCATGTGTTTTTTTTTGTTGTTGATGATTTTAAGTATTAAAAGATTATTAAAATATTTTAATAATTTAAGTGTTTTAGAGAATAATAAAGATTTTTGAAGAATGAAGTGCACCGCTGGATCGGACCTGCGAAACATACCCAGAAAGATCAAAGATTGTTCGAGGGGACTACTGAATCTTAAATGTCAATAATGTTGATGCAGCGGAAGCCGATAAAAGGGTGGCGAATTACTCGTGAATTTTAATTATATCCTCCTAAATCTTTCAATTCAAAAATATAATAATAATAATAAAATTAAAACAGAAATAAAAGAGGAGTAAGAAGTTTAATTTGATTACAACCAAGACGGTTGTTAATCCAAGGCAGTCGAAGATCGCACTAGCAGAGTCTCCTTCACTGTAGGTGGATAAGTCTTTTTAAACACTTAGAATACTCACTAGTTGCTAGGAATTGATTACAGAGTTTAGTTCTGAGTTGATACATATTTCCTAGCTCCAGCGTTCTTTATATAGCTCCTGGAAAGTCTATCCCGAGGGTCCAAGGCGCCTCCAATAAGATTCATGGTGCCTCTAACTCGGTGAGTGGATAGAATTCTATCCTATGATCGAACAGTCATTTTGACCAGCTTAGAGGCGCCTCCAACAGTATTGAAGGCGCCTCCATTGTTGAAGGTGCCTCCAAGGTGGAGGACTGTGCAAGCGCCTCCAGCACTTCCTTTAAGAAAAAAAGATAGATCCGCTACCTTAGCGGCCCCCCTCCAGCACTTCCTTTAAGGCGCCTACAGCTCGTTCTTTAGCTCATTTTGACTTTGTTTCAACCTCCGAAGCTCCGATAACTTGGGTGATTGCGGCTAATCGGAATAGGGCTTACCCGAACCCAATTCCCGACCTTTTCCTAGAGCAGCCTTCCTCCCCGGCTTAACGTCCCTCGAACGCTGCGCACGTTCTTCTCGCCCATCAATGTACTCTTCCGCAGCTCTCTCGTCCTTTCGACGCACTGAGCCCGTCGGCTCCCTTCCCGTGTCGTCCTTCTCGCTAGCTGAGTCTTCCGCTCAACTTCCTGCGCTCCTAAACTCCTGCACACTCAGACACAGGGATCAAACATAAGACAGAACCTAACTAACTTGGTTAATCACATCAAAATAATCATGAAGTTCAACAAATAAATTACTAGGTATAAATTTGTGTAAACTATTTGGTAACTATATGTTTCATAATGTTGTGTGGATATTTTGTCTCATGCTGAAGAAGAAACGAAAAGTATATGAGAAAAAAGAGTTAATCGTTGCTTTCTTCGTCGATCCATCGTCGATTCGAGGAGGATGGCTAGAGGAAGCTCGCAGTCGCAGGCGACTTCGTCGGCAGGTGGTGCAGGGCGGCCGACGACGGTTGGCCCGCGGGGGACACCAGCGGCTGCTGCCGGGATGCGGAGGCGGAGACTCGGCGGCGGGGGCGGCTCGGCTGGCGGGTTCGGCGGTGGTGGGAGCAACATGTTGCGCTTCTACACCGACGATGCGCCTGGGCTCAAGATGACTCCCACGGTCGTCCTGGCCATTAGCCTCTGCTTCATCGGCTTCGTCACCGCACTCCATGTCTTCGGTAAGCTTTACCGCTTCCGATCCGCCGGCGTCTCTTGATCCATCATCGCTCGATCTAGGGAAGAAAGCTGGAAACGGGAAGATCAAGTAAAATTTCATGATCTCTTTCTCTCTCTCTCTTTTTCAACATGCTGTAATCGTTCTTTTGTTTCTTCTCTGATCGATCAAGTATGCTGTTGCTATGAAATTAGGGTTTGAAGGAAGAGTAATTTGCAGAAATTCTAGGATAAGAATCTTGTACCCTTTAATCTCTCTTGCACTAGCACTTCTCTAATCAGCTCTTTATTCCTCGCAATTATTGAACTGAATCCAGTTTTACAACTCGATTTAAATGCCAATAACTCCTCCTTTTATTGGTTATGTTTGTTCTTCGATTATTTGGTGAAATTATGAAGGTTCCCAACGAAATGTTGCGCCTTGAATTGTTTGCCAAGCTATTTTTTTAGCTCAAACTATATGCTGAAACTTCATTCTACTTTTAAGATCAATTGATGCCATTGTTCATAAATTTGCTTTCTCATTCATAGGCTCTGAGCCAATTATCATATTCAATATGTATGATCAAACAATTGATAGAGGAATTATCAATTATTAGTGGTTTTTAAAATGGATGGCACGTAGGAAAGATGGATGAGGTTTAAGCTTACTGTCATTCTTGTCTACCTCAGAGGATGGAAAGTAATTGACATCGATTCAATAGGAATGGATAGATTATGGGTGAATGTAATTATAGGTTTGAATAATCAAATGACTTCATTTGTGAGAGAAAATTAGTAGTGTGGTTGAAGATCTATGAGAAACTGGCATCTGTTGTTGTAATTCATCATATATACAAATTTCATTGTTTCCATTTTCATTCAATTTGGAAAGTTATACAGTTTTCATTTTCATCTCCATTCTTCGTGTTTCTTCTCAAGTAAGCATCCGAAAGAAAATCTTATCAATAGTTTTCCACCCACTCCTTTCCATCTTTGCCCTTTTCATTTTTAACTCTTTTCAACTGTATTGCTGATTAGCTTCTTAGGAATTAGGATGAACTAAAACAATTGAGTGCTTAAATGAATTTAGAGAGTTGCAAATAATTTAATACTACTAATATTCAACTGTTCAACGTGTTCGACGTATACAAATACATCGCTCAATGTGTTCGACGTATAATTGTTGTCTGTTGTAATTCGTCATATCGACAAATTTAACCGTTTCCATTTTCGTTCAATTTGGAAAGTTATACAGTTTTCAATCTCATCTCCATTCTTCATTTTTCCTCTCAAGGAAGCATCGGAAAGAAAATCTCATCAATAGTTTTCAACCCACTCCTTTCCATCTTTTCCCTTTTCTATCAAAGCAAACCAACCCTTACTTGATATCTCTTCCTAAATTGTGATAATCCTATAAAAGTATGAACTTTTTTATTTCTCTAACCTTTCGAAGGTGCTAATTAGCTTAGTACCTTTTGCAATTTTTTATGTTTGTTCATAATAAATGACTGCACTGTTGTATGGAAACTCATGTATATAGACCAAACCTTTTGTTGGTTATATATCTAAATGTCCTCGAGTCATATGCTCAGTTACTAGCCTTATCAACCTTTGGACAAGATCAAGTGTGCTTTAACCTTGCCACACTCCAACAAATGGGTATCGATGCCTTGATTATTTGCTTGCTGTTCATGGTATGGTGTGGCCTGTACCATTTTACATCAGATGATGTAAATATTCTGAAATTATCTTCTTCCATAGAACAGAGATAGCTAATCACACATCCTTGAGGATTTCATGTTGCTATTCATGCCACATTACCGACAATAACTCTATGATTGTTAACTAATACCTAATTCTTAATTGGAACTTCCTAATCATACTTAATGATACTCAGTTGTTGATTAAACTTGGGGAACCTTTTTCACTTGTCAATTAAAAGATTGTGCGTATGGTATTTCTGTTATATAGTGAGAAAAAACATTTCACCTTTATTAATGATCTTCTTATCTAGATATCACTTTATTTTACTTTCCTCAACAGCATAGGCAGTCTGAATTAGCTAGATTTTAATATTCACCAGATGTTTGTGATAACACACAGCTTGGAAAGATGTTACAGTCAAATAACACGATTCAATGTTGGGAGGAAATATCTACTGAGAAAAAAATGACAATGCCAATGAATTTAGGAATGGGGGAGCAATATATAAGTGTTAGAAGTTTTACTTAGGTAACATGAATTTGGGATGACTGGTCCAGTTTCACGTAAGTTTCCCATCGGCTGTCAGCATAAATCGGTAAGCGCTCTCGGTCAGCGGTCCAGAAGTCCAGCATTTATACGCTCCATTTGGAGAAAAAAACCGTATAAATGCGGATATCTTGGTGATAATTTGGCCCCTTCTACTCCACCGTGGGGTATAAATGTCAGAAGTTCTGTTTGAGTTTAAAGATGGCAATTAAGTTTTATTTTGTCGGTTTCAACAAGGCTTGGTTATCTTTCTATTATTCATGATGATTCATTCACTGAAGATTTAAATGGGTACATTATGTCAAATGGGATTATAAACTGGAGTAAATTTAATGAGATTTTATTTCTTTCGTGATGAAAACCATCTAGCTTTGGCCCCTGAGAGAAGCAGAAAGTTCAAAGTGTTTCTGCACTGAAAATTCAAAGCATGGCAGATGAAAAATATATCCTTGGAAGAATGACCAAGTAAAACGGTATGAAGGTCATTTTCTTCAACTGTATTGCTGATTATCTTCTTAGGAATTAGGATGAAACTGAAACAATTGAGTGCTTAAATGAAATTAGAGAGTTGCAATTAATTCAATACTACTAATTTTAGACAGCGTCCAACTCCACAAATATTAAAATAAAAAAAAAAACTTCAATGAATATTAAAATTACGAAAAAATAGATCGAGATGAGTTAAATATATTTAATTTTATATTTATTGATTTAGATCGAAAGGTATATGTTTAATTAATTCAAATTTTATCGGTAAATAAAATGCTCAAAAAATATATATATATAAGATTCAGCTGGCCGACACTATCTTGCTGTTTTCTCAATTATTTCCATCTTGTCAACCATGCAGCTGATGAATTATTATCATAATACTTGTCAAGTAGTTCAAGTAATATTATTATTTTAAACCGTCTTTTCCATGTGTTAAAAGATATCTTTAAAATGCAATATTATTCCTTTTCTTTCCAAAACATAAATAAATCAATTGATATTTTAAGGTGATAGTTAAGGATGTAAATTAATTGAATCAAGAATATGTTAAAAAATATAAAGCTTAAATTCAGTTCAAAATAATTATGATGATAGTTAAGGATGTAAATTAATTGAATCAAGTAGAATATGTTAAAAAATATAAAACTTAAATTCAGTTCAAAATAGTTTTATTCGAATTTGAGTTGAATTCAAAATTTTAAAATTTTAAAATTATTCAGGAACTATTCGAATTATTATTCGAAAATAGGTATTTGGAAGATTTAAAATTTATTTATTTAATATATATTTAATTTATATTAATAAAATATTAAGAACGATAGGTATTTGGAAGATTTAAAATTTATTTATTTAATATATATTTAATTTATATTAATAAAATATTAAATCTCGCGTTCGTGAATTTTCGAACAATATAATTTGAATTCGAGTTCGGTTGAAAAAAAGTTTGAACATATTCGAATTTAGCTCGAATTAAATAAATTTAAATACGAATTAAATATTTTTTGAACCGGTTTAAAAAATTCACGACTCGATTCGTTTACAGCTCTAGGTAAGATATTGTGTTTCTTAGTTAAAAAACAAAAACAGAAGATAAAATCAGATTTAGAGCATCCTAAAACAATCGATTATTAAACTTCTCTATCTAAATTTGGCATTTATGCACGCTTTGGGCAATAATTAAATCAGTTCATTAAATAATCATGAATAATTTATAAAGCATAATTATTTACAAACTTCGGCAAGGTAAAATTATAATTCTTATTTTTTAAATTTAAGTCACTCATTCAAGGAATATAATATCATGTATATTTATAGTATTATTTTTTTTATTTTTATAATTTAAAATATTAATTAATAGTAATTATGCTATTTATGATCTTTTTTTACTAAGCAAACCAAATTCACTAGATAGGTGTGCCTCGATTTCTGAACTGTGCGGGAATCCTCCTTCCTTTCCGCGTAAGTAAACAATCTCAAGTGAAAAGATATGGTAGGACGAAGCCCACGTGGCGGTTCGGCCGACTGGGCCTAACAATTCCCCCCTCCCCCCCTCCTCCTCTCTCTCTCCCTCTCTCTCTCTTTATCGCTCGAAACTCCGATCGACAACGCGGTTTCGAGGTCGGAGATTGGCTCTCGTTGGATCCACCGAACGATCGCCATCTCTCTCGGCTGAACGTGGACAAGGCAACAGCGAGGGAGGTCGAGATGGAGGTGCGGAACGTGGACAACTCATCGCCGGCCGCGACGTCGCCGGCGGCCTCAGCTAAGCAGCCGAAGCCCCCGTCCAATCCTGTCGACACAGCCCCCGTCTCCCGGAGGTACAATCCGTCCTCCTTTCTTCCAAATTTCTGCCTCCTATTTGCTTTATTTTGGATCGCTCTGTGATTTGATTGGATTGGGGATCGGCGTTTCTCGTTGTCTTGCAGGCTTCAAAAGGAGTTGATGGCTTTGATGGTGCGTTTCTTCTCTTACCCCGCTTTTGTCTAGGTCTAATGATTTCCGTGGGGCTTTTGCTCATTTTATTTGGAATTAAGCAAAATAGCGTTAAATCTTACAAGTCGCTGCTTGTTTCATTTGGTTTTTTGTTCGTCATGGGTAATCAAGATTTCTATGCATTTCTGTGTGATACTATTGATAGATTGAGAATTATTCTTTGGTAGTTACTTGTGAATTTTGCTATCAGTTTCCTCGTGAGTTAGGGGAATCGTCTACTCCATCTGTGCTCAATCAAGTTAATTCTCCATTACTCCATAATAGGTGGTTGTGTGCAAACAACAGTATTCTGTTGGGATTTGAGAATTCTTGTCGTTGTCTTTGTATATGCAAGAGTTGGCATATATTATCACCCCTTTGAATTCCCTATACATACAGAAAGATTACATGTCGTTTTCCATATACAAGTTTTGCTATTCATGGAGAGAATTTGAAATGATATTTTGACTTTGAGATTGGTAATTTTTTAGGGGAAAATAAAAGACATTTTTATGAATCAATTTGGTTTCTTGTCATGAGATGCTATCGGTTCAACAATAATGATTTGTAAATGTTTTTTATCGTATTAAAAAGAATTTATAATTGATTCCCTAAAGAATATTGTGTTTAATTTTACAGAATAGATGTATATCTATTTATGACACTAATAATATAATAGGTGTAGACAATAATGTCACAATCAATGGTTGAACTTTTGGAGTGTGATAAATGGCTTTCCTAGCATTGTAGGTATAGATCAATGTCAACTCATTAAGTGGCTAGAGGGTGGCAGATTTGCTATATGCTGCATTGTCAACTCATTAAGTTATCTTTGTGCATGGTTATCATATGAAATAACAAAACAAATCATATTCAATGAGAGAAAACAACACAATTTAACCCAAATGAGAATGTTGTCATGTGGAGTTACTAGTATGGATAAAAAATTGTTTGAGTGATTAGGTGTAGCGTTAATAAATAATAGAATGAGAGAAAATTGATTCAGATGGTGTGAGCTTGTTTATTAATTTCTATAGTTAGAACTTAGAAGTGTTAAATCAAATTAGATTAAGGAAAAAAAAAAGTGCTCTAAATTTCTTTTTCAATATTTAATCATTTGGATGAAAAGTTATTTCTTTTATTACATTTGAAAGTCATTGAACACATTTTTGTATTCTTGGTTGGCCCCACCGATAAGATCATTGTTTGCAACTTTTGTTTTTCCCATTTTTCTCTGTGTTTGATGATCCACAGATGAGTGGAGATACTGGAGTATCAGCCTTTCCAGAAGGTGAAAATATCTTCTCTTGGATAGGTACGATTGAGGGAAGCAAAGGGACTCCTTATGAAGGTCTGACATACAAACTTTCACTGAAGTTCCCGTTGGACTATCCATTTAAACCACCACTAGTTAAGTTTGAAACTCCATGCTTCCATCCAAATATTGACCAATGTGGCAACATCTGTTTAGACATCCTTCAGGTACTCTACTTCTTGGTTTGATCACGTTATTGCATTACTATGTACTATTATTCATGTTATTCCCTATTCTCCAATCTAGGACATGTGGTCTTCGGCTTACGATTGCAGAACAATCTTATTATCTATCCAGAGCTTGTTAGGAGGTAATTCGATATATCTTACACCATGTACTAAATAATGCTACTTATCTTTTACTTGACTGGTTTGTCACAGAACCCAATAACGAAAGCCCTCTCAATAGCTACGCTGCAACACTGTGGAACAATCAAGAAGGTATCATGTTCTCTCCATGACTAAATTTTGAGTTTGACATGACTAATTAGTGAGTTTGTTCACATAAGTAGGTTATGACAGTTTATCCATGTTTTTATGGGCTTGAAACAAGCACACTAATTTGAATTTTTTGTGGGTAAACAATTTTACATCAATTTTTCCTTAGGAAAGTAATGCTCAGTGCTCACCTTGTTTATGACGTGAACTTCAGTAGATTTCCTATTTCTTACACCTATTATCAATGGAATTCTGAGTTTCTTCAGCAGTAGTAACACTTTTGGCCCTTTTGTTGTATCGTCATCTATCACAGATTACAGGAAAATGATCCATAAGCAGTATGTGAGTTGACATATTTGACTGCCAAATGCCGACTCCATAAAAAAATGCATCATTTGCCGTCTCGCGGTATGCCATCCAATCCAATCCTCTGCCTTTTTCGTTGATCTGTCTGTAAAATTTAGTTCACCTGAATTTGGTTATTACAACATGGGAGAAACCGAAGCATATTTGCCGGACTCCCTGTTACTCACGCCTGATAATCCTAAGGACAAGGAAAAATTACTACATTACACGGTCGGAGTAGTTGGAGTTTATGATGTTGTGCACATTAAGTCAGATACTAATGGTCATATGCTTGATTCTGGTTTCCATGACACTTTGCATTAGTTGCTTGAGATACATGTGTATTAAAGGAAGAAGATTACTTTTAATTTCTCTCGATCCTCTTACTCAGTATGATTTCTTTCTTTTTGAATTTCTCTATGATTCTTTTGCTATATATTTATGATAATATGACATCATTGATGAATTTTCTATTTGTATTATTGATTATTATCTCATGTTATTATGTTTATGAAAAGATGACTCGTATGTTATTACAAAATATACGATCGGATATGCTATTGAAGAGCTTTTGAGTACGTTGAAAATTTAGAACAATTTGGATATTTGCTTTATTTGAATTCTGATAATATCTCATGTCAACTCGGATAACATATCTCATCTCGTCAGATTCAAGAATTCTAAACCAATTATTTTTTATTATAATTTTTCTGAGGATAGATCAAATTTGGTTTTCAAATGATCATCTTAGATCATGATATGCATACTACTTCTCTGTGTCAAAAAGGGAAAATTGTCATATTGGCGGCCGTGCATTTTTTAAAAAGGGTAAATCATGGGATTTCGTTTAGTAACACTAATTAGGGAGAGATGAGGCAACACCAAAAGTAAAAAAATATGAAGCTACCCCTCTCAAATCTATATGAATTGAATAATACTTTTACGGGTTGCTCTTAATAAATTTGGATCAACAGGGAGGGCCACAATTTCACTTTATTGTTGTCTATATGAACTGAATATTGTGGAGCCGAACCCTTTATATATACATAAATAAACGAACGAACATGGATGCTTTAGAATGACGTATACCCCAAGCTTGAGACTCAAAATATATTAATATGAAACAATCATCAATAGATATTTAATGGCATGAATGCTTTGGAGCGACAAATCTATGATTTCGATGTAAGAAAAAAAAAATCAAAACAAATTACTTTTCTATTTGTTATTTTAAAGCACTCTCTAGTCTTTTAGAATAATCTTAGAAAAGCAGCGATATAAAAGCATAGAAATAAATATAGAATATAATTAAAAACTATTCATTCGTTTTTTTTTTCTTTCCGTATTTATCAAAATAGGTGAAATTTTTATTATTACTTGTGAACAAATTATATGATTTCTTACACTACTAAGAACATAAATTAACACCAGCAAAAAACGAACGGCCGAAACGTTTGAATATTATCTTTCAAGACTACTTACTTAGACAAAGAGAGCCTTTATGGAGCATCCTCCTCCGTCAAGAGAAGAAAGGAGCACCTGCGTCGTCGTCGGAGGGCTGCAAGGTGCCGATCCGGATCTTGTACCGCCGGAAACTTCCGGAAGTGTTCTCCGCGTCATTGCTCTCCGACGAGGATCCGCCCGAGGGCGACGAAACGGCATCGGAGCCGTTGTCGTAGGTGCCGATGAGATGGCCGCACCCGCGGCAGAGAAGGCGGGTCCGGCGGCGGCGAAGGCCCCAGGACCGGGGTGAGCGGAAGAAGGGCAGGCAGAGGAGCTCGTCGGCATGGGTGAACCGGCTCTCGTCGATGGCGGCGAAGGAGACGACGCCCTTCCTGATGGACTTCCCGTATTCTGCGCCTATGTTAGCGGTGTCGCGATCCGACGAGCTCAGGTTCAACGCGTAGCCGCAGTGGCCGCAGCTGCCGAGAACAGAACCCACGTCATCAAATCCCTAAAATAATAATAAAAAAGAATCTGGGAACGGAGAATACAATCTCGATCAAATCCTTCGAGGATAAATCGAGCGAGAGATCGGGATTGGTCACCAGTAGAGTACGTCCCTCCGGGAGGAGGAGGAGGTGAGGCGGCCTCTGTTGTGGGGAACCATCGGATTCCGGTGCAGAGCGGAGAGGAGGTGGAGGGAGGGGGTGGCAGCGGCGGAGACTGCAGCGTTTGATGGTCGCCGACCCGCCGTATGAGTGAGGCGATGTCTCGGTGCAATTAATTAGCAAGGAACTTTTCAATCTACCTCTCAAAATTTATATTTTATAAATACCCTTCCAGTTTGAGACTCAAGAAAACATTCGCGTTTTTGTACTTTTGCTATTTACCTCCTAATCACTAATAAAATACAAAAAGTGATTTTTCAAAATAATTTTTGAACGGTCGACAGTATTTTTAAAGTAAAATAAATTTCGAAGGGGTTAAATAAAATTTCCTCGATGAACGGCGTACCTGTAGACTATCTCAACCGTCAATCCACATCAACGTTGGAGATTTGATCGGGACTTGATCCTCTGACCTTATATTTCGGTAATCTGAGTGTTTGGATACGTCAATTAGAAAAATAAATAGAAATTTAAGTAAAATAATATTTCTATTCTGTCGGACATTGCGCAAGAGAGAATTCAAATAAAACATCTTCTTTCTCCATCAGAAACAATATCATTCATTAATTTGATGGAATTAAAGTTATTAATTTATTTAAAATTGGTAAGTGGATTGATCAAACAAGATGAATAGTTAGGTGAAGAGGCTGCATTAATAGATAGGTCGAGTCGAATGAGTCGAACATATCAAAGAATTGGACGACTGACAGGTCAAAAAGGGCAAGAAGGATTGCGAACAGAGGTACGAGAAGACAAGCATGGAAGAAGAAGATTATGTGCCCATGGCATGGTGAAATCATTATGCTGGATGCAAAGCATAAACCAAGTTCCTTTCTAAAGGGGGAAAATCAAAGTAAAAGTAAAGAATAGCATCAAGAAGGATTTTGTTTTTCTCAAGATGGGTGAAAGGAAACAGTTTGACGAACTAGATCAAATATGAAGTGAAGATAGTCTCACCTTTGCAGGATAGAACCAAAGCAAAAACAGAAAAGCTCCACGAATCAGATGTCAGTCCAGCCTAAAGAATTGGATGAGCTTCAATTGGTGAGTCAAAGAGAGGTGACTTGAGACATACTGGGTTCTAGATCTAATATGAAGTGAAGATAGTGTTGTTACCTTTTCAGGATAAGATCAGATGAGATTCAAGTGGCGAGTCAGAAGGGTTGCGTCTGGCCTTCAGAACCTGCAATAGAAAAAAAAAAGGGATGCAAGTTTAATGCGCATCGGAACATGGGAATAGAAGAGCACAATTATTACATGAATGATTAAAATAGAATCCAAGAATTTCTTTGTTTCTAATGATGAGAGATGATAGCCAACCTAATGACATGAAGGGTTCTAAATGGATCTAATTAAGAAGCTATTACTCACCAACATTAATGATCACAAGCTGCATCTTTCCCGGAAAGCATAACCAGCTGTCAGCTTTTCAAAGGTTGAGCTTTAATGAATTATTAGCCAAAAAAAAGTTAGGCAAGGAATTAAAAAGAACATTAGGAGCAGCTTGAGTTTTAAAAACACAATCCTTCTGGTGAGTCCAAGCAGCGCCATACAAACACATGATGCTAAAAACTTCATCATCATGCTAAAAACACAAAAGTTGCATTTTCCCCAGTCAGTGTGCATGCACTGCCAGCATGAACACAAAGCATACAACAGAATCAAGAATACAACTACCAGCATCCAGTGTAATCCGAGCATTTATTTGAACCGACACATGATTAAGTTGAAGTTAAAGATTCCTTCATACATATAAGCAACGCAGATAATGGGACTAAGTAGTACTCCATGAAAAAAAACTCTTCAATCTTCAATCTCCAATACCACGTTATCGGTCATCCTAAAATCATATGGTGTGTGATCCACAACCTGCATAAAGCCATCTTTCATCATCAAGAAATAAGCAAGACAAGGTTGGCAATGCCTCTTAACTGATTAGCAAAAAAGGAAGACCAACTTCTCAACTTGCATCGCTAATCCTAAAGCAAAAAAAGCAAAGAAACTTAAAAACCTTGGAATTTATTGGCAAGATTATGGGACATTGCATATTTTTCATGCCAGTGCACAAAGATTATC
This sequence comes from Zingiber officinale, assembly GCF_018446385.1. NCBI lineage: Eukaryota > Viridiplantae > Streptophyta > Magnoliopsida > Zingiberales > Zingiberaceae > Zingiber > Zingiber officinale. Next base: position 169,107,738 of record NC_055986.1, on the reverse strand, counting down.
TACAGTTAAATGAAACGCACTAATTCAAGGCGATGGGGAAACTAGCCATGAGGCAACTATTCCTAAAATCTATGTTGTTTTGCTTCTTGTGTTATTTTTCTTAAGAATTTGAATGTCAAACTAATAACATCTATGAAATTGGAATAAACGATCAGGTATCTGAGATAGTTTTGAAGACAAATATGATAATTTTGGTACCAGATAGCCCCGCCAAGGTATGAACCAATATACAAAGAATCTAATGGATTGATATATATTATGTAATTTGATATAATTTCAGATCTTAAACATACTTGAAAAACCTAAATCTGTAGCCTTGAAGGCTAAAAAGAATGTGCTAAGATATGCACTTGCTTCTCCAGTACATCAACAGTACTAGTCTTCCCTCCTTTAACAGGTCCACTGAAAGTCTAAACTCATATTTATTTTGTTCTGATAGAAAGAATTTCATTTCCATCTCTGATAAACTACAAACTGGAGATGGATCGATAGGAAATGAGGAATTATGATCGCACAAACAGAGAGAAACACAGCATAAGAACCACTTTTCACCATTGCAAAAGAAAACCTTCTATCCTTGTAGCAAGAATTGAACTAAACAAACAAAGACATAATATCAAGAAATTATCAAAATATAAGAATCTTCAGAATAGCTTATCGCACCATTTCATAAAACTTCAGTACAACCAAATACAGATACTCACATTTGTGTCACTTAGCTCAAGATTGTAAAAGTCCATTGACTTCTTCTTGAACAAGGGCCCTGCGTGCCATGTCCCAACATTAAGTTTCACAAATTTAGGACCAGAAAATCGGAAAACACAAACTTCATTAGGATTAGGGGGAATGTAGTAATGTCCACAGCGAGCCTTAATAGGTTTTCTTCCATCCTCATTTCCAATTTCACTTTCCTTCAGTACAGATGGCTTAGCAACGCCTAGATACCACTCGTCACCACCAATTGAGCCAAGACACTGTGTAACGCTTGCATGATGAGTGATGGCAGGAAATTTAAGAGGTTGATCTTCTAGTTTCATGATGTATAACCTGTTACATTTAAGTTATCATTTTTAGTCAAATGAAAAAGAAAAGGGAGGAACAGTATGAAGATATTACTTCAAGTGGCTGGAAGATTGCTGATGTGTGATACCAATTATTTTCAGATAGATACAAAAGTAGTGTCAAGAAATAGAGCTTAAATTAAGTAATTCTCCCAGTACCCCTAGTTGAGATCAACATAATCATACTGGTAGTGCATAAAATAGAGTTAGGTATAAAGGCAAGTGTGTTTTTGTACACATTAAAGATTTGAATCAAAACTCAAAGACAACAATATGGTACTAAACATAACATTTACAGGCTACTATTACTTTGATATTTAAGAAAAAGATAGTTTTATTCTTCAAAAACATGAATTAGCTTTATTCTCCCATCTTCACAATATTTTTTTTCTATACTATTATTACAAAATTACAAACTTAATGTACCTACAGGCACTAGTTTGTAACCAATATTAACCATCACTGCCAAAATCTTAAGACCTTTTTGTGTGATGTTGTTAGGTTAACCAAAGCACTGTTAACAGGCTTGAGGAACTTTAGTTTTTTTCCCTCCTTTACATGATAATGCACTTCAGAATCATCATGATCTCCAGAACCTTGTCATAAGTTTTCTTTTGATTTAGGTTAACACAAAATGATCACATGTCAAATATCCAGCTCAAGTCCATTGATGTACATTGAGGGTCTAGCCTGAGATTATACATAGCCAACTAGGTCCTTTAACACCAAATCACCTACTAAACACAATATATAGATGTTTTAAGTAGTCAGTCACATTTATGACAACAGTCACAACTTCGTCCATTGGGTAAGCATGATATTTCTTAAGCCAAAGCCTCAGTTACATGCTAGCAAATCAAATTCACTAATGTCAATCATCTTATGCCTGTTAGGAAACCACTCAATAAATGCATTTGAATCTGTACCAATGGTATAGATCTGGACCTTAATATATTTAAATCATATCCCCTAGATGATTCATAGATCTAGATCTGCATTCATAAAGTTAATACAAACCTTGACTCTCCACGAGTTGGAGGTTTTTGTTCAGCCATACAACGAGTGCAAAGGACTCAAAATTGACCCCTTTTCCTGATTGAGAATTGTATTGTGGATTTGTCTGCCTCATTATATTAACCAGATCCTCCCTCAAAACAAGGTTGATAATTTGTGAACAAAAGCATCCGATGGATGAACATGATTCCTGAATAGCTGCTACAGTTATAGGTGCATGGATTACAACTCATAGGATGTTCTCTATGAAGGGGCATAGACAGAGAAATAAAAACAGTTAAACAACAATAATTAGAATCTACTGGGTAGATTTTTTGTTGATAGATTTTTTATTTCCTCCCTGAGTAGCAGAAATTGGACTGGATATGTAAGGTATCATAGTATTAAAAGAACTAGCAACCTGTTCATAAATTAGTTTAGAGGACAAAAGACATCAGAGAACCCTTATTTATGTCGGTATGAGGCTATCACGGAACATAGCCTAGATTTTCAAATTTATTTTCTCAAGCTAATCCACTTATCTTCGTTTTCCTGTATTGTATGCCCGATCCAAAGAATGAACTTCTTGATCTGAAACTACAGTTATCAGCTGGTCACGTCAAACAAATTCAAGGCTTCAAGCTTCCATAAAAAATGTAAAAAATCAGAAAAATAAAAATCCACGGAAACAACCAGAAACGATCATCCAGCAGAAACTTTTAGCTCAAACAGCTATAAATTGGACGTACCTAGGAATGCCGCGATGGAGCTCCAACTGCGCGTCCTGAGGGCCGAATCTATCTCTATCGGATGAAGCGGAGATAACCTGGCCGAAGGGGGCGAAGTTCTCCGGAGTCGCCTCGACGGGCTTCAGCGTGATGATCGTGGGCGAAGACGGCGATAAAGTAGAATGCATCTGGAAGTCCATAAATCAGAATGATGTGCACAGATCGAACCACATGAAACGAATCAAACCTCACAAGAGGAAAGCAATGAGACCTTCGATCTCTTGGAGCAGGAGCACAAGGAGGAGCGGAGGCGGAAGCGAGTGATGGGAGACGAGGAGATCCAAAAGCCAGCATTTATAGACAAAATAAATTATTTACTTCATTTTTTTATTATTATTACTTGGTGTTGCGCGTGCTAGCACGTGGTATCTGATATTTTTAATTTTTAAACATAAAATTTATACAATATCCGTACGGGATTTAATTAAATTAATAAAAATAATAAAATACTATTAACATTATATAATTTGTAAGAGTATAATCAAATTAGTCAAAATTTGATGAATATATATATATATATATCTTATAATTATAGGTACTGGCATACAAATCACGACAATATTTCTATTACCGAGGGAAATTGATTTACCTGATCAATATCAGAATCTTCAAGACCAGCAGCAGTAAGGTCATTATGTGCTTTGTCTGATCCATCATCATCATAATAATTGAAGGTATCTGTCAGCTCGGATAACATATCTCATCTCGTCAGATTCAAGAAACCTAAACCAATCTTTTTTTTTTTTTTTGTAATTTTTCTGAGGATAGATCGAATTTGGTTTTCAAACGAACATCTTAGATCATGATATGCATACCTCTTCTCTGTGGCAAAAAGCAAAATTGCCATCTTGGCAGTCCTTCGAGACAAGACCTCACATTTTTGAAAAATGAGTAAATCATGGGAGTTTCGTTTAGTAATAGTAACACATGTAGGGAAGGTGAGCCAACATTAATCCTCTATTTAGATGGGATGAGCAAAAAAATTATTAACGGAATGGAAATGAAAGAAAAGTAAGTATTTATATTTTTCTTATTTGGGAGGGAGGAAAAGTTCTAACTTAACATGTGTTATTGTGTTTAGGAGGAAAGTGAGAGTAATGAAAGTTAAATATATAAAATTATAAAATTATCCTCACTTTTATTAAAAACTTGCGCGTTCAAGAACTCAGTGCATCTTACCTACATTTATTGGTTAAGACTTATACGTTCAAGTAATTGTAGCTCATTTGTTAAAGTCGACGTCGACGTCGACGTTAAAATTGACATCGGCGTCAAAATCAGCATCTAATCGACGTCAACGGAGTGCGAGTGTCGGGCGGTGCGAGCGATGCCTAGGATAACTAAAATAATAATTTTTAGAATTAAAATAATAAAGTATGGATAAAATTAAAATATAATTTTTTTTAGTTCTCTCTATCCTTCCTTACACTCTAAATCGAAGTGTAAGAAATTTGTTCATTTCATAATATGAAAGATTAAAATTTATCCTTTCTTATCTTTTCTTTCCGTATCTCACTTCCTCTCAAATAGAATTATAAATTTTCCTTCTTCTTTTTTACCCTCCTTTTTTTTTACCCTCCCCACTCTTTCCCTCACCTTCTCTCAAACAATGGGTAAAAGTAAAAAGCATGGACCAATGCAGTTGATTCATACAAAGATATTATTTCTAATAAATTTAGTAACAATTTCTAATAGGTGTGAAATATGTGTAGGTTGTCTTAATCCCCTTTTTATATGTTGCTGTTGAACAAAGTTTTTTATAATTTATCTCCTTTTCATATCGTTGAGGGCTATCCTAGAAAGGTCACAATTTCACTTTATAGTTGCCTATATGAACTAAATATTGTTGAACCGAACCGTTAAATATATATATATCTACATATAAACGAACGAACAGGAATGCTTTAGAATAACGTATACGCCAAGCTTGAGGCTAAAAATATATTAATATGAAACAATCATCATTGATATTTAATGGCATGAATTCTTCGGAGGGACAAATCTATGATTTCGATGTATGATTAAAAAAAAATTCAGAACAAATTACTTAAAGCGCTCTCCAGTCTTTTAGAATAATCTTAGAAAAGCAGAGACAAAAAAAAAAACATAGAAATAAAAGAAATAGAATATAATTAAAAACTATTCATTCGTTTTTTTCCCTTCCATATTTATGAAAATAGGTGAAATTAAATTTTTATTATTATTTGTGAACAAATTATAAGGTTTCTACACTTGCAAGTGGCGAAAATATAAATATGTACTAGATATATCTTATTCAAAAAATTTTATGTTAAATTTTAAATCAGATAAAAAAAACTTTTGTATCACTCTAGACATTCTTAAATTATGTATTTATTAGGGAATAGTTCCATTTCGAGTAAAGAAAAATTAGAAAAATTGATATATACTGTATTTAAAAATAGATATTTAAATTTAATAAAATAATTTTTTATCTTAAATTATATATTTTTAAATAGAAAAATGGACTTGGATGCTTAAAGAACCTAAATTAACACTAAGTAAAAAACGGGCGACCGAAACGTTTGAATATATTATCTTTCAAGACTAAGGAGGTGTTTGGTTCTTTCCTAGGAATAGGAATCGGAATGGGAATCATTGTATTGTGGAATGGGAATGGGTATGAGCATGGATATCACTCTTAAAAGCAATGTTTGGTTAGTTGTATATCTTCTATCGGAATAAATCAAAGTTTCCTTTTTTACCCTTAAAGGAAAATAAGAGAAAAAATTAGATGTGAGAGAAAGATGAATGTGAGAGAAAAATATGATGAAAGAGAATGATGAGAGATAAAGTATTATGAGAGAGAAAGTGTGATAAGAAAGAATGAAGAGAGAGAAAGTGTGATGAGAGAAAATGAAAAAAGATAGTGTGATTGAAGAGAGCATGATGAGAGAAAATATGATGTGAGAGAAAGTATGATAGGAGAGGATGAAGAGAGAGAAAATATAGTGAGAAAAAAATGAGGAGAGAGTGTGTCATGAGAGAGACTGAGGAGAGAGAAAGTATGGTGAGAGAAAAAGAGAACAGTGAATATGATGGGAGAGATTGAGGAGAGAGAAAGTATGATGAGAGAGAAAGTGTGTTGAGGAAAAAAGGAGTAAGTGTGATAAGAGAGATTGAGGAGAGAGAAAGTATGATGAGAGAGAAAGTGTGTTGAGGAAAAAAGGAGTAAGTGTGATAATAGAGATTGAGGAGAGAGAAAGTATGATGAGAGAGACAGTGTGTTGAGGAAAAAAGGAGGAAGTGTGATAAAAGAGATTGAGGAGAGAGAAAGTATGATGAGAGAGAAAGTGTGATGAGAAAAAAGAGAGTGTGATGGGAGAGATTGAGGAGAGAGAAAGTGTGATGAGGAAAAGAAGAAGGAAGAGAATGCAATGGAAGAGATTGAGGAGAGAGAAAGTATGATGAGAGAGTAAGTGTAATGAGAAAAAAAGAGGAAAGAGAGTGTGATAGGAGAGATTAAGGAGAGAGAAAGTGTGTGATAAAATGATGAGAGAGAAAATATAATGAGAGAGAATAAGGAGAGATAAGTGATATGAAATAAATAAATAAATAAATAAATATATTTTGATATTTGATATTAATAGAGAAAATTTTAGTTTTAAGTCAAGGGTATTTTTGGAATAAGGGAATATTTTGATTGATGAAAATAGGGTAATGACTCATTGAAGGGGGGTACATGGAAATGAGTTATTACCCAATTTCAAGGATTCATTCCCTTATTTGTATTCCTATTCCTATAATCCAAACATTAACAATGAGAATCAATGATTCTCATTCCCATTCCCCACTCCTATTATCCTAAATCAAACGCCCCCTAACTTATGGAGGATCCTCCTCCATCAAAGAACACCTGTGTCGTCGTCAGAGGGTTGCAAGATGCCGATCCGGATCTTGTACCACCGGAAACTTCCCATAGTGTTCTCCATGTCATTGCTCTCCCACGAGGATCCCTCGGAGGGCGACACGTCAGAGCCATTGTCGTAGGTGCCGATAAGATGGCCACACCCGCGGCAGAGCAGGCGGGTCCGGCGGCGACGAAGACCCTAGGACTGGGGTGAGCGGAAGAAGGGTCATGCAGAGGAGCTCGTCAGAATGGGTGAACCAGCTCTCGTCGATGACGGCGAAGGAAATTAATTAGCAAGGAACTTTTCAACTTATCTCTCAAAATTTATATTTTGTAAATACCCTTGTAGTTTGAGACTCATGAAAACATTCTCCTTTTTGTACTTTTACTATTGACCTCCTAATCACTAATAAAATAACCTTCCCATGTGATCTTTTCGTTTAGTAAATAACAGAGTTTATGAAAAGTGATTTTTTTTAAAAATAATTTTTGAACAGTCGAGAGCATTTTGAAAATAAAATAAATTTTGAAGGGGTTAAATGACATTGTCCTCGTAGCTGTAAAATATATCAGCCGTCGATCTACATCAACGCTGGAGATTTGATGAGGAATCGGTCCTGTGATTCTGAGTGTTTAGATACATCAATTAGAAAAAATAAATAGCAATTTAAGTTATATAATATTTCTATTCTGTCGGCCATGGCGCAAGAGAGAATTCAAATAAAACATCTCCTTCTCCATCAGAAACAATATCATTCATTAATTTGATAAGATTACATATTAATTTATTTACAATTAGTTAAGTGGATTGATCAAACAAGATGACAAAAGACGAATACACTCACCCCAGTTACCCCACTAATTCATCCCAGAATTAACACGGAAGAGATAAATCACGGACAACTACTAATCTTTGAAATAGTAACTAGTACATAAGTGGATTGATCCAACAAAATGAATAAATTGAGTCGAATGAGTCCAACATATCAAAGAATTGGACGACTGACACATAAAAGGGGCAAGTAGGATTGCGAACAAAGTACATGAAGACAAGCATGGAAGAAGAAGATTATGTACCCATGGCATGGTGAAATCGTTATGCTGGATGCAAAGCATAGATCAAGTTTCTTTCTAAAGAGGGGAAATCAAAGTAAAAGTAAAGAATAGCATCAAGAAGGATTTTGTTTTTCTCAAGATGGGTTAAAGTAAACAGTTTGGCCAACTAGATCAAAAATGAAGTGAAGATGATCTCAAAAACTTTGCAGGATAGAACCAGAGCAATAACAGAGAAGCTCAGATGCCAGTCCAACCTACAGAATTGGATGAGCTTCAATTGGTGAGTCACAGAGAGGTGACTCGAGACATACAGGGCTCTAGATCTAATATGAAGTGAAGATAGTGTTGCTACCTTTTAAGGATAGATCAGATGAGATTCAAATGGCGAGTCGAAGGGTTGCGTCTGACCTTCAGAACCTGCAATAGGTCAAAAAAGGATGCACGTTTAATGCGCATCGGAACATGGGATTAGAGGAGCACAATTACTACATGAATGATTAAAATAGAATCCAAGAATTTCTTTGTTTCTAATGATGAGAGATGATAGTCAAACTAATGACATGAAGGGTTCTAAATGGATCTAATTAAGAAGATAAATCTAATTAAGAAGCTATTACTCACCAACACTAATGATCACAAGCTGCATCTTTCTTGGAAAGCATAACCAGCTGCCAAGTTTTCAAAGGTTAAACTTTAATCAATTATTAGCAAAAAAAAAAGTTAGGCAAGGAATTAAAAAGAACATTAGGAGCAGCTTGAGTTTTGAAAACACAATCCTTCTGGTGAGTCCAAGCAGCACCATACACACATGATGCTAAAGCTTCACCATCCATGCTAAAAACACAAGTTGCATTTTCCCCAGTCAGTGTGCATGCAAGGACGATCGACTACTGCCAGCATGAACAGAAAGCATACAACAGAATCCAGAATACAACTACCAGCATCCAGTGTAATCTGAGCATTTATTTGAACCGACATATGATTAAGTTGGCAAGTTAAAGATTCCTTCATACATATAAGCAATACAGATAATGGGACTTAGAAATTAGTACTCCATGAAAAAAAAAACTCCTCAATCTTCAATCTCGAATACCACGTTATCGTTCTTCCGAAAATCATGTGTTGTGTGATCCACAACCTGCATAAAGCCACCTTTCATCATCAAGAAACAAGCAAGACAAGGTTGGCAATGCCTCTTAACTGATTAGCAAAAAAGGAAGACCAACTTCTCAACTTGCATCGCTAATCCTAAAGCAAAAAAAAGTACAGAAAATTAAAAAACCTTGGAATTTGTTGGAAATATTCTGGGAACATGGCATATTTTCCATGCCAGTGCACAAAGATTATCTACAGTTAAATGAAGTGCACTAGTTCATGGCAATGGGGCAACTAGCCATGAGGCAACTATTCCTAAAATATCAAACTTCACAATTCCTAACAGGCAGCTGCTGCAGTTCATCACATAAAATCTATGTTGTTTTGCTTCCTGTGTTATTTTTCTTAAGAATTTGAATGTCAAACTAATAACATCTATGAAATTGGAAAAAAAAAAAAAGATCAGGTAACTGAGATAGTTTTGAAGAAAAATATGATAATCTTGGTACCAGATAGCGCCGCCAAGGTATGAACCAATATACAAAGAATATCATGGATTGAGATATTTTATGTACTTTGATATAATTTCAGATCTTAAACATACTTGAAATACCTAAATCTGTAGCCTTGAAGGCTAAAAGAAAATGTGCTAAGATATGCACTTGCCCTTCCAGTACATCAGTATTTGTCTTCCCTCCTTTAATAGGTCCACTGAAAGTCTAAACTAATATTTATTTTGTTCTGATAGAAAGAATTTCATTTCCATCTCTGATAAACTACAAACTGGAGATGGATCGATAGGAAATGAGGAATTATGATCGCACAAACAGAGAGAAACACAGCATAAGAACCACTTTTCACCATTGCAAAAGAAAACCTTCTATCCTTGTAGCAAGAATTGAACTAAACAAACATAGACATAATATCAAGAAATTATCAAAATATAAGAATCTTCAGAATAGCTTATTGCACCATTTCATAAAACTTCAGTACAACCAAATACAGATACTAACATTTGTGTCACTTAGCTCAAGATTGTAAAAGTCCATTGTCGTCTTCTTGAACAAGGGTCCTGCATGCCATGTCCCAACATTAAGTTTCACAAATTTAGGACCAGAAAATCGGAAAACACAAACTTCATTAGGATTAGGGGGAATGTAGTAATGTCCACAGAGAGCCTTAATAGGTTTTCTTCCATCCTCATTTCCAATTTCACTTTCCTTCAGTATAGATGACTTAGCAATGCCTAGATACCACTCGTCACCACCAATTGAGCCAAGACACTGTGTAACGCTTGCATGATGAGTGATGGAAGCAAATTTAAGATGTCGATCTTCTAGTTTCATGATGTATAACCTGTCAACAACATTTAAGTTATCATTTTTAGTCAAATGAAAAAGAAAAGGGAGGAATAGTATGAAGATATTACTTCGAGTGGCTGGAAGATTGCTGATGTGTGATACCAATTATTTTCAGATAGATACAAAAGTAGTATCATGAAATAGATCAAAAAACAGCAAAAAGCAATATGATTTGGTTAGAGGACACAAAATGATCACATGTCAAATCATACTGGTAGCGCATAAAATAGAGTTAGGTATAAAGGCAAGTGTGTTTTTGTACACATTAAAGATTTGAATCAAAACTCAAAGACAACAATATGGTACTAAACATACCATTTACAGGCTACTATTACTTTGATATTTAAGAAAAAGTTAGTTTTATTCTTCAAAAACATGAATTAGCTTTATTCTCCATCTTCACAATATTTTTTTTCTATACTATTATTACAAAATTACAAACTTAATGTACCTACAAGCACTAGTTTGTAACCAATATTAACCATCACTGCCAAAATCTTTTTTGTTCTTTTTTTAATACCTTTTTGTGTGACGTTATTAGGTTACCAAATCACTGTTAACAGGCTTGAGGAACTTTAGTTTTTTTCCTCCTTTACATGATAATGCACTTCAGAATCATCATGATCTCCAGAACCTTGTCATAAGTTTTCTTTTGATTTAGGTTAACACAAAATGATCACATGTCAAATATCCAGCTCAAGTCCACTGATGTACATTGAGGGTCTAGCCTGAGATTATACATAGCCAACTAGGTCCTTTAACACCAAATCACCTACTAAACACAACATATAGATGTTTTAAGTAGCCAGTCACATTTATGACAACAGTCACAATTACGTCCATTTGGTAGGCATGATATTTCTTAAGCCAATGCCTCAGTTTCGTGCTAGCAAATCAAATTCACTAATGTCATTCATCTTATGCCTGTTAGGAAACCACTCAATAAATGCATTTGAATCTCCGCCAATGGTATAGATCTGGACCTTAATATATTTAAATCATATCCCCTAGATGATTTATAGATCTAGATCTGCATTCATAAAGTTAATACAAACCTTGACTCTCCACGAGTTGGAGTTGGATGTTTTTCTTCAGCTATACAGCGAGTGCAAAGGACTCAAAATTGGCCCCTTTTCCTGATTGAGAATTGTATTGTGGATTTGTCTGCCTCATTATATTAAGTTATTAACCAGATCCTCCGTCAACACAAGGTTGATAATTTGTGAACAAAAACATCCGATGGATGAACATGATTCCTGAATAGCTGCTACAGTTATAGGTGCATGGATTACAACTCATAGGATGTTCTCTATGAAGGGGCATAGACAGAGAAATAAAAACAACAATAATTAGAATCTACTGGGTAGATTTTATGTTGATTGATTTTTTATTTCCTCCCTGAGTAGCAGAAATTGGACTGGATATGTAAGGTATAATAGTATTAAAAGAACTAGCATCCTGTTCATAAATTAGTTTAGAGGACAAAAGACATCAGAGAACCCTTATTTATGTTGGTATGAGGCTATCACGGAACATAGCCTAGATTTTCAAATTTATTTTCTCAAGCTAATCCACTTATCTTCGTTTTCCTGTTTTGTATGCCGGATCCAAAGAATGAACTTCTTGATCTGAAACTACAGTTATCAGCTGGTCACGTCAAACAATCATTCAAGCTTCCATAAATAAAAATAAAAAATCAGAAAAATAAAAATCCACGGAAACAACCAGAAACGATCATCCAGCAGAAACTTTTAGCTCAAACAGCTACAAATCGGACGTACCTGGGAACGCCGCGATGGAGCTCCAACTGCGCGTCCTGAGGGCCGAATCTATCTCTATCGGATGAAGCGGGAATAACCTGGCCGAAGGGGGCGAAGCTCTCCGGAGTCGCCTCGATGGGCTTCAGCGTGATGATCGTGGGCGAAGACGGCGATAAAGTAGAATGCATCTGGAAGTCCATAAATCAGAATGATTTGCACAGATCGAACCACATGAAACAAATCAAACCTCACAAGAGGAAAGCAATGAGACGACGATGAGACCTTCGATCTCTTCGAGCAGGAGCACAGGGAGGAGCGGAGGCGGAAGCGAGTGATGGGAGACGAGGATATCAAAATTACTTGGTCTTGCGTGTTCTAGCACGTGCTATCTCATGCTGATATTTAATGGGTAAATTTGCATGCACTCCCCATTGGTAAACTCAATTTTACATGCAGTCCCTATCCATGAAAAACTTCCTTTTCACTCCCCAGTCAAACATATTTACCTAATTGCCCATGATATTTTTAGGTACAAAAAGCCTAAAAATCAGTATAAATCCTCTTAAATTGAGTATATTAACTTAAAATCTAGTATATTTTCTATCAAATTGAGTACGATTCTAAACCCTAAACCCTAAACCCTAAACCCTAACCCTAAACCCTAAACCCTAAACCCTAACCCTAACCCTAAACCCTAAACCCTAAACCCTAACCCTAAACCCTAAACATTAAACCCTAACCCTAAACCCTAAACCCTAAACCCTAACCCTAAACCCTAAACCCTAAACCCTAAACCCTAAAAAATAAGAGGAACAATTTTGATAGAAAATATACTCGATTTTTAATATAAAGTACTGACTTTAAGAAGAATTATACTCATTTTCAGACTTTTTGTACTCAATTTTGGACTTTTTGTACCTAAAAATCTGAGGGGCAATTTAGGTATCAATATTTGCATAAGGGAGTTGAAACAAGTAATACTTTGCATGCAGGGAGTGGAAACAAAGTTTTTTAGGCATGGGGATTGCATGCAAAGTTATGATTACCATTGGGGATTTTTCTCTAATTTACCGATATTTTTATTTTAATTTTTAAAACATAAATTTTATACAATATTCGTACGGGATTTAACTAAATTAATAATAAAAAAAAATACTTTTAACAATATATAATTTGATAATATAGAAGAAAAGAGCATGTGACCTGTTCAATGATACAACAAGATGAGAGATGGAGTCTTAGAATTAATAAATAAAATTTTTTTAATAGATAATTGAATTAAGAATACTAGACCGGTCGGAAGAAAAAAAAAATCATAAACTAATAAGTGATTTAAGAAAGTGTTGGGAAAAGAAATACACCTCTTCTCAATTTTTTTCTATTTTAGAATTTCAAAATCTCTAAATGTGAAATCATGTTTTTTTAAAAAAAAAATCCTCACCTTTTAATTGACCATTTCAAATTTAAAAAAAAAATGAAAATGATTCAACCAATTAGACTTTGATATTGCAAGTCATTTTGCAACAAATCACCATAGTGCTTAACAAGGATATGATCATTTCATTTTTTTTTTATACTATAAATCTGTTTCCATTTTCCCATTTAACTGAAAAGAGAGAACCATAATCTACAAAAAAAAAAATCGAAACCAAGTTGTTATATGCAATTGATCAACACAACATTTTCACGATACAAACATTAATATTGACTTCAAAATTAATAATAATAATAACAATCTCATCTGTCTGCATGTATTCAGCAGCTCTCCAGGCTCAATTTTCTTTTCCTGTCTTCTGCACAAAATGAGATTTATTAGTTTTGGTAGGACATTTAATAACACTAACCGCAGGAAAAACTTCCAAGTTGCAAAATCAAATTAGAGGAAAATGCTAACTCGTGTTTTAAAATATGGAATTAATTCAAGGTGAGATTGCACTGATGGTTAACTCCCGACAATTTAGGAATGATGAAGTTGAAGCCACACTATCATTGATAATGTTCTAATCAACTAAATAATCATTTTATGATATTAACTAATAAAATTATCTATTTTAGCTCTTATATCTTCATTGATTCAACTTGTTTAATTATCCATAAATTGTCTAAACATGTTCATATCATTTTGATTTATTTTCTCGAATTAGAATTATACCTAACTACTCTAGCACAATGATAATTTTCTTACGGTATAACTTATACTATCTATTCTAACAATTGGAAAATAGTAACTACTGAATTGGATGCATAAGTTGGACTTTATCCTACTATAATAGAATATATTACACATGTAAATATTTATGTGTAAATGAACTTTACATATGAGAAAAATGGTGAAAATATGAAAGTAGAAATTTCAAAATAACAAGTGTTAGCTCCCCAAAACAGTAGCAAGTTCAACATCAGATTTTGTAGCAAGCATGCTTTTCTAGCTTTGTTAGAGTCCTAATTTCCTGTTTCTATCAATCAAGTTTGAGCAAATGATATAAATTTTGAAGCAGGTAAAAGTCGCATGCTTTTCTAGCTGGTTAGAATCCTAATTTCCTGTTTCAATGGATCAAGTTTGAGTATATGGTTTAAATTTTGAAGCAGGTAAAAGTCGCATGCTTTTCTAGCTTGTTAGAATCCTAATTTCCTGTTTCAATGGATCAAGTTTGAGTATACGATTTAAATCTTGAAGCAGGTAAAAGTCAGAGTTTTTTTGTTTCCTACAAAAATTGTATCATTACTAAATTATGACTTACAGTCTTAGGGTGATGAGATGGTTAGCAGCAAAACTCTTTCTTTGCTTTCAGTATTTTACTACCAGTTGGAAGAATATAACCATATTTAGTCATTATCCTCCTCATCGCCAGAACCACCTTTTCCTTTAGTTCCATCAGCTTCATCATCAGTTTCAATACCCCTGGGTCTCTCCAGTGGCTCATCATCGTCATCAGATTCTGATAAGGCTCTTCTCTTTCGATTAATTGAAGAATTGATACCCTAAGAGACCCAATAGTGAACACAAATTTGTTACCATAAAATCATTTGGGGAATGACGAATATTATTTACTCAGAGACTTTAACTGTAACTGGAAGACTACTGGCATACAAATCAAGATAATATTTCTATTACAGAGGGAAATTGATTTACCTGATCATCTTCGACATCAGAATCTTCAAGACCAGCAGCAGTAAGGTCATTATGTGCTTTGCCTGCTCCATCATCATCATAATAATTGAAGGTATCTGTGTCTTCCTCATTATCATCATGTTCATACTCCATTTCAGCTTCCTCCTCAAATCGAGTTTTAGTCTTTTTCTCCTTCCTCTTTCTACCACCACCACCACCACCTCTTCTCCTCTTCCTATCACCAGCTTCTTCATCCTCACCATGGGATCTCTCTCTCTCCCGTCGTTTAGCAGAAGTATTGGTGGAATTCTTCAATTGCTCCTGGTTAAGATGGAAAACTGATGTTTACAAAATAGCAACAGTTATTTAAATCAGGGACTTTGATATTCTCAATAATTCATAAAGCAAAGATCCTCGAGAACAACTTGTAATCCTTATCAGCAAAAGGCCCTTTGCTCAGATAGAAATAGAAAAAAAAATGCATTTGCAAGAACAAGAACATCATTCTTAATAATTAGTTTCTTTGTGGATGGAAATATTGAATTCCATGACTGGCATGACTGGACCAAAACACCAAAGTGGAGGAAATATCTGAACAGAGAATTCATAAATACTTGTGAAGCTCAAATTTATACCTTAATGCGTTCAAAATCTTCCTCCTGTTGCATGACTTGCTTAAGCTCATCTTCTTGCTTTCTCTTCTCCATCTAGTTTATCGGATTTCAAATATTCCAAAATCAGTGCTTAAGCTAAAATTAAATCCAGAGATCAAAATTCATAATAAAAAATAATTTACCAGATATTTCCTCTGTTCTTCAGCCTTGCGTTGAGCTTCCTCTGCCAAAGAAATTTGCCGAGCAGCTTCCAGTCTTTGACGATTCTGTTGTTCTTCAGCTTCTGCTGCTTCACAATGAACCTTAGCAACTTCAAGCAAGTGTTTGCAGTATTCAACATGTGTTTCACGTTTCTTCTCATCAAATCCGTAGACATGGTGGCTTGAAACTGCAGCTAAGTGACTAAATACACGGACTGCATTCTTCAATTCAGAGACAGTGGAGCGCACCTGATGGAGATTAACAACATACAAAGACCACCATTAGATCAAAAGCTATTCACCATATTAATGTTACAACTTTAAACATGCTAAGCCCATTAGATAGACATATCCGGCATGTGATATTCTTTCAGTAGTAAACCAAACACCAATAAAAAGGAAAATAGTATGAAATAAATTTAGCACAAAACCAACCAATCAAACATGAACAATGAATTTACATTAAATAGAAAGTAAACCACGCGTGCCACTTAAAGAACCTTTGGTTCATGGCATATATCGTTCCCTTGTATGGCCTAGTATTCCTAGAAGACTACTAATAAATTTAAAATTCCCACATAGATCACTTCTCTACAATTAAAATGTAAATCCTGTTGCGAGATGCTATGAGATGTGAAGATTATTGTTGAGGATCTTTAGGCAAAGTCATTAAACCTAGAGAAAGGAAAGAGATATTTTGTATAGACCTCATCAGCAGTCCTTTTAGACTTTTGGAGTGTTGAAGCTGAAAATTTTTGCATTGCAACTCCTGCATCAAACCGGAGTGTGTAATTTGAGGGTGCCAAATGAATGGCTCTCAGGAGAGTTCTCTTGCATTCTTGCCATTGTTCGGCCTCATACTGAGTTCGTGCCAAGTAAAGAAGAACCTGGGTGTCGGTGTTGTAATAGAACTTTCGCAAACAGTTTTGATACTAAAAAAAAATCTCGTCAGGCTATATTTACAAACAAATAAAGTTAAAGAAAATTAGTAATATGTTACCATTTTTGCTGCCAATGCAAAATGACCTTGAGCAAAGTAGACATGAGCCAAATTGACCCACACATCCGGCATTTGAACAAAAATAGTTCCAGAGGCTGCTTCTTGGACCTACAATCCAACAAAAAACTTTGCATTTCAACTCACTGCTATGTGAACTCAAAAATAAATTTAAAATAAATTAAAAAATCAATAACAGCATTCAATTAACCTGTGTGAATATATCTTTTGCAACATCAAATTGACCTTTCTCAGCCAATACAATAGCAGAACCATTGGCTGCATACAAGTTACTAGTGTGTTGCATCAAAACCTGTAAACAGAAATTTAGTGCACAAGGTGAATGAAGCATGATCAAGGGAACTCAAGAAAAGAACGTGCAATGTGAATTTGTTTAAGATGGTTTGGATATGGATTCAGAACTCAGTATTCTTATGGTCTCGAGATGCCTGTCAGCTACAGAAACAGTTGATTATTTCATGCTTGCCAGGATAATTGATTAGCACCCCAGAGCAATAAAATAGTGAGTAAAATAGATAAAATATTTCAATACGCTCTTGATAGAATTTGAAATGAGGAAGACTCCAATCAAGATCCTTTGGAAGGGTGAACTTAAAATTTACTACGTCTCATAGTCCCCAATCTAGAGTAGCAATTTAATCTGCAAATAATAAGCTCCAGCACAGGAACACTTTCGCTGCTATATCACTTTCCTCATTTTCTCTGGTTTCAGTCTCTAAAACCCAAACTGACAAACCAAACTAAAAGAAAATAATAATAAAAGAGATAAATAAATAACAGTTGGGCTCACATTTGATAGCCTGAATATGACTTGAATGGTAAGAAAAAAAGAAGATTGAGCATAAGACTGAGATGATACAGAACTAAACAGATAAGTAGATTGCAAAGTTCAGCTACAAAGTGCGAAAGACACATGTTGTAAGAAATTTTACTTTAGTGTACAACTCCTTGGCCTTTTCCAAGTGTTGTGCTTCTAACTTTGGACCTCTTTTCTCATTCCGTACAGCTGCAAAGTAGTTCCAATTTCCCTAGTAAAATTATCAAAAGGACAATTAAAAAAGTTCTTCAGTACATTAAACAAAAATTAACAATAACCATCTTGACAAACAAACAAATTCCTATGAATACAAGACAAGCAATATGAGAATAATCATGCAAGTTATTAGAAACTATAGTCTAGTCAATGGACAACAAAAAACAAATAACATACCAAGGCAAGAGTAGAATAAGAATCTTTTCCATCAGTTGCATCTTTAGCAGCTCGTAATGTTTCTTTTGCTTTTATCCAGTCATCAATCTTAAGTTCCAGATCACCGAGCATATTTAGAGCATTGGAGCATCTGTCATCTACTCTGAGAGCATCATTTATCTAGTACAAACAAACACTCAATTAAATGGTTTGACCATGTAAATATCAAATGAGCTAAATTAATAAGGTACCAATTCAATACTCAGTTGAATGTTATTTTGTGCTTTTGCCATGGCTGCCAGCCTCAAATATGCATCCACGTAATCTGGATACTGGAAGTAGAAAAATAGGTAAACAACCATACGCAACACCAATCTGATGAAACAAACATTGCAATGGCAATATGGCCGATCTTGGTCCCACCTTGATGCAAGAGGATCCGAAGATTTTAATTATTATTTTTGGTAATTTTCATTCTTTTGGTTTTAAGATATTTTTTATTTTTTAGGCATTTTTGATAATTTCTATCTTTTGTATTTTTTTGGATTTGAGTCCGTTTAGGAACTTTACGATTGTGGGTCTATTAATAATTTTTCCTTTCTTTTAGATTTTTTTTTCCCTTTCTTTACAAGATAGGAATTGTGGTCCATATGTTAGGATTTCTATACTTTATTTGGGTCTTAGGATTTGGAGTCTATATAAGTGTCTTATTTGGTTAATGTAGGGGAAGTTTTGGGATTTAATAATATTTTCGGCAGTGCCGTTTATTTCATATTTCCTTTCACAGTATTCTTCTAAATGAACAAGTTTTAGAAGATTGTTTCTAGTATTCGTGTGCGAATCAACCGATTCAATAGTTGTTATCCCGCCCGGCGCGTCACACCTTTAGCACGAAACCATGACATACTATGACACAAACTAATGACACTGTATAAGGAACCACTGCACCAATAATACACCCTGCTGAAAGTTACAGAAGACAGGTGCCAGTAGCTCCAATGATCCAAAAGCATTGCTCACAATGGAGCAGGAAATAAAATTTCAATGTACCTGCACTACTCTCTCATTTAATAATTGAAAAATACATAAAAACCAGATTCACATGATCAGGAAGTTCATATTTACACAGTCAAACTTAGTCCTTCAACAAAGATACTCGCTATGGTGTAAAAGATAGGCTTGTTCAAGGACAGTCTACCAACTCGTTGTGAAAAGACTGCTTGTCCACAAACAGGAGAAAAAAAAAACTAGAAAAAGTGAATAGAAGGATGGGTTAAGAAGGTACGAACCTTGAACAGAATTAGTCGATAGAAATTGCTTGCCTTTTCAGTCCCGTTTACTTGTTCGAGCAATCTGGCATAGTTGAAGAGTGTGGAAACTTTATCCCAAGGTAGTTCAAAGGATAAACCATCTTCTTCAAGCTGTTGGAACAGACTAAAATCCCTGTAATTGAGGGATTGTGCACTAGAGACTATACTACCAGACAACAACGATAGCCAGATGCCATCACCCAATGCTTCCTTAAAAGTTTGTTCAGCCAACTGAGAGAAGAGCGAGAAAACATTACTGCTACTTTGCATTTAAGGGAGACCTGATCGTGTAGGATTTTTTTTTTTGTGGATTAAGATGCATAAAAATATTTAATTAATTTTACAAACCTCAAATTCTCCCTTGTCAAAATATAGAACTCCAATATTGTTCAACAATTCAATCTGTACATCTTGGCCTCCCTTTTTGAGAAGATTGCGAGCCTGTGACGTCATGACAGTTTAAGATCAACAAATCTGTCTTCTGGTAAAGGTTAAGCAAGCATAAAATGGAGAATGAAGAAAGTAACTTTTGTAATACCTATGGAAACAAAGTGAATAAGCATAAAACATACTGAGAAATCTACATGATGCTGCAAGTTGTTTGACTGACAAAGATAACTATTTACTATCACTAAAGTAATAGATGAATGATGATTTAAGAAAATGGTACAAAGTTGTCAAATGATGAGACATGCAAGAGATAAAACAACCATACAAGCAACAATATGAAAAGAAACCAACCATTATGCTTACATGACATTCACCAAATCTAGAGATTTTGAGTACCACTGCAAAGAGTTACTGGCATGGAAGGACAATTAAAAAGATCATGAAGAGGCAAACATGAAGAAGCATTAGTAGTTGCTTGGATAGACAGATATTGTCATGCAGGGTTGTAACCTTGCCCTGAATTACAATCAAACATTGAATAGCAGATATAATTCATTCAACTTGGTCCAGTGTCAATTTATTACAGAGAGCATTTGCAACACAAACTTCACTACTAAATCATTCAAACTCATTTCATATGTTAAGCATGACAGCTTAATCTTCATTATCACCAAACCTTAATAAATTAACTGAGATTGCTTAACATCTTTATTTTTTAAACCAAACTCTGATACACATAATGTAACTAATAAAGAAAATGAAATTCATGTATCTACTTGAGCTCCAGTAAGGTGGAACATAGTATAATGATAAGACACTTCAAATCCAAATAATTATCAGATTTCCTTTGCAAATTACTCAGAAACTAAGCCTCCTACAAAATGGTATAACCATATGATACAGGAGAGGGATAACATTATTCGTTTAATGAAAGAAAGACACCTAGAAGGAAAAAAAAAGTACCTAATAGCATACAATTGTTCAGCTAAAAGAATAATAGCAGTACACATGTAAAATTGTTTCTCTGGCTTGATGAAATAGTGCTTATTTTCAAATTAAGTGAACCCATACCGTTTTGAGGGCATCCAATGCAGCGCCAGTATCAGATGATATTAACAACTCCGCGAGTTCCATGAATGCCTGCTACAAGATTAAGTTATAAAAATTCACAATTGTCAAATAATGTACTGCTAAACAGAAGACATAATCGCCATGAGCAGAAAAAGACGAACTAATTCCTTCCTAAAAATAAAAGTTAAACAATTGTTAACAACCTGATCAATACATAAAACAATAGTTGACACCATAGCATATGATTAACAAATAGCATAACTAAGACTTAAGACCTGATATATATGCATCAGTAAAGTGATGAATGCTTAGCTGAGAAACAATCACAGAATACAGTTGGCCCATGATATGATCATTTACTATGTGGAAGTGATTACTCAATTTATAGAAAGATATATTAATAGCTTCTAGATTAGGTTTAAATAAAGAATTAAATAATTCAATAAATTCTATCAAAAAAATGAATGGCATTTGGACATAAGTTTAATGATTGAGTGTCAAATCCATGGAAAAAACAAACGGTAATTATAGTATCAAAAGTAAGGACAATGACTCATATATCACCATGCAGGGAATAGGCTAGGAAGTAGTAAGAAAATGAAAATGAATTTACAAGCTATGCTCCTAAGCAGACCATTACACTGAGTTGATGATACCACAATGAATCATTAAAAACAAAGAGATAATTCACAAAACATGTACCCCAGAGTCTTTCGGATCAATTCTAGTAGCCTTACGAAATGTGTCTACAGCTTTGTCAATCTCACCTAATTGAGAATATATATGTCCAATAGCCTGCAAGTAGAAGAAAACCAAATGAGGAAAGACGATGATACAGACACAAATATGAACTCACAGACAATGTAGCAGCACCAAGTTGATAATAAGGTGCATAGAGTTTGAATTTCACTCACCTTAAGACTTTCACAATTCTCAGGATAGACCTCCAAGACCTTTTCAAAGCTTGAAAGAGAACTTCTAAAATCCCCCAGCTTCAGTTGGACTTGACCAAGACCTGTTCCAATAAAGCAAGGAACGTAGAGGAACTCATAAAAGCCACATGGATAAATGAAAATAGAAGATCATAGTGTTGGCGCAAAGGGGCCGGTAAGAAGGCGCAACGTCGGTTAAAAAAACAAAACCTTTCTATGTTTTTCCAACTAAGATTAGTAGCACTATCACAATAATTATAAACTCAAATGAACAACTAATACAATTAAAAGAGGCTAACAGGTTTAACTTGGTTACAACCTAGGTGGTTGTTAATCCAAGGCGGTTGCAAAGCTCCACAAGAAATATCTCCTTCGTGTAGGCGGAGAAGCCTCTTACAATCTATGAAAAGCCCAAAAAAGACTAGGAAATTGATTACAACAGTTGTTGTTGATTTCCTAGGTCCAAGAGTCTTTTTATAGCCCCTGTGAAATCTCATCCGAAGCTTGAGGGCGCCTCCAAAGAGCTTGGAAGGCACCTCTAGCGTGGCGCAGTGGATAAACCTTTATCCACTACAAACTGCTAGTTTGACTAGCCGAAGGCGCCTTCTATACTCATGGAGGGCGTCTTCCATGCTTATGAAGGGCGCCCTCCATGCTTATGGAGGGCGTCTTCCGCCTGAAGGTGGCGGAGGTGCAGGCGCGCCTCGAAGGCGCCTTCTATTCCCATAGAAGGCGCCTTCAACAGCCTTTACAACCTCTCTCTGCTCCGTTGTTGCTCCGATTGCCTGGGTAATTGCGGCCAACCGAAATAGGGCTCACCCGAACTCAATTTCCGACCTTCTCCTCGAGCAAGCTTTCGCTCCGACTTCTTGTTCCTTGAACGTCGCGTACGTTCTTCTCGTCCACCGGTGTACTCTTCCGCAATCCTTTCGTCCCTCGGATGCACCGAGTCCGTCGACTCCCTTCCCGTGCCATCTTTTTCGCTAGCTGCGTCTTCTACTCAACTTCCTGTGCTCCTAAACTCCTGCACACTTAGACACAGAGATCAAAACCAAACAGGACCTAACCTAACCTAACTTAGTTGATCACATCAAAACAATCACGGGGTCCAACAATCTCCCCCTTTTTTATGTGCATCAAACCAAGTTCAAGTTAGGGTAATAACAAACAAGTAGTAATAAAAGAATTTGCAAATAAAACATTTTAAGCATAAAGTTTACAATAAAAGAAATTACAACACTAAATATGAAATAAACTGATTTAACAAAATTCAGACTTATAAAATAGAGTTAGCAAAAATTCAGAATTTTGATAAAATCCTAACTCCCCCTACTTCCCCTAAACTTGTACCTATTCCTCCCCCTTTGATCACATTAAAAAGAGGGTAAAAAAATTGGAAATTTTTAAAATTAAGTTTTAGGGAAAAAAACTTGACTTAATAAAACAAATAAAAGAAATTTCAAACAATTACTAAGTTTGTGAAGATTTTCAAATAATTGACATAAAATTTTAAAGCATTATCTTAATTAATTTCACAAGCTTATCAGTTGGTCAATTAAATATTCTATTCAGTAATTGGCTTCTGGCGAGGCACTAGACCTTCTTGGTTATTGAATCATCAACTACTTCTAGACAAAGCCTTTTAAAGAATTTAAACATTTAATTTTTCTAAAAGCCTTAAATCCAAAAAAATGTATAATCTAAATAAGATTTTGGAACTCAATATAGGTTCCTTCCTACCGGGTTAATTAAGAATTTGGGGGGTATATATCTTCTGAGAATTCTTCTAAGTTGTCCTTGGTGATGTCTATTTAATCTACTATACTTTCCATACTTTGGTTTTTGACAACTATTCAATTTCAAGCATGCATGGTCATTCAAGCTTTTGATTTGAATTTTTAAATTATCATTTTGTGATTTTAAATTATCTGACTTTTTAAATCAACGTTCTCTTTTTCCAATTTTACTAAATCTTTCGAAAGTGCTTTAATGAACTGAAAAGAATGCTCGGGTGAAAGAGCACATACCTCACTTACCTTAAGTTCTAATGTTCCTCCTTCATCGCTGCTTTCTTCCGATGATCCTCCCCCTTCATCTATGCTCATCTCTGACCTGATCTCATCTTCTTCTTGATGGATTGTCGTTAGGGCTAGTCTGGCGTATGCTTCGATTTCATATTCGGAGGATGACGACTTGTCCCACGTGGCTTTGAGATTATGTTTAGGCCGAGCTAAGCTTCTTATTCTTTTCCTTGTCTTTGTTCTTCGGTTTCAGGCAGTCATCTTTGATGTGCCCTTCTTCGTTGCAATTGTAGCATCGGACGGCCCTTCTATTTCGAAGATGTTTTCCCATCTGCGATTTAAATTTATTAGATTTAATAAATTTATTGAACTTTCTTACCATAAGAGCCGCTTCGATTTCATCGATGGATGCTTCAGAGTCTTGATCTTCCATCTTTGCTTTTAGGGCAACATTGAGATTTGTCTTTTTTATTTCTTTAGGATCTGTAATTCGAGATTCGTTAAGTTCAAAAGTGAAAAACAAATTCTCTAGCGTACTTACCTCAAGATCCTTAGAGATGTAGTATGCATCAACTAAGGACGCCCATTCTGAAGTTATCGGGAAGGCGTTGAGCGCATACCGGATTGAATCTCGGTTTGTTACCGATTCTCTAAGATTGTTTAACTGAATAATCAGTTCCTTGATTCATGCTTGGAGTTGGGCCACCTTTTCTCCATTGTTCATCCTCAGGTTTGTTAGTTGGGTTCGGAGAATGTCTCGCCTTGCTAACTTTGCTTCCGAGGTACCTTCGTGAAGTTATAGAAACTTCTCCCAGGTATCTTTGGCGGAGTCGTAGCTACCGTTTCGATTGACCTCATGGGGCGGAAGAATGTTGAGCGGATGAAATTATGCTTTACCGTTTGCCACAAAGTTGGCTTGTTCCTTCTTCGTCCACTGATATTCTTCTTTGTCTTTTAGAATTATAAAATCATATTTCATTATTAATAGAATTTCGAAATTTGTTTTGAAGAATACCTTCATCCGACATTTCTATTGTGCGAAGTCTCCCTCCAATTTTGGTAGGTGAATGCTTGTACCGGTCATCATCTTGATCTTGATGCTTTAGTCGGCGATTAATCCTTCTGAGGCGGTTGGACTCTGATACCACTTGTTGGCGCAGCGGGGCCGGTAAGAGGGCGCAACGTCTGTAAAAAAAACAAAACCTTTCTCTGTTTTTCCAACTAAGATTAGTAGCATTATCACAATAATTATAAACTCAAATGAACAATTAATACAATTAAAAGAGGCTAACAGGTTTAACTTAGTTACAACCTAAGTGGTTGTTAATCCAAGGCAGTTGCAAAGCTCCACTAGAAATATCTCCTTCGTGTAGGCAGAGAAGCCTCTTACAATCTATGAAAAGCTCATAAAAGAATAGGAAATTGATTACAACAATTGTTGTTGATTTCCTAGGTCCAGGGATCTTTTTATAGCCCCTGAAAAATCTCATCCGAAGCTTGAGGGAGCCTCCAAAGGGCTTGGAAGACGCCTCCAGCGTGGCACAGTGGATAAAGCTTTATCCGCTGCAAACGGCTAGTTTGATAGGCCGAATGCGCCTTCCATACTCATGGAGGGAGCCTTCCATACTCATGGAAGGCGCCCTCATCCGCATGAAGGTGGCGGAGGCGCAGGCGCGCCTCGGAGGCGCCTTCTATTCCCATAGAAGGCGCCTTCAATAGCCTTTACAACCTCTCTCTGCTCCGTTGCTGCTCTGATCGCCTGGGTGATTGCAGCGAACCAAAATAGGGCTTGCCCGAACCCAATTTTCGACCTTATCCTCGAGCAGGCTTCCGCTCCGGCTTCTTGTCCCTCGAATGTCGTGTACGTTATTCTCGTCCACCGGTGTACTCTTCTGCAGCCCTTTCGTCCCTCGGATGCACCGAGCCCATCGGCTCCCTTCCTGTGTCATCCTTCTCACTAGCTGCGTCTTCTACTCAACTTCCTGTGCTCCTAAGCTCTTGCACACTTAGACACAAGGATCAAAACCAAACAAGACCTATCCTAACTTGGTTGATCACATCAAAACAATCACGGGATCCAACACATAGTTCTAATCAATGAAAAAATCAATAGAGATTTGAATATTCATTAGAGGGAAAGGATCCATGTAGACAACTCTAATTAGTTAAAACTAACATATTTTGATGACAATGATGACCATAATGATTATGATGATGAAGATGAATTGGATAAAAAAAGTAGTTGACGTACCATAATATGGCAAAACAAATTCTTGTGGTTTATTGATTTCTTTAACAGATAACATGTAGAACCGCAAAGCTTTTTCATAGTCCCCCTACATTGTCATTGTTTAAAAAAAATGAATCGTAGTGGAAGGGTGAGAAGTGTAACTATGAATAGTTTGAACAGAATAATTAGCCAATAATGTTTCACAACGTGTAGAGCTGTTGCACCTTGCTATGGTATGATCTTGCCAGGTTGTAGAAAGAATGTGCCTTCATTAGCCCATGATTGCTAACAACAAGAGCTGTCTCAGTTAACTGCTCAACCAGAAAATGTTGACCAGTGAAAAAGAAATGATTGGCCAAGTAATTTAGGGCCACTGGACAATAAGGATGAATTTCAAATGTTTTTTGCATCTTCTCCATTCCTCTTCGAATGCCACCAGCTAAAATTAGTTAAAGCAAAAAATAGATGTTAGCCACATATTAATTCACTGCTGTATAGCTGACCGGTATACATGCAACCATCTCTAAGGTATAATCAGCAGGAAATAAAAAATCAAAACTTGAATAAGTATTAAGTGGAGTTACCAGACCTTCATTTGTTTGCAGATCCATTACTCCCAGAGCTACTAAAGCTTCAATATTTTCTGGATCCAACTGCATATTTCAAGAAAAGAAATAGCGCAAGTGAGTAAATGCAAGATGATGCTAAAATGCAAAAACTAATAATAACTTAACAACATACCTGTAAGACTCGTTGAAAAGCTTGCCGAGCTTTTTCAAACTGACCAAGTTTGTAACGGCAGAAACCAATACCAAGTCTTACAGAAGCTGGGCAATTAGGGTTGATTTGCAGGGCTCTCTGGCCAACATCAAATGATATTACCAGTAGATACCAAAGATTGAGAGTAGAAATTCATCATTGATTTGGTAAACAAACCTTATAGTTGTCTAATGAACTTCTATATGAATCCATGGCCTTCTTGTAGTGCTCTTCTCTCTCAGCAATATTAAAATCAACGCAAGCCTGAAAGACAAAATATAATATTAAAGCTTTCATGATACATGGGCTATAAAAAGATCCAATATTTTCAAGATCATTATTACATGTGTGAACTAAAAAAAAATTCAATAGAAGATTCAGAGATATCAATTTTCAAAAGCATGTTAACACCATTTTTTCAAAAGCTGTAGTTACACCAATGCAATCAATCATTCTAATATTTAAGCGAGAAAGTTTAATATGTGAAATATGACACATGAATTTTTCTAAGAGTATGACCTAAGGATTTTAATCAAAGTCATCAAATCAAGATTCAATTCGTGAATCATTTTGGTCCTTTTACAAATCGTAAAGTTCATATTAGATCAACAAAAAATCTATCTGACTAGAATTTGTATGAATATCTTATTTAATATGATAATATAATTATAAAGTTTAATAAATCAATCTCTAAAGCAATTGAGCTAAAGAGAAAAATTAAAAATGTGCCATCAATTAGGACCATAGACCTTGAAGAAAGGAGTCTTGGTTCATGGAATCTGATAAGTTGGTAACGAAGTAGCTATATTTGGTTGTACACTACAAGATTAACAAAAGAATGGCAAACTGGAGGATCATAGTTCTTGATTTGTGAAGGCTGCAGTTGAGCTTTTAGTGCTCTCTTTGCCACTTCAAAAGGATGAATTAATGTTTAAAGGATGAACCTGAATCTGGATTCTGGTATTAATCAAAAGAACAGCAGCATGCCACCTCACCCAACAAGTAATATGGAATTCAATTTTCTGGTATTTTGGTTATATTGAGGACGCAGGGTTGATGAGATGCTGGTAGAAGGCACGTTGCAGGAGTGAGGACATTCAGAGTCATTTACTGACGGTATACAGAGGGTTGTTGAAGACAGATGAGGAAGACTGTCGATTGTCAAGCAACGTCTCAAAACTCAAGGAAGAAGCCAATGAAGCAGTAGTCTCGAACAAAGATGTCTAGAGTTGATGATGCTCTATGGTCAACATTTAAGTGTGATGGTCAAAAAATACTTTCACTAAGGACAACACTTGATCACTCCGAGTTCACCAGAAGAAGACACCAAGCCAGCTATGGAAGAAGACATCACCTATGAATTGTCCCCAATGAGATAAGAGGATGGGACACAAGCAGGCAAATGTTCAAACATGAGCCTTCGTCAAATACAAAACCTGAAAGGAAATTTTTTCACCTTAAATCACTAGGTCATATTATAGCCGACCCCACCTAGTGGAACAAGGCTTGGTTATTGTTGTTGTAAATTACTAGGTCATATTTTTTTTTTTACTCACCATGAACTCTATCATAAATTTGCATCTTTCAAATCGTATCTGATTTGTTGATTCTCATTAAGACATGAGGTTTGAATTGACTTACACACAAATTGAATTGGATCAGACGATTTGAACCGCAAATGCCCAATTATGATAACCATGTTTCTATTGATTTCATGGAATCCTTTCTGCAACAACTTAAATTGATTTCTTTTTCCATTCTCCTCTTT
Source organism: Zingiber officinale (assembly GCF_018446385.1). Classification (NCBI taxonomy): domain Eukaryota; kingdom Viridiplantae; phylum Streptophyta; class Magnoliopsida; order Zingiberales; family Zingiberaceae; genus Zingiber; species Zingiber officinale. The sequence continues at coordinate 169,079,142 of NC_055986.1, read as the reverse complement.
CCTTTCTTATTTATCACATTGTTCTCTTACTGAGTAGGATGGCAATACCATTGGGAAAAAAATACTTGATGTTTCAGAAACATAGGAATTGTCCACAAGTACCTGACCAAGCAATGCGGGAACACAATTGGGATCTTCAACCAATGCAATTCTGAATGATTCAGATGCTGTAGCGAATTCACCTTTTGCCACATAAAGTTGACCTGTATAAGGATCTCAGTAATGTTAGTAATGAATTGATATATATATCGGTGACATAGCCAACATATTTTTGCAGACAATATCATCATATAAGTAGGGACGAGCCAAGCAATCACATTTAATCAAACCAAATCATGCTTTAATCTCTGATACTTGTACTCTTAATATACTACCTTTGTATTGCTCCAAGACTCAAATACCAACATCGAGTGGAAACATGACAATCCTATTAATCACAAGTAAAATGTTTAGAAATAGTCATGTTGGACACTTAGATCCATGTCCATGTTAATACTCATACCCAAATCTGAAAGTAACTAATTATAATCTTCGACAAGAAAACCATGTCCTTACATAACTTCCACCAATGTTGTTTCTTGTTTGAGCACAAATGGATAAGCTGGAGTTCTGTGTTAGGCCCAAATAGCCAACATAAACTATGTGAAAAACATCACTTTTAAAGAGCCTCCACCTGAGCCATTATGTAGCCACTGCATGACATCCACTTATGGCTGCGTAGGCTCATACAGGCTAAACCAATCTTCAAGTTGATGTTGATTAAATTGGTTTTGCAAAATAGACAAAAAAGGAAAATTGTAGCTATTTCTTAGGATAGTATGTAAAATCTATATGAATTATGAAAGTTTGTTAACATGCATTGATATATGGTAGATGTTTGTTAATTGTATTGCTGGCATTCATATATAAATATTTATTGACCTAGTGGGTTACTTACAATGATTAATTCAATCATTAAATAATAGGAGTAAAATTTTGTTATAATAACTACTCAAGTTAGGTGTATAATTTAGTAGATGCAAGCTCAGTAAAAGCACAAACCTTTCCCAATCCAAGTACTGAGTTCATGAGGATCAATTCGTGATGCTCTGTTGTAATACTGGGTCGCCAAAACAAAATTATCTTCCTTGTCTCGCTGCTTTGACTCAATCTTTCCCACATAGGTGAAATATGCAGCCAATGCATTGAGAATGGCTATCCTTTCATACTTGACATCAGCATAGTATTCATCAATTTCTGCCCAAAGAAAAACAATTTAAAGCACCAAACAGACATTGAAAGCTTAAACTTCAATTCATGATAGTAAATCATGAAAAACACAGTTCAGTTACATGGAGTGAGGAGATGTGCAATATATACCAGGGCTTGATCCCTCCTCTAAAATCTGCCGAAACTGATCAACTTTCCCTTGCTTAAAGTATTCTCTCTGTGTCAAATAAGAGAAAATTAAGTAAAACTATAGAAGAACGACATTTGATGCTAAAATTTTCACATTCAACTCAAGATCTTGGATCCATTATATTCCCATTCTGTGTAAGAGTGAATCTTCATCAATTTTTAATAGAAGCACGTCTGATACACATACAGTTTGTATTTGCTCTTGTCAAGAAGCAAAGAAAATTTTAAAATTTAGCTTAAGGATGATAATTTTCTCCTGGACAAATTTTCAGAATACTTACTAATAATATATAAAGAATGTTCATAATTTTTCTTTATTTTAGATTTAACTGCCACCATATGTAATTCCTGGTGGCAACCAAACAATGTACATCATGTTTTTTGGATATGATACAACCATGATGGTTTCCTTTGTTTTGAATAGTGTTAGAGAGGACTGAATTAGTTACCAATTAATGCAGTGCTTTTTAGGTTTTCCATGCAAGACATGACTCATAAAATTGAGTAATTGACAGTAGAAACTTAGGGAAATGATTATAACTCTCTGTTCACTTGTTAGCAAGTGGACTAGACTAGACTAGACTAGCCCAAACTCAACACCTGAATTAACTCAACTAATCTAGGGACACATTACTGACATGAACAAGGATTCAAACAGACAGAATCACTTGCCCTAACATCATATTAAGATCGAATGGAAGAACATTTATTCCAAAAGTTCAAGCTATTAAAAAACCCGTTTATACATACATTCTTAGTAAATAGAAACAGACAAAATTGACTTGTTTTTAATCTACACAATGTAACCATGTATACAACCTACCAGTTGAGCATTGTGTATGACTTAGGTTCTTCGCACTCTAGCAATCATTTTTGTATCCATCAATGGCATTTGTGATTTTCAATTAAATTAAAATTCAACGATGTTCTGGTCATATGTAGTAAGTTATATCAATTTTCAATTTTATGCTAAATTCTTGCACACTTTTAAAGAAAGAAACCAATGCTTCATTTTCAACCAAGATATTATCTCTTTCATACAACTGTTGGTAGTAGTATTACTACCTATCATCAGAGGCTTTATCTATCTGCCAATTGGATTTAAGTCAAATATGTGAGACACGTAACGAACCACTCTTTCCATCGACATTTTTCAAACAGATAGCCGTGATTTTTATTGTTTGCCCTCGTTGAAAAAGAAAATGGTTTGCTGTCATTCTTTTTGGTTCTAAGAGCTTCAATTTAATCAGCTAGTTGAATCCTAATTTTGTTATCTAACTCAAAAACAACTGAACTTAAGCTGGTATACAGAAAAAACAAACAACAGCATATTAGGGGAAAACAGGACAAGGTCTGGTTTCCAAGTTTGTTCCCAACTAAAGTTGAACAGCATTATAGAAACCAACGCGGACGAGAGAAAAACAATTTTGAAAAAGGAGGTAAGCACGCTCGACGTCTAACTCTATGGAAAGCCCAATTGCGAATGCTTCAACCGAAGGAAAATATTTATTAAAAAAAACAGAAACTAACAGTACAAGACCCCTTGTGTCTAGCGAAACACACAGAAATAGATAAAAATAAAGTATTTGAGGGATGAATTCAGCCGTAAACTTAGCAGATGGGATAAGAGGTGGAAAACAGAGACCAATGATCGCAATGTAGAGGGGAATGGGATGGCGAAGGGAGCGACCAACCGCAATTATGAGCCAAAATTGGAGCGGGGCCTGCTCAGCCTTAAGGATGTCGATCATATCAGTGGCATCGCGAGGAAGCTGGTCGAGCGCCACCCTGACCTCCTCCTCGGAGTTCTGCACCGGGATGTAAACCACGCCACCCATCGCAGCACTCCCTTCCGACCTTCCGCCCTAGCAAAGTGATCCCTCCGATGAAGTATCGTCGGCGGTACCACTCCCACTGATTTCCTAGTCACGCCTTCCTTCTCTCTAGGGTTCTGTCTTTGCTTTCTGTTCGTTCTCTTAAAACACGATGAATTTGTAAGGCAATTATGTTTAAATTAGAGGTCTATTTTGGATATTGTATTGTTCTGTTTTCAATTTTGATTTTTAAGAATATATATATACTTTTTATTAATTTGTATATTATTAAATAATAACAAATATTTGTTAAAAATATAAATATGTATATCCAGTCGAATAGACTGATTCCGGAGATGATCAACCTAATTTTATATAAATTTTTTATTAACCATCTAAATAAATTAAGAATCACTCATGTAAATTCAGTCCTGGAAAAAAAAAATTATAATACGATATAACTAGAATTCAATCCTTAAAAATTTGATTAACCGCTTAAATGCTTAAATTGTCTAATCCGCCGTTGCCCTTAGAAAAAACATACTTCAAACATAGCTTAAAGTTGTACAATGAAAATTTTAATGTGAATCCAAAAAATATTATGTTTTCGCTGCAAGATTTTCTTTCACATAATTCTTCAATTAAAAATAAGACTAAATCTCCTCTAATAATTAAATAATGTACTAAAAATAATAGATATTCCCTTATATATACGAATAAAAAAATGTTAACATTCGTAAAAATAATTTTTATGATTTAATAAAATATCATTTTTGACGTTTTATTATTGATCATGAGTTTCACAGCAAACGTCAAACCGTCCTCTGTGCACCGGATTACGATGCAAAGAGTGTTAAATTTTCATCCAGATAATGTGCGGATCGTCCGTTTCTTCATGGTCGTTTATGGTCCCTTTTGTCTCCGGGCTATGGTGCCTGGTAGTATATTCATATTATTATTTAGATATCTATAATTTGAATTTAGTTATGATGTATTTATAAAAAAAAAAATCAAATAGAGGGCATAACTAAAGGATATTGGGTTTCTGGATTGATCATCACGTGCACTTTCCGATTTCCCCTAATGACCAATGAAAAATTTTCATGAAGGTAGACCGGTCACCTCGATGATAGTCAATGAGATTAACTAAATTTTTTTTTTATGGTCCCTTTTTAAATTACAGTTGAATCATAGTTGTAAATTTAAAATTCAACCGTGATAGACTCATCTTTTGTTGAATTCATATTCCCATTTAGATTATAATTAAATTATGACAGATGGTTGGAAGCCACTAGCACTGAGCAGGGAGCGGTCTCGAGCAACTTGTCCCGACTCCAATTATAACTTGGGTAGAAATGTGAACCCAGAAAGATATCGCAATTAATTACGGTCGGATTTCAAACGTGCTCCAACCACAATTGTGAAGGGGACCATGAAAAAGCGGATGAGAGGATCTGCCCTTTGGTACACTTTTTGTGGATAGGGGATGATCCACGATCCAATTTCGATCAGATTGTGGACACAATCTGATTCATCCGCAATTAGTTGTGATCCCTCTCAGTTTACCTTCTAACCTAGGTTGTAGTTTGGGTTGGAACAGGTGGCCGGAGGACACCGCCGTGGGCGGGTGGCTGACCGTCTACCTCGACCCAAACTACAACCTAAATAGAAAGGTGAACACAGGAGAGATTGCAACTAATTGTGGTTGGATTATGATTATGATCTGATGTCACCTGCCGCCAATGACCTCTGGCCTCCTGACTCGACCCAAAACTATAACTTATGTGTAAAGGTGAATCCATAGAGTCCAAATCCTCTAGTCTGCAATCCTTGGTCCCTTCTCGGTCTCTTCCACAATTTGCATATCGAATTGCGGTCGGAATCCGGTCAAAATTAGATGTGATCTCCCCTGGGTTCACTTTCCCACCTAGATTATAGTTTTGATCATGCCAGGCGCCTGAAGGCCGCTAGCGATGGGCAAGTCGTCCCCTGCTCGACACCATACAGTCCGTCCAGGCCGCCTAGCTCAACGCTCGGAGTCCAGATCCTTTGGTCTGTTGGTTGCTACTCGGGAAACCTAATGGTTCCACTGCACAAAAATTTTGTACAAATGTCTGAACCTTTTCCTAGCTACCATGTGTTCTTTTAAATTAAACTTGGATCGCCTGCAGAACTTAACACGTTTGATCCAAAGTCTAATCTATTTGTTCTTTTAGGTTTAGACTCGGATCTCCTGCGGAACTTAACACGTTTGATCCAAATCACCTAGGTTATTAATTTCATTAAATATTAATTTCCAAAATTGACTTCCAGTACTGACGTGGCGAGGCACATGACCTTCTTGGATATGGGAACAACCACCACCGACTAGGCAAAGCCTTTTAAGGAAAGTTAATATTTAATTTCCTTAAATAACTTTAGGTCAACCGAAAAGAACAATCAAATCACAAGGAAAAGAAAAAAAACAAAAGAACACAACATCGAAAATAAATTCGAAATACTAGAATCGCATGCCTCTTGTATTTGGTATTATTTCCAAAAATAACTAGTATGATGCGGAAAGGAAAAATACTAGTTATACCTTTTAGAAAGACCTCTTGATCTTCTACCGTATTCCTCTTCTAACCTCGGACGTTGTGTGGACAACGATCTTCCGAGATGAGAAACCACCAAAGCACCTTCTCCTTTCTTCAAGTTTCGGCCAAGCACAATGCTTCCAAAAGATAAAGATCTTTTTCCACCAACCAAGCTCCAAGGGATGCATGAAACAAGACTCCTTTCTCTCCTTTTCTCCAAGCTAGATCCGACCACTTCTAGGCCTTCAAGAGATGATGAAGTCTTGGCCACAAGAAGGAGAAGAGAGAAGGAGAAGGGGAACCTCTAGGGGCCGGCCACACAAAGGAAGAAAAGAGAGGAAGAAAAAGAATAGAGTCGTTCACTATGAAGCCTCCTCTACCCCATCTTTTATAATCCTTGGTCTTGGCAAATAAGGAAATTTAAATAAAAACTTCCTTAATTCTTTTGCCATGAAAAAGAAAATTTATTTAATTAAAAATAATTTTCTCTTCTCCAATTTATTTGGTCGACCACCTCTTTCTCCAAAACAAGGAGAGTTTTAATTAAAACAAAAATTAAAATTTTCTAATTTGTTTCTAGAAATTTATAAAAATTTCTCCAATAATTTTAATCCATTCATGATTGGTTAATAAAAATAAATTTTATAAATTAAAATTTTTCTTTTAAACATGTGGATACTTTCCAAAAAGGAAAGTTATCTCTAAAAATTAAAATCTCCTTTCAATCTCCAAATAAGGAAAGATATTAAATCTTTTCTTAATCTTTTGTAGAAATTAATAAAAGAGAATTTTTAATTTTTAAACTTTCCTTTAAATCATAAACATAATTAAAAGGAAAGTTTTTACCAAAATTAAAATCAACCTTTTAATTTACAAATAAGGAAAGATATTTAGCTCTTCTCTTAATCTTTTGTAGAATCTTATAAAAGGAAATATTTAAAATTTTAAACTTTCTTTTAAATCATGTTATCCACATAAGAAAAATTTTAAAAAATAAAAATCCTTTTATTTTAATTTGGGTCGGCCACACCAAGCTTGAACCCAAGCTAGGGCAGGCCACCTTGAAGCACCCATGAACCAAACTTTGGTCGTCCCTAGCTTGGTCTCCAACCTAGCTTGGTCGGCCCTATGGGATGGGTAAAAAGGTGGGTATAGTACTATATAATTAAGAGGCTACGATAGGGACCGAGAGGAGGAATTTGTTTTGGTCTCCCAATAAAATTAATCATCCCGTGTTCGCCCCGAACACACAACTTAATTTTATCAATAATAATTCATTCCACTAGAAAACTATTATTGAACTACTGCACCAATCCCAAATTACATTTTGGGTTCCTTCTTATTATGAGTGTGTTAGTCTCCCTGTGTTTAAGATAACAAATGTCCACTAATTAAGTAAGTTACTGACAACTCACTTAATTAATATCTAGCTCCAAGAGTAGTACCACTCAACTTCATCGTCATGTCGGACTAAGTCCACCTACAGGGTTTAACATGACAATCCTTATGAACTCCTCTTGGGGACATTCTCAACCTAGATCACTAGGACACAGTTTCCTTCTATAATCAACAACACACACTATAAGTGATATCATTTCCCAACTTATCGGGCTTATTGATTTATCGAACTAAATCTCACTCATTGATAAATTAAAGAAATAAATATCAAATATATGTGCTTGTTATTATATTGGGATTAAGAGCACACACTTCCATAATAACTGAGGTCTTTGTTCCTTTATAAAGTCAGTATAAAAGAAACGACCTCTAATGGTCCTACTCAATACACTCTAAGTGTACTAGTGTAATTATATAGTTAAGATAAACTAATACCTAATTACACTACGACCTTCCAATGGTTTGTTCTTTTCCATCTTGGTCGTGAGCTACTGTTTATAATTTATAAGGTACTGATAACATGATCTTCTGTGTGTGACACCACACATCATGTTATCTATAATATAAATTAATTAAACAACTACATTTATCATAAATGTAGACATTTGACCAATGTGATTCTTATTTCTAGATAAATGTTTATATCAAAAGCTAGGCTTTTAGTATACATTCTAACATGGTCTGCATTCCCTTACTCACGGGACTCCAAATCCTCAGGTTCGTAATCCCTGATCCTTCTTGGTCTCTTCCAAAATTCACACATCGGATCACAATGGGAATCCGATCAAAATTGATTACGATCTTCCCTGCGTTCACCTTCCTACCTAGGTTATAGTTTTTTATTGAGTCAGACGGGAGAAAGTCACTGATGGTGGCCAGGCCATCTCCTACTCGGCATCATACAATCTACCTATCATCAGTGGCCTCCGACCACCAGATTCGACAAAAACTATGATTTAGATGAAAAGATGAATCCAAGAGAGATTGCAATTATTTTTAACATGATTTTGACCTTGATCCAAGGTACAAATTATAAAAAATACGAGGAATTATTGATTAGACGATCTAGACCCTCGATCATGGGATTTCATGGCCGTTGACAACTCCATGATTGTTGACCAGATGGACTCTTAAATGATGACGTGGCGATATTCGATTGGCAAACAACATATCCACTAGGGGTGATCACGGATCGGATTGGTTCGGTTATTGGGGTAAAAAACTATCCGGCCCTACTAGATCAAATAATGCAAAATCGGGACCTACATCCGGCCCTATATCCGGCGGTTCTTATGTTTCAGATATCCGACGGGTTGTCAGTTATTTGGATATCCGACCCTATATCCAATAAAATATAAAATATAAATATAAATATAACAAAAAAATATATATATTTTTTTAAAATGATAATAGACATTACTCATTACACGTTATAGCAGCTAATCGGAAAAAACTATTACAACGTATAGCAATTTATCGGCAGTAGTTGCTACAACGTGTAACAGCTTATCAACATTAGTTGCTACAAGTAGGGGTGATCGGATCGGGTTGGTTCGGTTATTGGGATAAAAAACTATCCGACCCTACTATATCAGATAATGCAATATTAGGACCCTACATCCGGCCCTATATCCGGCGGATTATTTTTTTCGGTTTGGGTCGGGTCGATATAAGCGGGTTGGTCGGTTTGGCGGATTGATTGCTCACCCCTAATATCCACCAACGGCACGGAAGACGTCGATCCACTCATCCTTCACCTGTGGTTCTCTATTATTCCTGGCTTATCCTATCTCATCCGTCCATTGACCATCCAACGGTCATTGTACCTTTTAATCTCATCCAACTCCGACGTCCATCCCCTGCTCCGTGCCATTTTCCCGGCGACCGCCCCCGCCGCCATGTCTTGGCTTCGAACTCTCGCACGCATTTCCCGCTCCATCTCCTCCTCCTCCTCGCGGAACACATTCCCCCACTCTATCTCCACTTCCCCAGGCTTCAGCTCCGCCGCCAGCGCCGGACTCGGACCGACACTGGCAGGCGAAGAGAAGCCGAGGCTGCTCGTGGTGGGGTCCGGATGGGCCGGGTGCCGTCTGATGAAGGGCGTCGACGCCGGGATGTACGACATCGTCTGCGTCTCGCCGCGGAACCACATGGTCTTCACCCCGCTCTTGGCCTCGACTTGCGTCGGCACGCTCGAGTTCCGCTCCGTCGCAGAGCCCATCGGCCGTATCCAGCCGTCCATCTCCACCGCCCCTGGCTCCTACTTCTTCCTCGCCCGCTGTACAGCCATCGACCCCGATTCCCACACGGTATGTGCCTTAAACTTCTGTTCCTAAAATGGGGGCTTAGCCTGCTTTCACGCACATTATCAAAAACAAAAACAAAAATCACTGTCGATTCTTGCTTTCGACATACCAAAAGCCAAAGCTGTTGAGTCGCTGATTTCTTGTGTGTGTTTCGTCGTAAGGTACATTGTGAAACTGTTTCTGATCACGGGACTGCCAGAGATGCTCATGAACCATGGAAGTTTAAGGTGTCATACGATAAATTGGTTATTGCAACTGGAGCAGAGGCTTCAACTTTTGGTATACGAGGTGTGAAGGAGCATGCCATTTTTTTGAGGGAAGTTCATCATGCCCAAGAGATTCGAAGAAAACTTCTCCTCAATCTAATGCTTTCCGATGTGCCCGGTACATTATTACTAGCTGAGTCAATGTAGCAATTCAAATGCAATAAGCATATTTGGAATTGGCAAAGAATCTAATAGGAATAGATATTCATTGGCTCGCTTGATATAATAGAATTTTAATGTTTGATTTGTGAGAATGTTATATGGAATAGCCTTTTATAATGATAAAGTATTTATTCACCTAAAATAATTATTCGTCTAGTGATATGAGATGTTACGAGCAGACTTAGAAGTGACGTGTAAGTCAAAGTTAATGTAAGGTGACAGTTAAAGTCAAGATAAGGTGGCAGTCAGAACATCACCCTTATTAGGGCTTAGCACCTCACCCGACGCTAAGGCCTTATGACAGTCGGCTTAAGGGCCGGTCTTGCTTGAAAGATCCAGTGCTCCACTTGTAAACAACTGGTCGGCGTAAAAGCCGGTCGAAATCATGACCCGCACCGCATAACTCTATTATATACTCGACCGACCCAAAGGCCAACCGGGAGTATTTAAGCTTAGTGTCCGCTCTCAATATAGGGTCGAACGTCTTTATATATGGATGGACTCAATAGACCTATCTCTCCATTTAGCATCAAAACATATAGATTAAATCCGGATGACCCTGAAGTCGATTGAGCATATGGGGTTTAGTTCTCCATTTTTGTAATATTAATTACTTTCATACAGAGGTTATCCTACAGTGCAGTACAACCTTCAGTATAAATCAAATCGTCGCAAGGTTGGTCGTACCTACGAGTCTGAGCTCCTTGTTATCCAACAGTCAATCTCTTATCATATGGTTGGTCGGTCCTAGAGTTGACCAGACCTACGAGACTTATCTCCTTATTACTTAGCAAATCTTCAGCATAAGCCTACGAGCATATTGTCGACCGGTTATAGGACTCAACTCTCTCTTTAAAAGGCAAAATACATAAAGTTATTCTCATTACAAAGTTGGTTGGACATAGAGACACTCAGGATACCCAGTTCGTCCAAGTGTTCGTCCGGGCTATATTATAGGAGATAACATTGTCAAAGAATCATAACAGATTGTCAGAATAACAGCTATCTATCAAAGAATATTTTTCGATTACAACATATGCATTCAATGGAACCTTATTACGAAAATTACTATACAACTTCTATCATTATTATGGAGATTACACGAGATTATTCATATCCATATAACATAAGACAGAAGATTTCTCGAAGGATAACTGTACAAATTTCAGATTATACACCTTCTATTATTTGACATCTTCTGACACCGAATATTCTTTGTCGCCTCATTATTTTGGAGGTTATGAGAGGTGATATAAAAAGAGGTTCTTTCCACTGCAGAGGTGCGTTACATGCTTTACATAATAGAGCACTAGATTACTTTTCATTGAGGCTTGCTCAATTTTACTATAGTTCATCTCCACTTTTCGTTCAGTCATCTATTGACTTAAGCGTCGAAGGGTCTACGCCAGAAACCTTTTCCCTGATTTTTGCTCTAACATTTTGTTGGCTCTTTTGAGTATGCGCAGAGAGGAGGAAGACACTTAAAACCCTTTTCTGCTCCAACCCATCATCTTCTTTCTTCTGTGAAAAGTCTCCTTTTGGTCAACAACATCGCCACCTGCTCAACGTGCTATCTCTTCCTATTTCAGATAGGATCATCTAGATTGCCAATTGTCATTATTGATTCATTTAGTAAGTCTCGCACGATACACCCTCCTAGTCATTTTGCCACATTTGGCTCATATGATGTGTTCAACAAGATAAACTATCATAACCCGTCCAGCATTGTTGGTCCATCTATCTGGTTTGTTAGACAGTTTGTTAGGCGCGATGGGTCTATCGAGTTTGTCCATCATGATAGGTAGTTTGGCTTGTTTGGACTAACCTCCTCGAGTTGGCTCATCCAATGCGGTCAACCCATTCAAGTTGGCTTCTCTTGCATGACTGCTCCCCCTCCTCCCTTGTGAGCTGAATCATTTGAGACTATTGGGTTGTCTTACACGTCTTCACATGACATGTCTAGCTTGCTCAGATCACCCAAATGACCCAATTAACCTACTTTGCTCGTCCATAATAGATTTTATTTTTTGAAGTTTGAACAGAGTAGTAATAATAACTATATTCTGTAACATTAAAAAAAAATATTTCTTATGAATAAGAAATCACTATTTCATGAGAATTGTTAATCTGAATTTATTTCTATAACAAAACATAGAAATGTTTATTCTATACAAATTCATAAAGAATAAAATAGCTACTCCTATCAACCAAATACACATTAGTTTCTTTCTTATTGTATCCCAAACCTAGAACCAACATGTTGAACTAAGTATAGTGTGATCAAGCTTTTTCTACAGTGCACTATGAGTTAGTCGCTAGTGGTGTCGGCTAAAGATTCGAATGAAACTGTTGTTATAACTAAAAGAACTTCAGTACACTGGTTTCATGTGAATTTTTTTACCTGGATTGCATTCATTAAAGTTCATGCTTTGAATTGATCCCTTCATTCTGGTAATTATTCTATGTAATGTTGGATTCATGTTGTCATATCCGTTCATTAGCCTTTCCAACTGATAAAATTATTACCCCTGAAACTTACATACTAACAGGTATCTCAGAGGATGAAAAGAAGAGACTGTTGCACTGCCTTGTTATTGGAGGTGGTCCTACAGGTGTCGAGTTCAGTGGTGAACTCAGTGATTTCATCATCAAAGATGTCCATGAACGATACTCGCATGTTAAGGATTATATTAATGTCACCTTAATTGAGGTTTCAGATTGTTCATCTTTGTTTCAGTCTTCTGGCTTAACTTTGGTTTTGGCATTGCAATATCTCAATTTTAAAGCTTTAGGAGCTCACTATAAGCTGCACTGTATCTAACATCTGGAGTTTTCTGTGTCTCGGTAGGCAAATGAAATATTGTCATCCTTTGATGTCCGTCTCAGACAATATGCTACAAATCAATTAACCAAAGTGAGTCAATATAAATGCCTGTTATGGGTTTTGTTTTTAGTTACAAGTCCTTTCAGTTATAACTAACCTCTACTGCTATACGTGCAGTCAGGAGTTCGCCTTGTACGTGGACTTGTGAAAGATGTTCAACCTGAAAAAGTTGTTCTAAGTGATGGCACAGAGGTTCCCTATGGACTTCTTGTATGGTCCACTGGTGTTGGTCCTTCTTCACTAGTTAAATCTTTAGGATTCCCAAAATCACCAGAGGGAAGGTATTTCATCAGCAGCTCATTATTTACAATTTTGCTTCGGACTGCAAAAAGTCCTCAAGGAATTCCTCTCTTTTCTACCGGAAAAAATGCCATCTTGCATGGCTCATCTAGCAGAGACACTCAAGGCTCTAAAAATTCCACAGGATTGGTGTTGACGAGTGGTTACGCGTTCCTTCCGTGCAGGATGTGTTTGCAATCGGTGACTGTAGTGGTTTTCTCGAAGGCACGGGGAGAACAACATTGCCAGCATTGGCACAGGTCAGCTACATCATTGTTCTTGTAATCTGAATTGGAAACTCAAGGAAGGTTGTGCATGAAAAAGCAGGTTGCAGAAAGACAGGGGAAGTATCTTTGCGCCCTGTTGAACCGAATGGGTAAAGCCGGAGGAAGCTACGCAAACACTGCAGCAAATGCAGACCTTGGCGATCCTTTTGTCTATAAGCATTTAGGGAGCATGGCGACTGTTGGTCGATACAAAGCTCTTGTCGATCTCAGGCAAAGCAAGGTATAAGCCTTCATCCTCTGCTAATGCCTCGAACCAAAGTTTCATCTTTGCTCAAACCAAAATGATTCCAGGGTCTTTAATTATCTGCAGGAGGCAAAAGGGATCTCTCTTACAGGTTTCATCAGCTTCTTCGTCTGGAGATCTGCGTATCTAACTCGAGTCATAAGTTGGAGGAACAGATTCTATGTCGCAGTTAACTGGATTACGACGATTGTGTTTGGCCGCGATATAAGCCGAATCTAAGGTCAGTAATCCAGGGTTGATAATGTATCAAAACTAAGTGTTGTAATACTAATTCAAATCTCATATTAAATATTTATCTTAATTATATTTTTCATTTTTTTCAATTTAATTTATTTTATTTTATATTTATTCATAAATATTTTTAATTAATACTTATCTATATATTTTAATATTTTTTTAATATTAAAAAAAGAGTTATTGTTGCCATGGGCCCACCCATGCATCCAGCTCACCTGCTGCATCGCTAAAATTTTTACCGGGTGATTTTTAAATATCCTTAATCTCTTCCCTTTTAAGCAGGAGATATTTTCGGATGCCCTAGTGGAGCTGGGAATTTCTAAAAATAGCTCCGAATCTGCGTCAATATAAAGTAAATGCGTTCTCATTTTCGACAAATCGAGTCTGGGGCACGATCGCATCGACGGCGCCCCCGTTGACTATCCTCTTCGCCAACCGTCATGCTTCATCTGTTTCTCGCTCGAGGGTTCGAATAATCTTTGATCCGTCGTGGAAAGGCCCGGACTTGGGGGAAAATATGTTAGTTTTCTTCCTTTTTCTCTTTCTACGTCTTTTTTGGTTGTATTTGCCCTTCGCTTTCTTCCAATTGTTCTGTAGTTCGGGCGGGGAAGAACTTTCTTTCTCGGGATTTTGTTTATTATAGTACGATTCGTTCGTAAAGTTTCATTTTTGCCGCCTTCTGAAACGCTAGACTCGGGAGTTTACCTTGAACAAATCGATTCGCTTCTGGGCTCGTAGTTTTATCCTTGCTGAATTTCTGAAGTTTCGACGGGGAAGAATTTTCTTTCTAGGGGTTTTGTTTACTATATAGTTTTATCCATTTATGCTTTGCTCAGTTTGAAAATTTCCGGTTTGCCACCTTCTGAAACCCTAAATTGGGATTTTATCTTGAACTAATCAAATCGCTTCTAGTGTTTATACTCTTTTTTTATTAGTTTAGACATATAATCTTGAATTCTGTTCCTGCAATGGTGATTAGCTAATATTTCAAAAGGAAAATCGCACTTCATTCATCTGGATGATCCTTCTTCAAATATTACTTGTGCAAACATTTTGGCCTCCCTTTTCTTCCTTAACTGCGCTTGAATTTTTCAGTTAGGTTAGGTTTCCTTTATTCAAGTTCTTTTACAAAAAAAAAAAAAAAACGGTGAGAAGAAATAACAGCTCAAGGGATCCATTAGATTATCCAAATTGGGAGAACTTGATTCTTAAAGAGCAATTAACTCGCCTAAAATATATTGCTATCAGTGAGATCCAAAAGAGAAGAAAACCAAGAAATATGTTTCAGAAAATTGGTTAGTTATCCTCTTTCTTCTTTCTGAAACTTATTGTTTCACTGTTCTTGCATTGAAATATTCTGTTGTGCAATGTTATGCTTCAACTAAGTGTTGATTTTGATGCCCTTTGCATATGGAGAAAATAAACAAAAAAAACATTTAGTTCATTTTTCTCTCGGAATAGCTCATTTTTTAATCGAAGAGACGATTCTTAGAACAACAGTTCCAACAGCTAACATTTGTGGTTCTCTTGTATAGATGTTATTATACTATTTATTTCCTTAAACCTTCCTTATCTTACTATGCTAAGAGTCCTTTTCCTTTCTATTTTAGATGGAACCACAAGCTTCTCATTCTTCACAGATCATTGACATAAGCATAGATAAGTCGGGGGATGAATCTAGCATAGCCCGTAAAAAGATATGCGGCGGCACTGCATGTGGCTTCTCTGATTCCACATCAGATTCCAGAGATGCTAAAGAAAGATTTGCGTCTATGCGCAAGCTTCTGATTGCCGTCATCTTATGCGCCATTTTCATGGCTGTAGAAGTGGTTGGAGGAATTAAAGCAAACAGTCTCGCAATTCTTACAGATGCCACACATCTCCTTTCAGATGTTGCAGCATTTGCCATCTCCCTGTTCTCCATTTGGGCGTCAGGGTGGGAAGCAACCCCACGCCAGTCATATGGATTCTTTCGAATAGAAATCCTCGGAGCTCTAGTGTCGATCCAGCTTATATGGCTCTTGACTGGTATCCTACTCTACGAAGCTATTGCCAGACTTATCCATGATACTGGTGAAGTACAAGGCCTCTTGATGTTTAGTGTAGCTACATTTGGTTTGCTTGTTAATATCATTATGGCTGTCTTGCTTGGACATGAGCATGGACATGGCATGCATAATCATAGTCATGGTGGGCATGAGGACAGCAACAACGAGCACGGCCACGACCATGACCACGACGAGCATGGACATGGCATGCATAACCATAGTCATGGTGGGCATGAGGACAGCAACAACGAGCACGGCCATGACCGTGACCACGACGAGCATGGCCACAGCTACTCTGGCACTCACTCAAACCATGATGATGACAATCACGATTATAGACAGGAGACGGGGCATGATCATAGCTGTGAAGGTGGCAATGTAATTCGCCAGAGTCCCAGAGCAAATGCAGGAGGCAGTGATGAACTCGATCCTCTGTGGCACGAGTCAGAAAAATCCCTAGTCAGCTCAAAGCATGTCAAAGGCCAAACAAGAAATATCAACGTGCATAGCGCCTATCTTCATGTCCTCGGCGACTCCATTCAGAGTGTAGGCGTGATGATTGGTGGTGCCATCATATGGTGGAAGCCTGAGTGGAAGTTAATCGACATGGCGTGCACACTTTTCTTCTCGGTCATCGTTCTGATAACGACCATCAAGATGTTAAGGGACATACTCGAGGTCCTGATGGAGAGCACGCCGCGGCAAATCAATGCGACCAAACTTGAAGAAGGGCTTTGCCAGCTGGATGGTGTTGTTGCAATTCATGAACTGCACATTTGGGCTATCACAGTAGGGAAGGTTCTTCTTGCTTGTCATGTGACGATCGCACCAGAGGCGGATGCTGAACTTATTCTCGACATGGTGATCGGATTCATCAATCGAGAGTACAATATTAGCCATGTAACCATCCAAATAGAAAGGCAATCTATGTAGTTTTAGGCAACTCCTTGGTTCTAAACCATTTGCCAGTAATGGTCATCTGTCTATTGCTTCATGCTTTTTTTTTTTTTTTGTCAAATATTGCTTCAAATGGTTATCTCTTTCCAAATGATCGGGTTTTTTTGGTATTTCTATTGTTGTTATTTTTTCACAGGATCCCGAATTGAAGAGTTCATACAGAGTGTATGTTTTTTTTATTGATTCCAATGCTCCCTATTCTTTGATTAGTTTAGCTGAATGAGACGCGAATACTTGAATACTTGCAGGGAGGATGCAATATTATGTTTTTTTTTTTTGTTGGTTAGTAAGCACCGGGTATTCCTTTCGTCGGCCATTATTTTTAGGGACTATTGATTCGGTCCCGAAATGTTTCATTGATCGTCAATATAAATTTGAAAGTATTGCACCGTAACTAGTATTTGATTTTTATATATCTGATTAACCACTTAGAGAGTGTAACTATCATACTATTGTCTCGGAGTAATGCTATGATCATCTATTTATTTTTTTTTTAGAATTCAAATGTTCAGTTCTTAGGAGCTAATTAATCTTAGAAGTAATTGATCTGATTCTATAAAAATAAGTTTTTCATTGATCACTAGAATAAATTATTTGTTGTTCTTATAAGAGTGTCCAATGCCGAATTAATACTTTGTTCAAAAAGGCAAATTTGTGGGGTTTTTTCATCCATAGGTATTTCAGTCCAGTGACGGATTTAGAAATTCAAACATGGAGGGGTGATCACGATTTGAGTTGAGCGCGGCTGATTTGTACGCGGAACAAGGGGTGATATCCTCCATCTCTACCGATGGAATTCCACCGCCGATGCCTCCCTCTTTTCGATCCACGACCATCCAACTCAATTTTGTAAGTGCAGCGGAGGACGACAAGAGGGGGTGAATTGCTTGAAAAATAAAAAAAAACTATACCCTCATCGTGCTTTCAACTCAAAAATGCAATAGCAATAATAAAATAACTGAAATAAAGAAACAGAAATAAATCAGAGACTCAGCAGTTAACCTGGTTACAACTAAGAAGGTTATTAATCCAGGGCGATGAAAAGCGCACTAGAAAAAGTCTCATTTATTGAAGGCGGAGAAACCTTTTATACTCTAACAGCTCAGAATCATTGCTAAGAAATGATTACAGAGTTGATTGAACAATTAATCTCTAATTCCTAGGTCCAGGGGTTTTTTATAAGCCCTGAAAACTCTATCTCGTAGGTCTAAGACGCCTCCAATGAGTTGTTCAGATAGAACTCTATCCGAACCTCAACGATCATTTTGACCTGGCTCATGGCGCCTTCAACAAGCAATGAAGGCGCCTTCAATGTTGAAGGCGCCTTCAATGCATGTTTAAGGCGCCTTCAAGGTTCCTGCTATAAATACCTTCATGCTTGTATAGTATAAATAGTTTCCAACCTCTTTTGACTCTTTTTTTTCTTCGCTTTGACTTCCGAAGCTCCGTTTGCTTGGGTGATTTCGGCCAACCGAAATAGGGCTCACCCGAACCCAATTTTCGGCCTTCTCCTCGAGTAGCCTCCCTCCCCGGCTTAACGTCCCTCGAACGCCGCGCACGTTCTTTTCGTCCACCGGTGTACTCTTCCGCAGCTCTCTTGTCCTTCGGATGCACCGAGCCCGTCGGCTCTCTTCCCGTGCCGTCCTTCTCGCTAGCTGCGTTTTTCGCTTGACTTCCTGCGCTCTTAAGCTCCTGCACACTTAGACATAAGAATCAAACACAAAGTATGACATAACCAACTTGGTTGATCACATCAAAATAACCACGAGGTCTAACAAATTTTTCCAAAGCCAGCAAATGTTCTAAGTGGGGATTGAGTCATGACATTCACTTTAGCTTCGATGTGCCTTAACTGCTGCACCATGTTCATGGGGTGATATTATGGCATTTATACATGGGTAAAAACTAAATGGGCGTCCATCATTTGCATTTTCATTAGATGAATGCTTTAGTCCCCTCGGGGCGGTGCGGTAGTTAAGACATGAAGTGTCACCACATGGGATCTTGGGGTCAAAACTTAGCATGTCCGAGCATGCCTCCCCCATGCTTTTAGCACATGCACTAATGGCTAGTAGTCACTCATGATTTACTTCCTTCTTATTGGTCTAGAAACGAGTTAATGAGGGCGTTAGGACGAACGAATCACCTTTTGTCATATTTGATGAACGTTTTATATTTTATTAAAGTCAAATGAGCAACCCATTTGGGTCCTTTTAAAATGAGTTACCCTAAATACCCTTACATTATCTGATTATTCAATCGTATAAAAATTAGCAATTATATTTTATAATTATAAAAACTAGCAATCAACTTCTACAATTATAATTTTATATCATTTTAATTTTTAAATGATAATCTAATTAGAACAACATTAATGAGCAAATCAAATGATGGAGATTTGATAACACTCGTAACATTTCAAACAAGTATAATTTAATCATGATTGACATATAGAAATTAGTATATAACTTTTACAACATATAATAACTACTGGTCACCTTCTATTCATTGTAGAAGCTAGCAAGTAATTTTTATAATAGTGCTGAATTTAGGAATATTTTTAAGATAAGAGATTTAGAGGAGGTTCATTTGACTTTTTTTTAGAAAAATGATATTAATATGTTATTTTTATTCATTCTAAACGTCTTTTACTTTTTTATTTATTATATTTATTATAGTAAAAAATTACTATGTTAATGCTAAATGTTCATTATAGTCCATGTTAAATATTCATTATAATCCATCCTAAAATTATAGGAAGAAAAATAAATTACGAATTAATTTATAATTGACTGCATGCATTCATCCTGAATTCATTTCTATCTCAATATAATAAATCCGTCCCGCTTTAATCAATTATGCATTGTGAAAAAATAATTTTTATTATTTATTATAGTAACAGACGATTAACTAGCAGGATATCTTTACCGTTTGTCCACAGAAATTATAAATCCTGTCGATGTATAAATGACTTTTTACCATTTATACTTCGGAAGGAAGGAAGTTGCGATTCTTTCAACTATTTTGTATTAGCAATGTGGGTTTTTATTATATAAATTCAAGTCGATTATTGTTCGACTTACGTCTTGGCACATGCGACCTTTCGGCCAGCCAAATTTATGGCCCGTCCAATAGAGTCCTATACGGAACTCGTTTATCGTACGGATCAAGGGTGTTTTAGGAGAAATCCGACGGCTTAGCTAGCTCCGCACATGAATTTATACTCCATGCGCCGCTCGGAGTTTTCTATGTAAAACCTAAACCCTAAGAAAATTTTGTCATTGGTTTGGTTCTCCTGCACGATCGGAATTCCATGGCGAGCAGCTCACCTGATCGCGAGGCGGAGGCGGTGGCAGCGGCGGCCGGCGAGGACGAAGACACCGGCGCTCAGATCGCCCCCATCGTCAACTTGTCGGAGGTGGCCGTCACCACCGGGGAGGAGGAAGAGGACGTCCTCCTCGACATGTAAAAATTTTCTTTCCGAGCTCTCTCTACTTGTCTTTTTAAATTCGTCTGATTGATATGCTCTTCCACGCGGTGCTGCCTGAATCAGAAAGGCGAAGCTTTACCGGTTCGATAGAGACGGGAACCAGTGGAAGGAACGGGGAACTGGAAACGTGAAGCTCTTGAAGCACCGGGAGACTCGAAAAGTGAGGTTGGTCATGCGCCAGGCCAAAACGCTTAAGATTTGCGCCAACCATCTTGGTGAAGCTCTTGTACCCAACTTTAGTTGGATGTTCTTGACATATCAGGTCTCATTGTTCTAACAAAAAACCATCCTCTCTTTCAGTTGTTCCGACCATCAAAATTCAGGAGCATGCTGGGAATGATAAATCTTGCGTGTGGCACGCGTCGGATTTCGCCGATGGGGAGTTGAAAGATGAGTTGTTCAGCATTCGGTTCGGCTCTGTGGAAAGTGAGCATTTTTATCAACGAGTTACTTCTTCTGTTGTTGTTCAATTGCGTCACAACTACATCCTGCACCATCTAGTGCTAGACCTTCTATCACTAGAGCCTTTGTGCTTGTTTGTGGCTTCCTTAACTTGGCCTAAATCACCATTTGTGGATCAATTAGATGTTCTATTGCCTCAACTTGATCCTCAATCAATTCAGTCTATGACATCTTGTATATGTTATAGACTGTTATTGAGGGGGAGAAACCAATCTCATATTGTATGTGTGAGTGATCACTTTGTTGATGGAGGCATAATAAGATTGCTTTCTTTGTTTCCTAGCTACACAGGCAATATTGGCAAAATATTGTGACTTTTCTCTTGTTCATTTTCTCATGGTTTTATCTTCTCGCAACGCATAGGTGATGTTTGTGTTCGACTCCTAACATTAGAATGGAAAAATAAGAATTCAACTTTCTTAATGCTTGGGATTAGTAGTAAGACTATCTGCTTGACAAAGAATTGATCAGACTTTAGCTAGCTGCTATGTATCAAAGAAACACCTGATTTGCAAACTTCGATATCAAATTTGGTATCTCCTTATGTTGTTAATGTTGTTTTTTTGTTCTTGTTTCTTGATAACCATTATGACACGCATATCTATCCTTGTAACCTTGTTTATCAACTGCAGACCGCAAGAAATTCATGGAGATGGTTGAAACCATTGCTGAATCCTCTGGAAAAGTTGAAGAGAAAGATAGCAAGGATGCAAGTGATGCAGCTGGCCTCTTGGGCAAACTAAGCGTGGATGAAACAGAAGCCGAAAAGGTTGCTCTTGCTAAGCCAGAAGAAAAATCAGAAACAGAGACCAAAACTGAATAACCTTCCAAGGATTGACTGGAGTCCAGAGGCGCAAGATCTTTGTCAGTGTATGAAGTGGGAGTGGTTTAGTTCATGGTTTGGTAAATATGCCTGTGGTTGAATTCCTTTGGTTCTGCTGTTATACAAACTTGGGATTATTTTTAGTTTGGCTTCCAAAAAACTACTATTTTGATTCAGTTTAATCGGTTTTTTATTTTAATTGTAAAGTGTTTTTATACCACTTAAATATTAAATATGAGACTACTTGAATTTATATTCTGGATATTAAAGACAAAGATTTCTTCCTTGAGTATACATGACAGAAAATTAAGCAGATGGCACTAATCTGGTTGGTCTGATTAATTTTTAATGGGCGCAAAATGTATCCTTTGATTTTTATCCTGCAAAGGGTTGTTGTGTTAGGATAAAACATTCCTTTGATTGTATTTTGTCGTAAGGCTGGTGATACTAGATCATTTGAGATGAGTGATACATTCCTTTGATTGTATTTTATCGTAAGGCCGGTAATACTAGATCATTTGAGATGAGCGATATTATCTTTTGTTTCGATGATAGAAGATTAAAGATAATAAACTATGGAAAAATATAATATAGTCTTAGTAAATATAAATAATTCATTCAATAGATTAAAATATAGATAGGGGGGTAATTGAACTAAGCTAATAGTAAGAGGCTCGAGTTCATGTTTAGTTTGTTATTCTTAAACTCGACTGGAGTTTAATTCAAGTTTTAGTTCTTAAGCTCAAATTCAACTCGTAATAAAATTAAATAGTTCAAGCTCGTCTTGAAAAAAAGTCCGTCTAAAAATTAAACAAGTTTCTATATATATATGATAAGGCTCTAAAGAAATATTTTCACGAGCTCATGAATCAAATATTGTTAAACTCGAGCTCTCTTCGATAATATTTTTAAGATCGAAATAAGGTTCGAGTTTGGTTCATTAATTTAATCGAATGAATTTGAATAATTTTTTTTTTTCGAACTGAGATCAAAGAGGTTACGAGTGGCTTGCCTCTTCTATACCCCTAAATGTAGATTTGGTAAAAAAGGAAAAAAAAGTTTGCTGAGAGAAAAAACATAAAATAAGGATTAGATTGATTTTTTCTGAAAGGGTTACATTAATATCTGTAAATTAGAAGGGATGAATTTGTAACTATACCGAAATTATGATATTCACACTAATAAATTCATATTGGGCCGGTCGGCCTACTCCTTGTCTCTCTTCGTGACAGAATTGGACCAAAACTTACACCCTTCGGGCCCATAAATTTAATCTTCTCCGGCCCAATTGCGGTTCTTATCCCGCGAGGGTTTCACCATGGAGACGAAGAGAAAGGGGAGAAGAAGATGCCGTGCCTAAATCTCTTCACCAACGTAAGGTTGGAGGAGGTCGATACCTCCACCGTCCTCTCCGAGACGACGAAGGCCATTTCCGACATCATCGGCAAGCCCGAAACGGTTCGTCCCAGCTCCCTTACTCTCGCCACTCGATTTCTGCTCCATATTCGCCATACACTGCTTTATTTATCTATTATTTGTTTTTCTAATGCCAAAAATGATTCCTTTTTTTTTTCAATTTGAAAACTGTTTTTTATTTACATACATGGGAGGATTTTGTATTAGTTTTGCTGCCGCCGGGAAAGAAAACAAGTAATCCTTTGTCGATTCAGTTGTTATATTTCATTCGGTTTCATAATTTGGAAAGGCTCATCTTTTCATCAGAAAATGGGTAACTATCTTGTTGATGCATAAGCATACTTATAAGTTATATCTTCTGCTTTGTTATTATTATTATTATTATTATTATTATTTTTGTTTACAGTATGTAATGGTTGTGCTTAAGGGATCTATACCCATTTCGTTTGGTGGAACACAGCAGCCAGCTGCTTATGGTGAATTAGTTTCCATTGGAGGGCTGAATTCTGATGTGAATAAGAAACTAAGCGCGGGAATTGCTGACATTTTAGAGAATAACATGTCCATTCCAAAGTCCCGTTTCTTTTTGAAGTTTTATGACTCAAAGGCAAGCCACTGTTAAACTACTTTTAAGGTTCCCCCTTTGATTTGTTCTGATTGCATTTTCTTTTCTTCATTTGTTAGGCAAATCAAGCACAAGAATATGCTCAGTGTTTGCATGCCTTGCATCAACAATAAATCTCGGTTTTTATAGTCCTTACCCAAACTCTGTGTCATAACATTATATGCTTTCAAATGATTGATTACATTTCTACAATTGATGCAGTGTTCTCAGACTTTGTATGTACTATTATTAATGTTCCAATTAAATCTATCACTCTCAGCTTCAGTTCGTGGTGTTCTTGTTTATGGTTATGCGTAAAATATTTTGGTGCATTTTGTTCCAGAGAATGCAAAGAAAGACCTATTGTGTCTCATTCGTGAATCATTTGATGTATTACTTTCTTTTTTTCTCATGAGACAGTGATGCAGATGGATAAGTACCTACTAGTCGTTACTCACAAGTTGATTCTAGTCGATTTGTAGATTTGATTTGTCCTGGAGACTAAAGATTTGCCATTAGATTCGGTGATGGATTTTTCCTCATTCTAGATGCATATTATTTGCATATGATTCTGTTTAAGACAATTTGAAGCAGTGGATTAATGCAATCTTTCTGTGTAATATTCTATTGATGATATTCCAGTGACATGGAAGAACTCACAAGGAAGATATCCCGCTTAGATTGAGGTAATTGAACTTGGCAAATAAATGAATTCCAATCTTGAACCAATGCATTTAGATCAATCTTCTAAAAATCCAATCTTAGTGCGCACAAGTATCTTCTTCTACCTTGAAAGATTTCCTGTGCCAGCTCAAAGCTTTGGTAAACCTTGGCAGCTTCAGCATCGAGTTGGACCGGCTCACCCCTTCAAGTGCATTCCAATACTCCTCCGACCCGGCTTCCAACTCCACCTCAGACACTTCACTGCTTCTGGCTGTCCTAAAGCTTGTGCAGGATATGTCGGATGATGCTGTGCTCAAGCTCCTGCTTCGTCTCGTTGACTTGTTGGATGCTGATGTTGGAGGAGGAACCTTAAGGAACACGCATACCACAGTGCAGTCGTCGACCTTTGAAGTTGGGTGCTTGATTCGCCATGCACGAACTGCCTTCTCAATCACCAGCTTAGGTGCGTCAGATCTCTTGCTGGCAGATGATACTATTTTGATCACTTCCTTGTTTGGTAGCACATCCCAGACCTGAAGAAGGTAAACTCCTCACCTTATGTCGATACTTCCTTTCATTATCTACTCTCGAAATGTAATATTCACTTACACCATCAGATGCTAGGACAACAAACTCATCATTGTCAGTCAACTTCCTGTAGGAAATCTGAGGGGTGGAGATGAGCCCAAAATCCTTGAGGCAGAAGTCACCAAAAGCTCTTGCCATGGCGAGGCCCGGGCAGTCCTCATCAGGCAGCCAAAGCCTGTGCACATCAGGTTCTTCCTGCAGCGCAAAAATTCTTCCTCTGCAATGCCTGATCCTCTCTGCTTCACCTGCTCACCACAACATCCCATGCAAACACATCACTATACTAATGATCAAAATTAATGAAAATTTATGCTAATATTAAGATATCATAGTTTAATCTATAGAGTTAGATAAAATAGTTATTGTTATCAACTCTCACTTGGTATGTTTGGTTTCTGATCAACTGTGAGTTGGACAGGAACTATATGGTTCTTGTTGTCCCTGGTGCAGATTACTGCTCTAGAATCTCCCAAGTTAGCAATCACCAAGTGCTCTCTCTGAAACCAAAGTTAGCATTAATCTCTCTATATCTGAATAACAAATGCAAAAGAAAAACTATTTTCTCTGAATTTGTTTGTTTGTTTGTTTTTAGGTTTTAAATACCTGTTTGATTATGGTTACAGCTGTGGATCCACTGCAGATGCAATCGATCATTGGGTGGGCATGTAGCTCTTTGTCCATTTCTTCAAAGGCGTTCACAAAAATGGCTTTCCATTTGGGAAACCATGTCTCGGTGTCGAGGTTGGAGTCGTCGTTCATCAACCGCTTCAGTTGGGATTGCAGCTTGGAGGGCAGCGTGTCGCGGACGTGCCGGGAGACCTTGTGCCCATACGGGCCGTGGCCATCGAACGTGCCAGAGAAGATAGTGTCTTTGTCGCCGGCAAAACCCTGTGGAGTTTGAAGAAAAATGAGCTAATGGACAGATCACAGGTATGAATCAGGATTCTTTCACTAATTCAATCGGTTCAATTTGGTCTCGGTCAGTTTGTCGGTTAACTGATGATTGAACTGGTCGAATCCAATGTTAGAAACAATATTTCTTTCGATTTTAACAATGCAAGCGATTCAACTCATTTTAGAAACCATAATGACAATGTAAGTTCCACTACAATAAAAGGCCGATTAGCGACCAATTATTCGCAAGAAACCCTAGTGACAATGGATCGGGTTCGACCCAGACGAACTCGAGGATTGAATTAGAATTGAAACACAACCAACAAGGTCTCTCTACCCTTTGAGAATTGATGGCGCTTAGGGTAAATTGGTATACATTTAACACAAAATTTAAATGTGAATACTAATTTCCTCATAATTTCCTTTTTTTTTTTTAATTTTATAATAAGAAGAAGATGAATGATTCTAAATAATTAATAAAAATGAATATTTACCTCCCAAACGGTCATGGAGTCCTGGTTGACGCCTTTCCATCCTTGCTGAGAATACATGGCGACGGCCATGGAGGATCCCCGCAGCCTCACCCGGGCGGAGTCTCCCCCTCCCTCCTCGCCGTCGCCCTGCTCCTCCGCCCCGAACAAACAGGATGCCACATCTTCGCCCTCCTCCTGCTCCTCCTCCTCCATGAACGCTCTGCGCGTCGCCAATTCCATGACGTCGTCATTCCTGCTGCAACAGGCTCCCATACCAAAGCAATGCCGGAGGTGGCCGGAGGAGTAGGCGACCAGCAGCGAGCGGCGACGATGGTTGGACCGAAAGAGAGAGGCAGGGCTGGGAAGAGGAAGGGGAAGGGAGGAGAAAGAGAGGACGAGAATGGCGATGGTGGCAGGAATAGTAAATGAAGAAGATGGAGGTTGTTGGGTGACTTAAATATGAGCCACGAGATGTGTGGTATTAATAGGAACCGTAGAGGTGATGATGCACATCACCAGCGCTGCATGAGACTGATATCTATTTTGTCTTTGTCCCTTTTTTTTTTAAATCTTTTTAATAATACAGGTATCTGAGTTTTGTCACTAATTTTGATGATAGATAATTTTTTCTCTTGGTGAAGTTTGGAGAGAAGAGAATGGAAAGTTCAATTTGATTTTTGCTATATATATATAGAAGACTCAATTAAATATTGATAAGCACATAAAAAATTGACTAAGGGATATAAGAAAATGAATATGGAAACAGTCATATGAATATTGTTTTTCTTACAAAAGAAAGATCAAAGTG
Organism: Zingiber officinale; assembly: GCF_018446385.1. Classification (NCBI taxonomy): domain Eukaryota; kingdom Viridiplantae; phylum Streptophyta; class Magnoliopsida; order Zingiberales; family Zingiberaceae; genus Zingiber; species Zingiber officinale. The sequence continues at coordinate 169,052,065 of NC_055986.1, read as the reverse complement.
AATTTGAGACTTTGATTTGAGTACCAAATGAAGCGATTAAATTTATTTATTCTGGCACCCAAAGGCATTATTTTGATATACTTCATCTCTGTGAAGTTTACAAAATCATATATGAATATTGATTTTTTGCTTCAAGTTCCACGAAGCCCCCGAACTGTGTCTTGAATTAGCTTTCTTTCCCAGTCAGCAACATCCTCAAAAGCTTGCTCAGGTAAGGTCTCAAATGGCTCTTTCCAAGGATCATTCTTAGCCAGGTCGTAGGTTGCTCCCCTGATCGCTCGCTTGTTAGGGCCACAGGGTCGTTTTGAAGTAACATTGTCATAGGCCATCTTGAGCTGCCCAACATAACGCGATCGAAATAAGATCGATTTGAAGCAAATAAAGATGCTTATTGGTACCTAATACAGTCATTCTAAATGCTGGAAAGGAAATGCAACTATGCGTAGGGTTGCCAATGAGATGTAAAATAAGCTTGATCTCGATAACATATCCTATCGGAAAATGTAAAGCTATGTTTTTCGGTTTACCCGAAAAAATTCAGATTCAATCATAATAAAGGGAGATGCGGTTGAACTTACATTCATGTTGCAGAACCAAAACAAATAAGCAATTGCCACTGCAGGTGCCCTTCCGAGTCCGGCAGTACAATGGACATAAACTCTCCCTTTTCCCTTGGATATTGCCCATTCCAGTGAAGACACTGCTTTTGGCAATTGACTCCTCAATGAATCTGGATCAAAGTCTGTTGCCTGTATTTGCAGTTTGAGGTAATCATGTTATTTGTATGACTTATAGAGTATGCTTTTATGAAACATAGATGAATTGACCATTTAATAGCCAAACAAACAATCCATGGTTCTTAGTATTTGATGACTCACAAACCACTGTCCATTGTCCAATTGTAGAAAGTAAGATCATTAGACCAAATACAATACATACTTGAAAAGGTTTTAACTTCTAATTAATATTGAAAAATAAATGTAAGAACAATAAGGTCTGAAGGTGAGGTGAACAGCTTGTATATTAGACCAGAGACCTTATTGTTGTGCATTAACTTCAACTTCAATTAGATTTATTAACTCAAATACATCAATCAGGCTGTTCTTTAAGAATAAGATATTCCAAAGGTAATGCCCAGCACACCTATTAGGCTCCTTTAATTATGTTGATGTTTTTTGTAATTTTATTATGCTCGTGTTTTTAGATGCAAATTTAGTTTCCATAATCATGACCTTTATAACACTCAATTCCATGAGAAACAAATGAATTTTGTCCTCAAAAGTTCAGTATAGACAATAACCATGACACATGAATCACAGTTCAGTGAAAAGGCAAAAAAGGGTATTAATACAACCAACTAAGCATCAAAATAGTTCCAGATATAAGATATGTTCTTCCAGACACCAGAAAATTGTCAAAGGCAATCAGAGAGAATAGCTTACCGGCCTTCTCATGTGGCGAATACCGACTTCTTTGCATCTGGTAAGAATAGCTTGAAAATTTATTCCCCAATATTCAATGTCTTTGTCTTGCTGCAAGCACAAGATGTATGCAACTTTTTCTGCCTCTTTTAGGTGATCAATGTCCTCAGGCTTTTGAGGCTGGGAGCCCACAATTAAACTATCATTAATGACAGTATAGTTCATGCCTACGAACCAAAGTATTGATTATCTGACATGTTTGCACCAAACAACATTGCTTTGCTCAAATATCATCATCGCAGTCTGGATTTCTGTCTTTTGTAAACTAGATTGCAAGTTTCACTATTCTTTCAAACAATCTATTACTTCACTCTAAACTTGCGTAGTCCATAAACTAAAAATGAAAGAGAATATAAAATAACATATCGGCTAACTAAAATTACTAAGCCATAGTCGGTAAGCTCCCATTTCCTGAATCATCCGGAGAAATATGATTGATATTTTCCTGAATCATGCCATCGGGCATCTTATCCACAAGCAACCATGCTTAATGATGCCTAAGGGGATTCTAAAGCACACACGAGATCAAAGCAAAAAGAGGGAAGTAGAGCTGCATATTCTGTGGATGCTCTCTACCGATGACAAAATGTTCAACCAAGATCCGATTTTTACGGAAATGTGAAGGAGAAAACTAAACCTAATCGACAAATAACCTATTGATTTCGCACGAGAAAGAGAGAGAGCGAGCACAGAAGTCTAATTTTACCGAGATCGTGGTGATACTCGTAGGGGTTCCTCATCATGCGCTTCATGGCGGTATTATAGTCCTCGACCTGGCGCAGGCGTCGTCGGTCCTCCTCCACCGTGTCGCTCTTGGAGATCGTGCAGCAGACGGAGGGCGGAGTCTTCCACCAGCGGCCACCGAAGCTCCCGAACCGACCTCTGTGGAGGAAGGAAACGCGCAGGAAAGATATCCGCGAAGAAGGAAGCAGCAAATAGGAGCATCCATTAGCGACGGTTCTCATCGCCTCGCCTTCGCCTTCGCCTTCGCCTCGCCTCGCTCTGCTCTCTTGAATGTCGATCACTCAAAGGCCGTTGCCGACATGTTTGACCAAGGAGGAGATGAGCAGTGTGAATGAGACCCAAGAACAATATTGCTTATACTGCACCTAAACAAAATTAAAAATAAATATATTTTACAGGGGAACTTTTTAAAACGCCACTCCAAATTATCGTGGAGAAAAGGAATAATTGCCCACGTGTGTATAGACATGGTAGGACGTTAAATAAGTCGAGCCGAGTTGAATTTTAGAATGTTTAAATTTATTTTATAAGGTAATTAAGTTGAGTGTAATCGAATTTAAAATGAATCAAACTTTTTAAATCAGTGTTCAAGCTTGGCTTGATTTAATTTTTATGTGTTTGAGCTTATTTGAAGCATGACTTTAGCTTGGTTCGTTTAGATGATATTAAACTCTCAATTCAAGTTTGACTTGAGCTTGGTCCATTTAGATGTTATCAAGCTCTCAATTCAAGGTTATTTGATTGTTTGAAACTTTTAGGGGGTGCTTGGTTTGGATAAGGGAAATGGAATGAGAATAGGAATGATTATCAATAATAATGAAATGGGAATGATTCCCATACCACCCATTCCTATGGGTAATGGCCCATTCCTATGTTTAGAGGAATCAATCCGTGGGACCCACCATCATTTCCCCAAACCAAGCACCATGTTTCATTCCATTCCCATTCCAAACCCCCCAAACAAGCACCCCCTTAGTTGTTTGATTGGTTATTGAGCTTGATAATTTAAATTTATTTATTTATTTTATTTTATTGTTTATTTAGCATATTGAAAAGAATTTGATTAATGAATATGGTTTGTGTTCATGAACGTTGTTCACGAACATTGTTCACGAATGTTATTTATGAACGTTAACAAGCTGAACACATATGTGTTCAACTTGTTTGTTTAGTTTAACGAGCTGTTCAGATTTGTTTGTTTAATTAATCTTATATATATTGAACAAACATAAACAAGCTCTTACCAAGCCAAACACCAAACTTGTTCACGAATATTTGGTTCATTTACAACCCTAGACATGGACACATGCCCCGGTCAAAACTTAATGCTATGTTTACTCGCGGATAAAAATCAAGAAAGAAATTTATGGAAAAAAATTATTCTTAGAGGAAGAGAATAGAAAAGGTGAAGAAATCTCTTCCTTTGTATTTTTATTTATCTTAATAGAGGAAGATAGATACATGCAACATAATTTTATAAATAAAAAAAGGTACATGTATTATTTTTTTTAGTATATGGTATAATTTTGTAAGCTAAAAAAGGATACACACGTCATTATTTTTTAGTATATGGTGTAATTTTGTAAATAAAAAGTGATACATATGTTATTTTTCTTCTATCCGCTGTTTTCCATCCGATTTTAAGATGATTTTGGTTCCAAAATTATTCGTAGATGGATTGTATTTTTCTTCTATATGAATATTTCAATGAAGTAAGTGATAAAAATTTTTCTTTAATTTTATTTTTCACTCCCCAAATAAACAGATCATAAGGGGCTATTTGCTTGGTCAACAATAATTATTTTCTCATTCCTCTTAAAATAAAATAAAACTTTATATATAATAATCACTGATTTTTATCCCAACTTAAATATTATATATTCATCAACACTAGTATAATATTAATTTTTAAAAATCATCACCAATAATGATCTTTAAAGATTAGTACTAGTATGAAGATGATATTGTTTTTTTAAAAACACCTCACTAAGGTGTATATTTATAAAACTCATCAATGTCACCAAGGTATTTTTTTTTTCTAAAAAAAGCTGGTAACACATGAGCCCTCTCTCTATATCATTGCTGATTTTTAAAAATCAATACAAAAGTATTTTTTAAAAACAGCATAAGATGATGTGATTTTTAATTTGATGTTGATTTTTAAAAATTAATATCATTTTAACTTGATGTTGATTTTTAAAAGTCAGTATTATTTTAATACTGATTTTTAAAAAACACTTTCGTGCTTTCTCTATACATCAATACTCTTTTTTAAAAATTAATAATAATATGTTTTTTAAAAAACAACACCAAGGATATCGGATGCTTATTTTTAAAGATCAGTATTATCTCTATAATGGTAGTTAGTATAATTAAATTGTAATGTTGATTTTTAAAAATAAATATCATAATAATTATTACATGCAATCCCTAGAGAGAAAAAAAAGAAAATTTTATTTTAATTTAAGAAGAAAGAGAGAAAAATTATTATATACAGATAAGTGAAATTAAAAAAAAAAAAAAATTTTGAGCATGTTCATTCATATTAAATTAGATGTTGTTCATGGTCGCTCGTATAAAAATGTGTAAGATAATATTTTTATTTATTTTCTTATTCATTAGCGGATCAAATATCCTATATATTAATAATTTTTTTATTCCATTCAACCGTCTACTTGTATCTTATCCGATTACTAATTTTGAACGCCAGGATCTTAGTATTGGATTTCAAAGAAAAATATTTAATGCCAACCAACTAACGTAATATTTCATAAAGAAAATATATCTTAAAAAACTTAATTAGTAATAGTATGCATTTTTTTTAAAAAAAATATGTATTTGAGTTTGGTTAATTAATTATTAATTAATTTCCTTGGAAATAATTAGTAAGGAATAATTAAATAAAAAATTGAAAATAAAATAATTACAAATCCAGCTAAAAATTCCACCCTTAAAGATTCCTCTCATCGCCATTGGCTCTTGCAATGGGAGCCACAGTTTATCACAGAGGAGAATTTTTAATTCTGATAATTAAATTTTATTTTATTTTCACAGTAACATTTTCTGGGGCCGAATTGAACATTAAATAAATCCCATAACCGTTCTAATGTCATTAACAACATTAAGATTTCTAAATTCCGCTCATTGGATTATTATTTTTTATTTTTAAAAAATATTTGTTATTATTTTAATAAATTTGGCACATCAACTACCTGATAATCAGCGACTCAATTTTATTCTAATATTCCGACAATAGGTACCCGATAACCATATCTGACCCGATAATATTAAGGAACTTGACCATATCTGATCTTATATTTTTTCTTCCTACCCAATATATCAGGTGATTATAACCTACTTAGAATTATATAAAGACACTATGAGTTGTATAAAAATTTTTTTTTTGACAAACTAAATGATTTTAATAAGAGAATATCTCAATAAAAATAGAGTAAGAAATAAGGAATATGATAAAATGAATGGTAGCTATTATTTAAAAAAAAATAAAGAAAAATTATATTACATTTATAACATATAAACTTATAATGGACTAATAGGTTTTTGAAAAAAGATGAAACATGTGAGCTAGGGGGTGAATAGCTTCATTTGCTTTGTCTTGATCTTGAGCTCATCCTTTAAATGTGCAGTAGAAAACTTGACTCAAACTTATACCACATGCACAATGTTAATAGTTTACTTGGTATTATTTTCTCCTTTTCGAATCCTTTCAAAGGTAAAAAACAAAAAACTTTTACCATAAGTTCTTACAAGAGCATAACAAGAAAAAGGTAGAAAAACCTTTTACCAAAAGTTCTTACAAGAAGATACCAAGAAAAATAAATATAAATGTAAATGAAATCAAAAAACAACTTTTTAATGAACAACTTATTTGGATGCTTTCTTGTTGTTTGAAATTGTCTTTGTTGATTCGAAAATATAACAATACTTCACTCTGAAACCCTCAAGAATTAGTTTTCAAATGATCTCGAAACACTCTTTTATAGGGTTGCATTTTGACTAATTTTCGCCTAACAATCAATTGCTTACCTTCACCAATAGATTACCATCGAATCCAACCATTTAAACCTACAGAACGATCTTTGTTTTACCTTAGCAATCGATTGATAGAAATCATCAATCTATTACTTGCCTCTAGTCGAATTGGCTAATCAATTTTGCAGTGTTATGCTTGTTGTTACAGTGCTACCAATCGATTGCTAAAAGTCGCCAATCGAATAAATACAGTAGCAAAAGTACTATAGCAGGAAACTCTAAACCTGTTTACGGTAGCAAATCCTAAAATTACTATAGCAAACCCTATTTTTGGGGTTTGGAGTTTATAGCGAACCCTAACCATTGTAGCAAACCTAGTCACTGTATTAGAAACCCTAGTTACTATAGCAAAACTCTAAAAACACCTCAAACTCTAATTTTGAGGTTTAGAGTTCATCAATATACCCGATCAATCAACTAATACTCATGTTTCAACCTTGCTTGAATTTGAATCTTGCTTAGTGTCCGGTTAATCTAAACTTACTAAGATTTTTTGTGCTTAACATCAAGTCAACCTTGACCCGTTGAAATTTCCTGTTGCCTAGCATCCGATCAACTTTGACATGTTTGGACTTCATCATTGTCTGACATCCAATCAATCTTGATTTGTCGAGACTTCCTTATTGTGTGGCATTTAGTTAACTTTGACCTACTAGGACTTCCATCATAATTAATTATTCGGTCCTCCATGACCCCACTTTGACTTTATTTCTCATGCCAACTGTATGATCTGTCATGCCTAACTGGACTTCACTTCACATACCAAGTGTTCGATCTTTAATAACCCACTTGGACTTCCCTTTTCATGTCAACTGCCTATTGGACTTTCGACCACCAAGTGCTTGGTTAACCGTGATCCACTTGGACATCTCATCTTCGTGCCAAATTCCTGTTCATCTTCCGATTACCAAGTGTCTGATCAATCATGACCCACCTAGACTTTTCTCGCCTCATGCCAACCTCATGATGGACTTCCGACATTATCAAATATCCGGTCAATATTGACCTACTCGCCATTCACTTTACTATCTACATATTACTCAAACATCGAAACCCAATTTGAGTCAACTCGAGTTTGTTCAATTAAGTCAATCTCGACTAAAGGTCGATCACACCAACAAGATTAGAGTATTAAATACAATGCATCAACTATAGTATCAAAGGAAAATGCGCATAACTCCTATGATCAAGTAATGAAAGTCAAATGATAAAAAATAAAATACTTTTAAGGAGAGGATAAAAGAATAAATATTAATAAAAATAAATGACAACTTGAATATGACATAAGATAAAATGATGTCAAATTTGATAACACTAGCTAAAACAAAATCGGTGAGTCAAAAGGATAGATGCCTTTAAATAAAATTTTTTGATGGTATAATGTAGAAGTATAGGAATTTTAGAAAAAGGAAAATAAGTAATCTTATTCAATAAGATACATTAAAGGTGAATTTACTTAGCTATTAGTGTAAAATGAGGAAATAAAGTAGCTGAAAGAGGTATTTTCATCAAACGAGATGTTTGGGAGAATTTATATAAGGCAATATAAATTTTTTTGACAAACCAAATGATTTAAATAGGAAGAGATTTAAATGAAGATGTAAAAATAAAAAATAAAGAAAATAACAGAGTGCACAAGGTTATAATTTTGAGACAAGAAATAAAGAACAAAAAGATCTATATTAGATTTCATTACAACATATAACATATGAGCTTATAATAATTAATATATTTAAGATTATCCCGAAGGTTAAGTTTTGTGGATGTTAAAAGGCTAAGGCTATTCTGGTTTAAGCAGATCCAGTTCCTCGAGGCCTCAAATGACAAAGGCTACACCGCCAATAACTCCCAAGGTTACAAAAACAACTAGAAATGGTTTTTCCAAGTTGGACTCTGGATCGCCATCTCCTGTGGCAAAGCTATCCTCTACCCCTGTGCAGAAACTACCCTCGCCGGTGCTAAAGCTGCGTTCTTCAATTGAGCAATCACCAAAGAAGGCAGAGTGGAAGCCACTAATACCAATCAAGAACAATACAACTCCTGAAGTAAGTAAAATAAGAATCATAGACTATGTTTATGGCTTCTTCAGATTGCTGATACTTATTGGCTGCTAAAACTCTAAGATTTTGATAGTAGAAACAAAAGAGGACATTGAAAGACTCAGAGCTGCAGTTGAAGTTGGTAGTTGTTGAGGAAGACTTTAAGAAAGCAAGGGAGTAGTTGGCTTCTATGGACAGATAGGAAGCTGGGTTTATCACAGCAAGAAACAGTAAGCTTGGGAAGACAGTTTACCTATTAAAAGTTGAGCTTACAAAGCTGGAAGAAGAGAGGTCACACTCACTACTGGACAAATGCAATGTTTCTGCTTCAGAAATCGAGTGTCTGTTGTCTGTTGATGTAGAAGACTAAACTCATTGCCGAGCTCAATGCCTGCAAAGATGAAGGAGAGAACGTCAAAAAAGCATTGGAAGGTTTAGCTGCAGCATTGCATGAAATGTCTACTGAAGCCAGAGAAAATTAAGAAAAGCTTTTGACAGAGCAATCTGAAATTGAAGAGCACAAGGTTCAGATTGAGCAATTGAATTCAGAAATCAAGAATGCTGAGGAAAGGTATGAAGCCATGCTCGATGAAGCACAATATGAAATTGTGCGCCTCAAGAAAACTGTTCAAATATTTGAAACCGAAAAAAGCAATTCAAACACCGAGTGGGAAGCAAAGGAGCTCAATTTCATCAATGCCATCAAGAAGTCAGATGATGAAATTGCTTCCCTCAAGGTTGAGATGGCAAAAGTGGTTGATTCACTTAAGCTAGCAGAGCAAGAGGCAGGCCCAGCTCAAGGCACAGGCCTTATATTTCATGTAATTTTAATTTTTTACTCATCAAATTAAATTTTATTTACTCATCGCAATTAGATTTAATTGATGATTTTAATTTTTTTTATTGTAAGCAAAAAATAAAGCCGTTATCTTAGCAACTTCTTCAGGACGACCTCACACTGTTTAGAAGGGAATAAATCATGTGAAGTATTTTTCCTAGTACAATAACCTTTTACACGGGAGGGTTAATTTTTTATAATTAAAGTTATGTTTGATTCGTAATTTTTTTTTTTTTATTAAAATGTGATTTTATTTTTTTATTTTTTATTGATAAAAAAATTAATTTATTGGTCAAAATTAAGTTCGGTTAATAAATTAAAAATATTTATTACTTATAGTAATTGATATTTTTTAAAAATATTTTAGAAAAGTCAAACATTTTAAATATTATAGTATTATTTATTTTTAAATTTTATGTGTTTTTTTTATCTTCTGTCATCTCTATAAGTTATTATGAATATTCTCCTTTTTTTTTTTTTTTTTTTTTTTTAATAATTCACCTGTTTACCAACTAAATATTTTTAGATAAATAAATTTGATTAAAAATTTATTAAAGTTAAATTTGATAAAGAAAAATAACGTGATGTATGAAGCTCTTATCAATATGGGATCCTGGTAAAGGTCTATTATCCGTAGTGGCGATATCTGTAGTTAAAATTGTTATTTCTTGGTCACACAATAATAATTTTATTATGATGTCAAGACTTACTTTCATCGAAGTTAAAATTGGTCAATAATTTTTTAAAAATTAATAATTAAAATGTATATTAATAGTATTGTAATAATTTATTACTCATTGTCAAATTAATTAGTATTTTTAATATTATTTTAGAAAATTTTAATTTTATTTATTTTATTAAAAATATGATATATATTATATTTTAATAAATTATGCTTAAAAAATTTAACATAAATTTTTAATTTTAAAATTTTATTAATAAAAAAGTAAGGTTTGGAAAAGATAGAGTTTTGAAAATAATCTAGTATCAGTATGAAATTATCCTTTTAAATTCTACTAATAAAATGAAATATCTCTAATAATATTTTTAATATTTATTTTTTAAGGAAACATTAAAGTCTTAAAAATATAATCTTACCAAAGGAATCTTACTAGAGCACTTCGGATCCCTTAGTCCCCTAATAGATGTCTATTTAAGGGTTTCTTAAAAAAAATCCTCATTAAATATATTTATAAGATTAAAAATATTAAAAATATATAATTTAGGCGTGAAATTGAGGTATTTTAGATTTTCATTTTTTTTTAATGAATTCATCAACTGAAACGACATTGAAATCATATAGAAAATCAAAAATGTACCAAGGATAGAGCACTAAAAGATCCGAACGGCTACAAGAAATAGGGGTGAACATTCGGTTAATTTGGTCTATAAATTAATCGAATTAACCGAGAACCAACAAGAAATAGGGGTGAACATTCGGTTAATTCGGTCTATAAATTAATCGAATTAACCGAGAACCAATTTAGTGTTGGCTAACCGGATCAAATCAAAATTTTACTAAAACTGAATTAATCGAATTAATTATTTCAGTTAACACTGAATTAACTAAATTTATTTAAAATAATAATAAAAAAAAATTATACAAAATTAATATCAAATTAATCAAATTAACTGAATGCTCACTCCTGTCAAAAAGCACCCGCAACAAAGGCAGATGAAGGTAAGATGTTAAATAAACTAACACAAGCATTGAAGTGGACCTTATTTAAATTATTATTATTTTTAGTTTATTAAAATGTTTTAAAAATCGAATGAAATTTAACGGATTTTATTTGTAAAGATCCGTTAATAATAGTTATAAAATGAGGCAGGATTAAAATTTGATTATTTCTAATTTCTTTCTTCCTCCGGCACTCTGCTGAGTTCGCTGAGTTCTTGCGGCGAGCATCTAGGGTTATTCTCGATCGGATCTCTGCGGCGTATTCTAAGGAGGCTTTGTGCTCGGAGAGCTTCACACTTCGTCTATGGACGCCGAAATGTTTCTTTGAGTAGGTAGTTTGTTTTCCTAATTAGGGGTGAGTATTCGGTTAAAATCGAACCGAATCGAACTAAATTAACTGAACTGAACCGATTTTTTTTCGAACAAATTGAATCGAACCGATTTTCGATAAAAACCGAATCGAATTGAACCGAATTTTCAATAAAATCGAACAAATCGAATCGAATAAATCGATTTTTTTTAAAAATTTGATTTGGTTTAATAAAAATTGAGTTCGATCTAAAATTTATAGTTTAAAAATTTGATTTGATTCAAAAATTCGATGTATTCAATTTATTCGATTTAATTGAATAAAAAAAATTTAAAATCAAATCCGAATCAAATAAAAAATCGAAGTTTTAAATAAATCGAACTGAATTTTTAAATTCGATTGATTTAACCAATTTATTGATTTAATCCAACTTTTGCTTACCCGTGACGATGCTAAATTCAAGAAAACTCTTCACACGCATGTTCGCGCACATCTCCTAGAGTTCTTAACTTCTTTTGGTCTTTCGATTAAATGTCTGGTTATCTGGTAGGCTGGAGCAGGAGTCCTCTTCTATTTCAACATGAAACACTTCGGGGATCTTGTTCAGACCGGGGAATGGGATGAAGCTGAAAAATATCTAAGTGGTTTCACTAAAGTTCAAGACAATAGGTATTCCATGAAAATCTTCTTCGAAATAAGTACAGAGGTACCTCGAAGCACTTGATAGGTAAAGTTCGGTCGTCGTCTCATCTTTGGTCACGGTGTTCATTGTTTCATCCTTGGTCATGATGTTCGGATTTAGCTGGAACTTTTTAGAATATTTTTGTATTTTATCTTCAGCCATGATAGGTCAAAAATCGTTGATATTCATGTCAATCCATTTAATTTTTCTTGCGATATTGACGATCTCATATATGTTTTCAATAATTTTAATTTTAAAAAACTCCTTTCAGCTGATGCTACCATAACAGGCATATAATTATATTAACATTTGAATAACAATTTATACTTTGAACAAATTCAAGAATATTAATTGTAGACATTACTAAATTTGGTAAAGTCATTTTTAATATTTTTTAATTTAGTAAATAAATCATCTAACTTAACATCTGATGAATTGTTATGAGTTAGAGTAGATTTTATATTGACACAACATTTTCGCAATTCATCATTGTCCAAAGTTTCAAAAGTTTTCATTTGTTCAAATCTATCGTCATGTCTATAACAACAACAAAATAATCAATTCTAAAGGACTCTGACAGTGAAACTTCATCGTCCTCTCTTTCATTAAATTATTCTTTCCTAAAAATATAATGCTTTGTTTTAAATATTGGCTCTGTGTTCATATATGATGTAAGACTTTTAGTAATAGTCAAACTTGCAACAAAATCATCATTCCTATACTTTTCAAAAAATAAGATTATACCTTCCAATTGTTTCATGGCAGCCCCAAATCCTTTACCACTTTGCAAATTGCAACCTAAAAGGATAAAAGGAAAAGACAATATCAAAAGATTTTGAAATATAAATTTGGGCCCAACTATCCAAGACCTCAACTACATGCCTATAATATATAATATTAAAAAAAAATTTGGGCCCTTCCAAATTCTGAGCCCAGGGCTATTGCCCAATGTTGTCCTCCTCCAAGACCGATCCTGCGAATTGACAAAGACACTGAGACGAACATATTTACTTTTTACCACAACAATTCAACATTCATGCCCTCGGGCCCCATGACACGGCAAAGTACTTTCGTAATTAATCAAATGTCCACGGATTAATTTTTAACCGTGGCGTACTAAGTATTAATTTCTTTCCGGAAAAAGACAACCCTAGAAGCTGATCGAGGAGTGAAGCGCCATTCACATTTTCAGTTTTTTCCTGATGATCTGTCCGAAATATGATTTGGTCGGTCACCTCAGGCACTGACATGACTATTTATAAAAATCGATCTGCAACCATAAAAATTGTATTGCTAATAATTTTGAACCTACAGAGGGGTATTTTTTTTTAAAAAAATTAAAGTTTAGAGGGGAATTTATACATGTTGGATGTGTGAGGGTGAAACAACGGTATAATTGCTAACCTGCGCAGTTCTGCTAGCGGCTGTGTGCTTTTGCCTTTTTTGCGTTTGCCTTTTGGTTCGTGCTCTGTGCTCAGGTCCGCTGCCGGCATTGCTCCACCCTGTCTTTGCTACTAGGTGACTACATTTGGTGGCACTTCCCAGCTTCGCCTCCATCTTCGCGGGATGCGAAGTTGCCCTCGAAATCCAAGTAAGCACCCTCCTTCCACCATCTCTGGAAGAACACTTGTTACGATCCCCTTGTTATCCTTGGAGCTGCTGCTTTTCTTTGTTTTTTTCGGGGTTTTCTTGGCATTTAGCTTCAGTGTTGATCTAAAGATGGCGCAGTTCTCCTAAAAAAATAAGTTTTTTTTCTCCTTCCTGCTGAAATTGATTTTGTGTATTTTGCGTAGATCTATGGCAATGGCTTTTGTAGCGATTGTTCTTGGTTCAATGTGTTCGATCTGTCAATGGTAAGCTTAGTACTTTGAATGTTTAGAGGAATTTATGGTTGTTTTGTTGTTTATCATGGCATTGCCCTTTTTGCTTTAATCATCCATGGCTTGGTGCTTTTCTTTCTCTTGAGACCCTATTCTGTTTCGAAGGGTAGAATATAATTGCTGTTTGCTGATTCGTACAAATGTTCTTCTAGGATTTAGAATGATTCTTTTGCTGGATCATCTTGCATTGTTTACTTATTAGGTTTGTTATGATATCTAGATGCTAAAAGGCTAAGGTTATCCTGGTTTAAGCAGATCCAGCTTCTTGAGTCCTCAAATGGCAAAGCTATATCGCCAGGTGCCAACAACTCCCAAGGTTACAAAAACCTAGAAGTGGTTTTTCCAAGTTGGACTCTGGATCGCCATCTCCTGTGGCAAAGCTATCCTCCACCCCTGTGCAGAAACTATCCTCGCCAGTGCCAAAGCTGCGTTCTTCAGTTGAGCGATCACCAAAGTCGGCAGAGTCGAAGCCGCCAACACCAATCAAGAACAATACAACTCCTGAAGTAAGTAATTATGGCTTCTTTAGATTGCTGATTCTTATTGGCTGCTAAAACTTTAAGATTTTGATTGTAGAAACAAAAGAGGACATTGAAAGACTCAGAGCTGCAGTTGAAGTTGGTAGTTGTTGAGGAAGACTTGAAGAAAGCAAGGGGGCAGTTGGCTTCTATGGAGAAGGAGAAGATTCATGCCGTTGAGCAGCTAGAAGGAGCTAGGAGATTGGCCGACAAGGCAAACAAGAAGCTCCAAGAGGCAATTGTTGCTAAGAAGAAGGCTGATGAGAACTTGCAGGTTGAGAAATTCCATGATTATGAACAGGAACAAGCAGCCATTGAGTGAGTGAAGCAACTGATGCAAAGAAAACTGCTGAAGTGAATGGAGAGAAGATGGAAGTGTTGGCAAGAGAATTGAGTCATTTAAAGTTCTTACTTGATTTCAAGCTGGATGATGTAAACAAGGAATCTGCAGAGATGATTAAGAAGTTGAATGTGATGTTGCTGCTTTGCAATTTGAACTTGTAAGAGCGAAAACAGCTGAAGAGAGATTGTGGGAGATGGAAACATCTGTTGAACAACTTCAAATGGAATTGACTGATGCAAAGAAGGTCGAATCAGATACAATTAAGCAAGCTGATGGGTTGGCAAAGGAGGTGGCATCTTTAAAAAATAGGCTTAAGGAAGCCAATCAATCTGAGAAATCTTCAACTCAATCTCTTGCAATCACAATGAAAACAATGGAAGAGGGCACTGCGTTACTGCAAGATGTTGAAACTGAGATTGCTGTTCTTAAAGGGAAGATCGAATCAATGGAAATTGAGGTGTCTAGCTACCAAAATAATCTCAACGAGGCAGATCACAGCAAGAAACAGTAGGCTTGGGAAGACAGTTACCTATTAAAAGTTGAGCTTACAAAGCTGGAAGAATGAGAGGTCACAAGCACTGGACAAATGCAATGTTTCTGCTTCAGAAATAGAGTGTCTGTTTTCTGTTGATGGAGAAGACTAAACTGATTTCCGAGCTCAATGCCTGCAAAGATGGAGAGAACGTCAAAAAAGCAATGGATTCATGAAATGTCTACTGAAGCCAGAGAAAATCAAGAAAAGCTTTTGACAGAGCAATCTGAAATTGAAGAGCTCAAGGTTCAGATTGAGCAGTTGAATTCAGAAATCAAGAATGCTGAAGAAAGGTATGAACCCATGCTCGATGAAGCAAAATATGAAATTGTGTGCCTCAAGAAAACTGTTGAAAGATTTGAAACTGAAAAAAGCAATTCAAACACTGAGTGGGAAGCAAACGAGCTCAATTTCATCAATGCTATCAAGAAGTCAGATGATGAAATTGCTTCCCTCAAGATTGAGATGGCAAAAGTGGTCGATTCACTTAAGATAGCAGAGCAAGAGGCAACCGCAGCAAAGACTGATGGAGTGGAGATGTTAAACAAACTAACACAAGCTCTCAAGTGGGCCTTATTTAAATTATTAATTTTTGTAATTTATTAAAATATTTTAAAAATAATATAAAATTTAACGGATTTTATTTTTAAAGATCCGTTAACCATAATAATTATAAAACGAGGCGGGATTAAAATTAGATTATTTCTAATTTCTTTCTCTCTCCGGTGCTTCGCTGAGCTCCTGAAGCATGAGCATCTAGGCTATGTTTACTCTCAAGCGCAGCTAAAAAAAGAAAAAGAATTTACGTTGAAAAATTATTCTCGGAGGAAGAGAAGAGAAAGAGTAAATAAAGCCTTTGTATCTTCATTGAGGAAGATGGGATACATATGACGTAATTTTATAAAAAACAAAAATATGTGTTTTTTTTTTTTTTTTTTTTTTGTACATGATGTAATTTTGTAAGTTAAAAAAGGTACATGGGTTATTATTTTTTAGTATATGGTGTAATTTTGTGAATGAAAAGGGGTACATGCGTCTTTTTTTTCATCCACTGATTTCCGTCCGATTTTGAGATGATCGATTTTGACTCCAAAACCATCCACGGATGGATTGCTTTTCTCTTCCATTTGAAAATTTTAATGAAATAAACGGTGAAAACTTTTTCAATACAAAATTTTTTCCTTAATTTTATTTTTCGCTCTCCAAAGTAAACAAAGCACTAGGGTTTTTCTCCAGCGATTTGATATCTGCGACGCTTTGTGGTTGGAGGCATGGTTCATCAAAACGGTCGCAACGACCGTCAGTTCCAGTTCTAATGTCATTTCATGGAACGGTCACAACACAGATTTATTAAAAAAATAATTAAAATTTATCATTTGAAATTTTTGTTAGAATGAATATAATAATTAAATGAATAATAATTTAATTAATAATTAGTTAATGACAGGTAAAATAAATAAATTTAAATATATAAAATTTATTTAGAAATTTTTAAAATTTAAAATAGATTTTATATAATATTTTTAAAGGATAATTCAGTTAAAATATAATTAAGTCAATTTAAATTGGGAATTAATTGGCTTAGGTTAGGTTTCAATTAATTCCATATGTTTTTGTTTCTTACGCCGCCGCCTTCTCCTCACACGTCTTCACCATCACCCCAAAGGCCCAAATCATTCCCGTCGCCGCTGGTTTTCACCTCTCCGGCACGCAACGCCATCGCCACTGCGACCTGTCATCGGAGAAGACGACACCGCCGCCATGACCTGTCGCCGGAGAAGACGATGCCATGAGGTTTGGAACGTTATATACCAGAAATTTGACACGGCTCATGCCGTTCCCGTGCCGGAACGCCCGTTCCGGGCGTTCCACCTCCGTTCTGACTAACCATCAGGACTCGGAGGAGAGCTGCGTCCTTCGTCTATATGGACGCCGAAATGTCTTCTTCTCTAAGGAGGGAGCTTGTTTTCCTATACTTCAATTTCTTGATGATGCGGAATTCAAGAAAACTCTTCACACGTATGTTCGCGCACATCACCTGGAGTTCTTAACTTCTTTTGGTCTTTTGATTAAATGTCTGGTTATCTTGTAAGCTGGGGCAGGATTCCGACTTCTATTTCAACATGAAGCACTTCAAGGATCTTGTTCAAGCAGGGGAATGGGATGAAGTTGAAAAATATCTAAGTGGTTTCACGAAAGTTTACCAATCTTTGGAGATATCAGCTAATTAAAGTAACCGTGCAATATGGAGAAAATAACTTTGCACCTTTGGATGATTAGTGATCACAAGAGAGAAGTTATAAAAGTTGGAAATGTTAACTTGTTGTAAATCAAAGGATTAGCTTTGATGAGTTCCTTAACTTCCATAAGTATCGTAGTTCTTGCTAATTTCGTATCGTCACACTTTAAAAGCTGCTCATTCTGCCTGTATAGATTTTTAAAATGAAAAACGACATGAATGACAAATCAAGTTTTAAGTAAAATTACATAAGCTATCCATCTCTAGAATATGTTACCTATCCAAAGAAAGCAGCATGGTGATTTGCTTGTCGAAAGATTCAAAATCTTTCAAATCTTTAACTAGAATATCAACGACTTTTAGCCTGTCATGGCTGAAGACGAAATACAAAAATGCTCTAAAAAGTTCTAGCTAAATCCGAATATCATGACCAAAAATGAAACAATGAATCACCCCTAGTTTGAATAATATGTAGATGGTGATTTACTTGTCGAAAGATTCATTGTTTCAATTTTAGTCATGATGTCCGGATTTAGTTGGAATTTTTTAGAGCATTTTTGTATTTGGTCTTCAGTCATGACAGGGTAAAAGTTGTTGATATTTTTGTTAAGAATTTGAAAGATTTTGAATCTTTCGACAAACAAATCACCATGCTGCTGTCTTTGGACAGGTAACATATTATAGAGATGGATAGCTTATATGATTTTATTTAAAACTTAATTTGTCATTCATGTTATTTTCCATTTCAAAAATCAATAGAGGTAGAATGAGTAGCTTTTTAAGCATGACGATATAAAGTCAGCGAGAACTATGATGCTTATTGAAGTTAAGGAACTTATCAAAACTAAACCTTTGTTTCACGATAAGTTAACATTTCTAATTTTTATAACTTCTCGTTTGAGATTATTAATCATCCAAAGGTGTAAAGTTACTTTATCCTTATTGCACGATTACTTTGATTAGCTAATATATCCAAATATTGCTAATGTATATGATCCACTCAATATTTCTTATGTGTATGTATTGTTTGTTTGGTATCCATGGATTTTTCAGTAGAATTGGACTATACCAATGAAAGCATTTTCTTATTTGATGTTTGACATCTTTGCTATTCTTCATGCATTGAACTTGTTAATAGGACCCATCATTTTTCTTTCCCTCCTTAAATTGTCACAAGTTGATGGGTGCTTAAAATGTATATACTATTCTGGTGCTATCCAATATATTGGTTATGGGAACTGCTGCATCTTATTTATTTTCCCATTTTAAGTTTCATATTCTGTGAAATGCATTGTAATAGTGTATTATTTATTGACTTTATGACTTATGCCCGTCATTTAGTCTCAATTGGCAGCACAAGCTTTGCAATAATCCACATCCCAACCCTGAAATTGAAACACTGTTTACTGATCATTCATGTGCTGCCCCTACAAATGAACCACGACCACCTCCTCCTACCAATGCTCAACTTGTTGGGTAAGTTACCAAGACCGGGACGTTTCCTCCAATGGATGTTCATAGTGTAAGTGGATTATGTTCATCCGCTTGTGTATAGTATTTTCCTTTCTAATATGATTGCTGATCATTATGGTTCTTTCCATTGTTTATCCCTTTCAATCAGTTGTTTCTCCCCCTGGCCCCTGCAAGTTTCATTGCTGGGTGGATGACCAATGCTAACCCTTCATTGCCACAGCCTGTGGTAATCCCTGGCCCTTCAGGTTTGGTGCAGCCTCTGAATGCAGGTATAGGTTGTTTGATGCTCATGCCACATGCGATCAAAAAATGTAGTGACTGGTGCTGAAATCAAACCAGGCATGAGATATTGCAGCTGCATTTATGAACCACCCGTGTCTTCCCACAGGTGCTCTTGGAATTGATTATCACATTGCAGATTTTAAATGTCCAATGAAAGAAATTGAAACAAGCTAAGTAGATGAGGTACAAAAGATATAATTCTTACAGTTGTTAGGGCTGGGATCCTTTATCTGTAAAGTTGAATGCTTTTTTTCTAGGAATTTAATATATAGTTTTATCATTTAGGTGTCATTCTCTGGTGTAACTCATCAACACAATATCTATTCTCAAGATGACATTCCCAGGACAGTGGTACGAACTTTTAATCAAGGTTCAAAGGTGACGAGCTTGGATTTTCACCTTATCCACGATGCAATTCTTCTAGGTAGCTTCATCTTCCGTTCATTTAGCTTTGAGCTTCTCATTTGATGCTCATCTTTTATATATATATATCCTTTCAATATTCTTTCAGTTGGAACAAATGTTGGTGACATTGGGGTTTGGGACGTTGAATGTGAAATAAGGTTAGCACAAAGGAAATTCAAAGTATGGGATATTAGAACATGTTCTTTACCTTTGCTGGTATTCATCAAACTGAAAACCCAGCCCTGAACACTTTTTGATCTGACTAAGAACATGAACATGCCATTTTTCTTAAATCTCATAGTGTTTTTCATACTTGTCATCACTTTTTTTTCCTACTTGCAGGCAACACTCATACAAGATGCTACTGTATCTATGAACCGATGCTTGTGGAATCCTGAAGGTTTCATTCTCGGTATGCCGAAGCAAAAAAAAAAATAGTTGGATTATTTTGATCAAGTTCAAATAGGGCCATTGGTTGGGTGGATATATTGTCACAACATTAATCTAAAATTCTTGTTATTCTTCTGTGATACTTATAGGTGTTGCATTTTCAAAGCATCTAGTTCAGACATTTGCTTGTGATCTAGATGGAGTACTACAACAACAATTGGAGGTCAGTTAATAGTTATGGTGTTTGGCGACCATATGATGATGCTGATAGCATCGTGTTCTGCAGATTGACGCTCATGTAGGTGGTGTTAATGGCATCGCCTTTTCCTATCACAAGAACACTCCCTCGATCATTACTTGTGGTGATGCAAGGCAATTAAAGTGAGTTAAACCATGTTGTTGATCAAAGAATTGTATGTTCTTAATAGCTTCTGTTGCATGATGAACAGGCATGGAATGCTTCAACTGGACAGAAACTGTATACATTTGAAGGTCATGAAGCCCCTGTCTATTCTGTTTGTCCTCACTTCAAGGACGCCATCCGTGTATGTATTTGCTCTGTTTTATACTGTTTCTATTTGTGATTTTTGCGATGCAAAATTTTTAATTATAGTTTATTTATCCAAATCCATCTGCTTATATTGTTTCATTATTTCTCTCTGTGAAGTTTATCTTCTCAACTTCAATTGATGGTAAAATCAAAAGATGGCACTATGAGTCTATGACCCTTTGGGATATGGATAACACTAATATACTGACTACTATTGATGCAGATGGCGGACTTCCTGTTAGTAGCTTAATCTACATTAGCTTTTCTTGTATATTTCTTGCAATTCAAACTTTTAGTTTGTACGCAACTCTTTCTCCATGGCAGGCATTTCCTCGACCGAGATTCCAGAAAGATGGTTCATTATTTGCTGTTTCAACTAGTGATAATGGAATCAAAATCCTGGCAAATGCTGTTGGACAACAGGTTTTAAAGAAGTTTGAGTTTTCACGTAGTGCTGATGAACAATCTGATTCCAACGTGAAGGTAATATTCAGCAACTGCTCAACGTGAATATTGTGTTTCAAATTTCAATGGTAGGCTGCTAGAATGGAATTTTTTGACAAACCACACTTCCATGGTCTACAAAATTTTATTTGGCATGAGCAAAATCTGCAGGCTGTTATGGATAGTACTAGTGCTGCTGATGTTGAGCCAAGGTTATCTAAAAAAGCCAAAAAATACAGAAGCTGGAAGCTAGCTCGGTTTGTGGATATTTGGCATCTTAAAGCTTTCTGGTTGCCCAATTCAACATCAGCAGTGAGCAAAGTATGTTTTTATGTCGCATGAAATTTTATTTGAAAATTCCTCATTTTGCTGCCTTATATGCTAGTTTGTTCATCATCTTGTTGTTATTCTTCTACTTATCCATCTTCTCTAGTCTTGATAATGTGTTCTCTTTAATGCTGTCCAGTATTACAATGGTTATCTTTATTTTTCTACTTATCTTTAGTATTTCAATTAGGTGCCGGGCAACTTATTCAGTTGTGTTCTCTTCCAGGTTGTGAGATTGATATACACCAATTCTGGGCATACTTTGTTAGCACTTGGTTCCAATGCTGTGCATAAGTTCTGGAAGTGGCCACGCGATGAACCAAATCCACCGGGTGAGGTCAGAAAGAAACAGTTGTAAGAAATTATCTATTTGCTATAAGCCTAGTGCTGATTGTTTGTTTTGCTTGTTCAGTCAATTGCATCTGTTTCTCCTCAGCTTTGGCAGCCATCAAATGGTATTTTTATGACCAATGAAAGGAGTGGTAACATCTTTTTATTTCTTGGAGAAACTAAATGGAAACATATCTTGCAGGTTATGACCACTTTATGCCAACCCCCACCGGCAGCCACGTCTTTAGCATTTAATCCTGGAGATAATGACATCATTGCTGTTGGAATGGAAGATTGTAGTTTTTGATCTATAATGTTCAGATTGAGCAGGTTAATAATCTCATGCTTTCTATTAGTCAAATTATCTAGATTTTGATGCTTTCTGCAGTTTGTATTATTTTTAAAATTTCATGTCATTTTCGACTTTTGGATTTCTCAGATAGTTATCATTTTCTCTATAACTTTCTTGCCTGATTGTTTCCCTCTAGCATCCTCCAAATACTTGAACCTTGTACAAAATTTAGCACCATTTATGGATTTTACATTTATGGATGGTTGAATTTGATATTATGTAGGTTCAGAATTGTAGTTATTAGGGAACTTCCTCCTTTGCATTACTTGAAATCATTGTCTATAATGTCACCCTCTTGCAGGTGAAAACTAAGCTCAGGGGCCATCAAAACAAGATAACCGGTCTTGCATTTTTCGCTTCATTAAATGTTCTCGAGTCCGCTAGAGCTGATGCTCAGGTGTGCAGACAAAAAGTCGTGTTCACTTGTTGGTTCAGAGTCCTATTTTAAAATTGTATCTTCTAACATCTTCACTTCTAGTGTAACTTCTAACACCTTCAGTTGTTGGTCATATTCAGTATTGTGTTTGGAGTATAGATGCCCGGGAGATGAAAAAGACGTGTTTTATCCACAAGGGCATGGAACTAGGACAAATCACAACGAAGTCATAAACCAAACATACATTGAGCCATTGGAGTCCAAATATTTGGACTGATACCAATAGTATACCAATATTTGGACTCCAATGGCTCAATGTATGTTTGGTTTATGACTTCGTTGTGATTTGTGAGTTGGAGTTGATCGCTGTCCTGCCATGCAACAATGCCACGGCTTGCGAATCGAAGAGCTTCAGCCTCAGGCCTGTCCTCGGAACTAAACTGAGGGAGGCGCTATCCGCAACGTGTCTGTCGATGATACCCACAATTTGCTAAGACTGAACCAATATCCTAGTTCCGTGCCCTTGTGGATAAAGCACGCCTTTTTCATCTCCCGGGCATCTATACTCCAAACACAATACTGAATATGACCAACAACTGAAGGTGTTAGAAGATACACTAGAAGTGAAGATGTTAGAAGATACAACTTTAAAATAGGACTTTGAGCCGACAAGTGAACATGACATTTTATCTGCACACCTGAGCATCAGCTCTAGCGGACTTGAGAACATTTAATGAAGCAGAAAATGCAAGACTGGTTATCTTGTTCTGATGGCCCCTGAGCTTAGTTTTCACCTGCAAGAGGGTGACATTATAGACAATGATTTCAAGTAATGCAAAGGAGGAAGTTCCCTAATAACTACAATTCTGAACCTACATAATATCAAATTCAACCATCCATAAATGTAAAATCCACAAATGATGCTAAATTTTGTACAAGGTTCAAGTATTTGGAGGATGCTAGATGGAAACAATCAGGCAAGAAAGCTATAGAGAAAATGATAACTATCTGAGAGATCCAAAAGTCGAAAATGACATGAAATTTTAAAAGCAATACAAATCACAGAAAGCATCAAAATTCCAGACAATTTGACTAATAGAAAGCATGAGATTATTAAGTGCTCCAAAAAATGCTAGACAATTTGTATGCCTTCAGCTTTAAGTGCTCCAACACACTACTCAGCATTTTGAAACATACCATACCATATATATTGACCAAAACTGAATATATTATGTCACTATCTGCCATTTCTCTATATTACTTCATACCCTTAAACAAATTTTTTATGTCATCCCATCTTCTTTCCTGCTCTCCTAAACAACTAATGGTAGTGAGAAAGATCTTAGGATCAGGGTATAACCCTTGCTCTTGCATTTCAGTAAAAAATCCAAGTGCGTGTTTCAAGTCTCCAGCCTTGCAATGCAACCTAATCAACATGTTCCAAGTTTTGATGTCTAGCTTCAGTCCCCACTGGACCTTTTGTCAAATACCTGGACTGCTTCATCCAATTGATCATACTCTCAGAAGGTATAAGGTGTTGATCATATATATCATTGTACATTCTCACGGGCACAATGCCAAGCTCACGCATCTTCATTACCAGATTCATTGCCTTCTTCCATATGTCATTGTCCATATAAAGCTTAATGATTTCGATATACGCAGAGGAATCCAATCGAATTCGTTTTGCCTTCATCACTCCGAGAACCCATCCACCAGGTGTCCTCCAGACAGCGATAATTGACTGACATAGGAATCCAAGAGGATATATGAAGCAGTTCTGTCTGTCGATTCCACTCCACACCCTCCTTGCTCATCTCAACAAGCATGCGATTGGCCATCAACAGCTGACATTTCCGCAAAAATCCACCGATGAGCGCGTTGTAGTTCCTCGAAGTGAGCCGGATGCCCGACCACTTCATCTCCATTTGGATTCAATTTCTACGGATTTTAAAGTCGAAGAATGGAATCTGCAACTAAGAACAGAATTCACGATTATAAATTGACCTGATGATTTTTTGCCGTTATCGCACGCTCTAATTTGATGCGTTCGATTCTCACGCCGTTATTGCTTAAATTCACTTGTTTTATCTTTGTCTGTGTCTTTTTATCAAAAGTCATTCCAACCAGTTCATAAATATACTATAAGAAGCATCACATTCATATTTCTTTCTCGTGAATTTAGAATCTAAATACTATAAGAAGTTCGAGATTGGACTACACTAAGAAGATACAGGTAGAATTCTACACATTAAGGTGTTCTTTTATATTAATTGTTTTTTACTTTTTTCCATAATCTCTCATAGTGATTTTTGTTTCTCATTTTCTTGATAACTCTATAGAAGAAGTGATTGTTGGAATCATTCGAAAAACACTTAACTCTTTGGTTAACTTTGCATCGGTTGGTCCTTTGAATTGATACAATAACTACTAAAATTTTATGAGAAATATCAATGTTCTAAAAAGTGCTAGGCAGGCGGTCATCCATCGCCAATTGTCCAGGCATTTTTTTTAAATTTTAAATAATTATAAAAATATCTAAAATATTTTATAATATCTAAAATTAATAATTTATTCAACATACAATGAAAATAATAAAAATATACAAAATAACTCGTATAATCCTATCTCCCTAATTCTTCCTCTATCTCTATATTTCACTAACACTTCCTTTGTATCAGATTGAAACTCAAAATCCATAGCATCTTCCTCTTCTTTATCCAATACAAAATCTTCTTCATAAGTTTTCTTACATCTTCAATATTTGTCTTATCATCCTCATCTCTACAATCAACAATCCATCTTTGTGTTATAGTTGCTTCACTAACAAATAGCACATCAACTCTTTTTTTTGTCTTCTTTTTTTATTTATGATCTTAGCATTAAATTGAATATAGACTAAATTATTCAACCTTTCAGTATCTAGTCTATTTCTTTTCTTTATATGGATTTACATTTAAACAAAATATTAATATGAATACATATTTAGACATTTAATAATTAGTAGTACATTATACATAATAAGTAATTAAGTACTTACCTCCTCAAAAGTACTTCAATTTCTTTCACAAATAAAAGAACTTGTTATTAAAGAAAGGATTCTTTTAGCCATCTTTTACAACTTAGGTACATTATGTTGGATCGTGAGCACGTGAGAGGGGTGACTCACGTGTTCTTTGAAACCAGAGTAATTTTAAAAACTTAAAATAAAATTATAGTGGAAATATTAAACTTAAAAGAACACACAAGAAAAACTCAGTCGGTTTTACTTGGTTCAGAGCCTTCGGTGACTCCTACTCAAAGACTAAAGTCCCGCGAACCTATTGATGGGTAGTCCACTAAATGCCTCTTCCGAAATCGTTGAAATAGGTAATCGAATATAAAAGATAGGAATAGTGTAACAGCCTACACTTACCTTTTAAAGCAGTAGTATAAAGAATGCAACACTAATAAAATGTTTCCAATAAGTTAGAGTGCTTGGTGTGTTGCTGTTGGTCTACCGGAGATGATCAGATGACTCAAAAAAGTAGCTTGGTGGTAGACCGACTTCTTAGAAGTAGTAGCAGTAAGTCGGAGCAATCAAAACTTCAAATGGATGCACAGTAGATAGTAAAAGTGATGTGTGTTAAGCCTTGGTCAAGATGCTCTTTTATTGAGCATGGAAGGTGCCTTCCATAACATTAAAGGCACATCCAATGTGCAAAATCTGATCTAGTATAGCTCGCTCCTTATCATTGATGAAGTCTGATTGTATCCAATGGAAGACGCCTTCCAAGCATTTGAAGGCACCTTCCATGAACAATGCTCAAGTGCCTTCAAAGCTCTTGAAGGCGCCTTGGGTACTGTTCACCCAAGGCACGTTATGCTTCATTTGCCCTGCAAAATGTGTCAATTCAATACTAAAACATTTAACATATAAAACAAAGTTAGGACAAATAATAATAATCAGTAATAATTAGTTCATGTCCTTCAAGGACAGGAACTAGTTAATGTCTCAGTTTAGAGATCCAAAATGAACCTAAATTGGATCAACACCTACTGTCCCCTCAACCGGGACATATCCTCACCGAGTCACTTTTCCCAGTGACTTATCTTCACTTACCAACTTGTAGTCTATCGACTAGTCTCTCGATCCACCAGATCTTCTCGTTAGTTGTTAGGTCTATAGACCTAACTGGACTTCTGCCAGCTATCATGCCCTACAAACCTAGCCGGACTTCCCGCCAGATATCAGGTTGACCCTTTGACCTATCTAGGCTTCGCACAAACTATCAGGTCCTCAGACCTAGTTGGGTTTCATCCTAGTATCAGGTTCCCTAGATTCGCCAATCTCTGCACGCTCGGTTAATGCATTAGATCATGAAAACACCTAACTTAACTCGCTTTTCATTCATCAAAACTTGAGTTAGACGGTTAATGCAAATTGCATCAAAATTTTTCCAAAAAGATACTTCCATCCAATTAAATAAAAATAAATCAAACAATAATAATAAGCAAAATCAAGAAACAAGCAATAAAAATTACAAAATAAAGGAAGCAATTATTACTTAGTTGTTACCCGTATTATATTTCTTATCATTTTTTATGCATTCCACCATTACCAATGCTCTTCCAAATCCCCTTGCTTTGTCGATATACTTCAACAACTCCACATTTATTATCTTACTTTGACTATCAATATCATGTTGGATTGAAAGCGCTAAAGAGAGGGGGGGGGGGGGGGGAATGGCGCTCGTGGCTATTTCGTTCGTTTAGGAAAACTCAAAGTAAAACACGCAGCAGAAAATAAAATACAACGCAAACACCAAGTTTTTTACTTGGTTCGGAGCATGTGGTGACTCCTACTCCAAGGCTCGTACGTAAGAGTGCTTTCGATGGGCAATCACTAATCAATTCGAACGAGAAGTATTACAATTATAGTACAAGGAACTTTTAAATGAAAACAATACCGATAACTTTGTATGAGAAAATCTTCTAGAAGAATCATCATCGGAGCTTTCGGGCGTCGTGAAAGTGATTTCTGAGTAGCTCGAAGAAGCGGAAGTCGTTCGTTGTGTTGTAATGAAACTTCTGGTCGAGACTGCTTTTATAAGCCATTCCGAGCGCCCGGAACCCCTCTGGGCACCTGGACCACGTGGCTCGGTCACTCCGCGCGCGCCACATCAGCTTGGCGATAACTTTTGGGTTCCGGGCGCCTGGACCGACTCCAGGCGCCCGGACCAACTTTCTCTAGCACTTTTATTTTCTACAAAATAAAGTTAGTGTAGACAAAAAATAATATATATAATATGAAATTATGGCAGCCTCTGACTGTCCGATTCTGACTTTGAGTTTCATCGAAACTCTATGTCGAATCGACGCCTACTGTTTCCTCTTCGGGGAATACGTCCTCGCCTACTCCTTTTAGAAGAGTTTACCTATTGTCAGCCGGTCCTCCAGACCGACTGGACTTTTGCTCAGCGCCCAAGGTTCCAGGACTTCCTGTTGGACGTTCGCTCCACGACCCATCCAGTCTTTTCACCTGGTCCGTGACCACTAGGACTTTCCACCTAGAGTCCCTGACTCTATAGGGTTTTTGTCCGAAGCCTTCGACCCATCAAGACTTTCCGCCTAGGGTTACCACTCCTTAGTACCTAGGGTTTTCCATCTGCCTAACCGCAGCTAAGATTTTTGCCTAAGTACACTTAAGACTTTCCTGAAAACTCATTCAAATACGTTAGATAACAAGATCATTAAACCCAAGTTTGAATCGGTTGTACATAGCTCACTGTTTTCCAAAAATCAGATCAAGATTCTTGGAACCCAACGTGAACCGTTCCAACGTATCTTTCAGTTCTTTAACTTGAGTTTTCAAATTGGAATTTTCTTCCTCAAGTTATTGGACTTGAGTTGAACTTCCAATTTGATTTGACTCAGTCAAAGGGCTCAATTTAGTCTTCCTCCTTTTGGAGTGACTTAACTCGGAGGCTGGATTTGGCTAATTTATGCATAAGGTAATTAACTAATTATGCAGTTTACTTAATTGAGAAATACTTACAGTGGGTTTAGGCCCTTCGGAAACAGATACGAATCCGTGGCTTTGCTCGGACTCGATTTCCGATTCGCTCTTGATTTTTGATTCTTTGAGTTGTTCCCAGGCCGTCAATGCGAGGAAGCTTGTCTGTTCGAGTTCTTCGTCGGAGTCTTCTGAAGAAGACTCATCCCATGCTGCTTGTAGTGCTTTCTTCTTCCTCTGCTTCTTTGCTTCCTTTTGGTTCAGACAGTTGGCTTTGATGTGTCCCTTTTGGTTGCAGCCGTAGCAGGTAACTTCAAATTTTACTTTTGGACTGGCTTGCACTGTCTTGGACTGAATTGCCTTCTTGATGTCTTTCTTCATGAATCCTTTCTTCTTTTTGTAGAGCTTGTGTACTAGGTTGACGATCTCAGTTGTGATCTCATCGTCATCATCTTCTGAGTCTGATTCATCTTCGGACTTGGGTTCGATTTTGCGCTTTGCTTTTGGTTCCCGGGTTCCGCTTGTACCTGCAACCAAAGCAATACCTTTCTTGGCTAGATGTGCATTAGTTAGTTCGTGCAATTCCAATTCTGAAATAACTCATCTAACTTAATTGATGAAAGATTCTTGGATAATTTGTAAGCATCTACCATGGATGCCCACAAAGTATTCCTCGGAAAGGCGTTGAGTGCATACCTTATTGTTGGAGTGTATACTGAGAGCCTAAGCTTTGTAAACATTCATTATGAATAAAGAATCACATTTGGTCTAATTATCTACATTTGTTTGTAGTTGTTCATTTAATTTATATTGTAGATAACATAGTATGTGGTGTCACATACAGAAGATGATGTT
The DNA here is from genome assembly GCF_018446385.1 of Zingiber officinale. Classification (NCBI taxonomy): domain Eukaryota; kingdom Viridiplantae; phylum Streptophyta; class Magnoliopsida; order Zingiberales; family Zingiberaceae; genus Zingiber; species Zingiber officinale. The sequence goes on along the minus strand of NC_055986.1, from coordinate 169,022,946 downwards.
ATCAGTACCTTATAAAATTATAAACAGTAGCTCACGACCAGAATGGAAAGGAACAAACCATTAGAAGGTCGTAGTGTAATTAGGTATTAGTTTATCTTGACTATATAATTACACTAGTACACTCAGAGTGTATTGAGTAGGACCATTTGAGGTCGTTTCTTTTATACTGACTTTGTAAAGGAACAAAGACCTCAGTTATTATGGAAGTGTGTGCTCTTAATCCTAATATAATAGCAAGCACATATGTTTGATATTTATTTCTTTAATTTATCAATGGGTGAGATTTAGTTCGATGAATCAATAAACCCGATAAGTTGGGAAATGGTATCACTCATAGTGTGTGTTGTTGATTATAGAAGGAAACTGTGTCCTAGTGATGCTAGGTTGATAATGTCCTCAAGAGGAGCTCATAAAGATTGTCATGTTAAACCCTGGTGGACTTAGTCCGACATGATAATAAGGTTGAGTGGTACTACTCTTGGACTTAGATATTAATTAAATGAGTTGTCGGTAACTCACTTAATTAGTGGACATTCGATATCTTAAACACGGAGACTAACACACTCATAATAAGAAGGAGCCCAAAATGTAATTTGGGATTGGTGCGGTAGTTCAATGATAGTTCTCTAGTGGAATGAATTATCATTGATAAAATTAAGTTGTGTGTTAGGGCGAACACGGGATGCTTAATTTTATCGGAGACCAAAACCAATTCCTCCTCTCGGTCCCTATCGTAGCCTCTTATTTATAGAGTACTATACCCACATATACCCACCTTTTATACCCACCTAAAGGGGGCCGGCCAAGCTAGCTTGGGAACCAAGCTAGGGCCGGCCTAAGCTTGGGTTTAAGGTGGCCGGCCCTAGCTTGAACCCAAGCTAGTAGGGCCGGCCATAATTAAATAAAAAAGAAATTTAATTTTAGATTTTATTATTATGTGGAAGATATATTTTAAAGAGAATTAAAATTAAAATATCTCTCTTGTAAAAGTTTTACAAAAGATTAAAGAAAGAGATTAGATCTCTTTCCTTATTTGTAGATTGGAGAGTTTTTTATTTTCTCTTTAAAATTATTCACATGTTAATAAAATTAAAATTATAGATATTTCCTTTTATTAACCATGAAGAGATTTTTAAAGAGAAATTTTATTTTTTAAAATTTCTAGAAACAAATAAGGAAAGTTTTAATTGTTGATTAAAACTTGTCCAATTTGTTTCCTTTTGATTGTGGCCGGCCATTACAAGTTGATTGGGAAATTTTATTTTATTTTTCTCAATTAATTCATGTCAAGGAAAATTAAGGAAATTTTATTGTAATTAAATTTCCTAATTTGCCTAGGCTAAGGAATATAAAAGAAGGGGTGAGGGTGCCTTCATGAGACACAACATCTATTATTCCTCTCCCTCTTTTGTTCCTTGGTGTGGCCGGCCATCATCTCCTTCTCTTCCTCTTGTGGTGGCCGAACCTCTCCCTCTCCCTTGGAGTTCTTGTGGTGGCCGGATACTACTCGGAGAAGAAGAAGAAGAAGGAGAGAAAGCTAGCATCTCTTGGAGCTTGGTTAGTATTTTGTTTTTCCTCCTTGGTGAAGTTTCCCTTTGTGGCCGAATCTTGCTTGGAGGAGAAGAAGGTGGTTTGTGGTTTCTCATCTTGGAAGATCGTTGCCCACACAACGTCCGAGGTTAGAAGAGGAATACGGTAGAAGATCAAGAGGTTTTTCTACAAGGTATAACTAGTAATTTCTATTTCCGCATCTTGCTAGTTATTTATGGAAATAATACCAAATACAAGAGGCTTACGTTCTAGTATTTCGAATATGGTTTTTCGAAGTTGTGTTCTTTTGTTTCTTTCTTTTCCTTGTGATTTGATTGTTCTCTTTGGTTAACCTAAAGTTATTTTAGGAAATTAAATATTAGCTTTCTATTAAAGGTTTTGTCTAGTCGGTGGTGGTTGCTCCCATATCCAAGAAGGCCATGTGCCTCGCCACGTCAGTACTGGGAACCTTTTATGGAAATTGATATTTAATGGAATTAATAACTTAAGGAGACTTGGGTCGAACGTGTTAAGTTCCGCAGGAGATCCAAGTCAAAACCTAAAAGAACAAATAGATTAAGTTTTGGATCAAACGTGTTAAGTTCCGCAGGAGATCCAAAATTTAATTTAAAAGAACACATGGTAGCTAGGAAAAGGTTCAGACCTTTGTACAAAATTTTTGTACAGTGGAACCTATAGGCTTTCCGAGTAGCAACCAACACTTATTATGTCTCATATCGAAGGTGCCTTTGTGCAGCTCGATTAGCTTCTCCCATAGTTCTTTCGCGCTTGAGAATGGACCAACTCAGTTCAGCTCTTCCTTTGTTAGACCACATTGAAGAGTACACGTTGCTTTGGCGTTGGCCTCGACTTTCTTTATTATACTTGCGTCCCAGTTCTCGCATGATACTGGTTTTCTCATGCCATCGAGTGGGAGTGAGATGCCGGTTTTGATGATCATCCACATCTCAAATTGGGTTTGGAGGTAGGACTCCATTCAGCTCTTCCAGTAGCCGAAGTCTTCGCCAGTGAAGAGCGACGGGCGGGCTGTGCTATAGCCTTCTTGATGGGTCATTTAAGAGGAAACTCTCACACACAAAAAGAAAAAGAATCAAATATTCCATGACTTGGTCTTGGATTAATAGTGTTGGAGAAAAATAGAAATAGTAATTTTTTTTAAAAAAAATAATAAAATATTAATAAAAATATTTAAAAAAATATTATTACAAAATTTTAAAAATGCGATATTTCGCTAATATTGTCCAATAGTGAAAAGATGAAAATGAATTTTTTAAAAATAGTTTTGGAGGGAAAAATGAAAGGCGTAATATTTTCTTTTTGAAAAAACGGACGAAAAAGCAAAAATTGCTCGAACGGTAGTTGTACCGATTCAGAGCGACCCCGCTCTGATACTAATTGTTGGATTGAAAGCGCTAGAGGGGGGTGAATAACACTCGTGGCTATTTCGTTCATTTCAGAAAACTCAAAGTAAAACACGCAGCGGAAAATAAAACACAACGCAAACACCAAGTTTTTTACTTAGTTTGGAGCCTGTGGCGACTCCTACTCCAAAGACCGCACGTAAGAGTGCTTTCAATGGGCAATGACTAAACAATTTGAATACATAAGTAAAAAGAAGGAATATCAATGATGAAACAAACCTGAAAATGCGAGCTACTGAGGCAGCGAGCAATCTGCTTGAACAAGGTAATCATGCAGCGTTGGAACTCTGTCGTGAGCATCAAAGACCAAATATTACCAAATATTAAGATCACTGAATTGTCTGGACCACCACATAATTGAAGCTAATTGTCTGGAGTTGCAGGAAAGAATAATCAAAAGTAAAGTTGTTCCCAACCTCTCAAGTTCCGATTCATGAATCTTATGCTTTAATTCAAACTAAAACAGCACAAAGAGAATGCTCAAGGAGACAAGGAGCTTTATTTGTCACCAATCAAGTGGGAAAACATAATAGAAGCTTCAGAGCAGTGGTCTGGGGAACAACTTTACTGGCCCTTGGGTTACTGAAGCTTACAAATTGCTTACTGCCAAGAACGTTTCAAACCTGGTTGATTTATCTGCATCTGTTCTATAGAAACTCTAGCTATCACCTCTAAGTTCTCAATGCATTCACCATTAATTGATTGCAGCAAAAGGAAACCACTGCATGTAATAGACTTTTCGACTTGATCTCTTCTCCAAGTAAGAACATTTCAAACCTAGATACCTAGTAAATCCACATATGTTCTATATAAACCCGTCACCTCTAAGCTCTCAATGCATTCATTCACCATTTACTTCCTCAATACATGCTCTAGTACTGAGAATTCAAGCTATGCAAGGAATGGCTGTTAAACTCCTCATTGCACTGCTTGCCTTGGCTTCCTCACGCAAAGGGTATGCATGCATGCAACTTTACTCTCGAAAACTAGAAGATATATTGAAGTCATTATCAGAAGAACATGAAAATTTACTTACAATCTTGTGTACTGTGTTCACCAAATCTTCACCTTCAAACTCTCCTCCTTTGTTGGCGCGTCCTTTCTTCCACATAATAGCTCTATTGATGTCATTATCATCACATAATTCAGTCCCCTACAACAAAGAAAAATCAAATAACAAATGTGAAATAATTTAATGTGAATCAATTAGAGGGTTCTTAGAGGAAATATATTTTAAAAATACTTACAGGAGGAAAGAAGGCACTACAAATTAGCTTAAGGATCACACTCTGGTTTAAATTAGCTCCTTATTTTATCATGTTAGAAGCAAGCTTATTAACCGAGCTTGATTAATGAGTATACCTATGCCCCTGACCCTGAATGAGGGGAATATTACAATATAGAGAAAGGATAGGCATGGAGTATGACAGGTTGTGTGGCTAGATTGATGCTTATTGAGCATGTGCATGCTTTAAATGTTTGTGCCACTAGCTAAAAGAGTAAATTTTATTGCTTAAAAGAATAACAAAATGTAAAATTGAATAGTAAAAATTCCTAGTACCAACCAAGAATAAAGGTATATATGAAGCATTAAATATAATCCTAAGTTAGGTTCAAATGCGCAAGAAATCACAAAGATTATGCTGAAAAACAGATCATTTTTAAGCAGGACATAATTTTGGAAGTCTAATTAAATCCGATATGTAATTATACACTAAAGCATTATATTTGCCCATGTAGAAAATCGCATGCAAAAATTGTAATCTGCAAACTAAATTGATAAGATTTTAACAACAAGATAAAACTTCATTATTGGAAAAAAGAAAGAAAGAAAGAAAGTTCGTTCTTTTGTTGTTAATTCCAACAAAGGAAAAATGAAATGAAAGGCAACGATGAGAACAACACTTGTTAGATGTTACCCCCAACCAGAACCAGCTAGCCAACCAGATGAGATCGTTGGAACATTAAAACTCTGGTCAACTCCAAGATCCAGCAGCTCTATTCTCTCTACAATGAAAGCAGGACCCTTTGCCGACCTAATATAACAACGAACAGAGGTAAGTAACTACTGCTTTCTAACATTACTTTCTGTCAAAAATTGACCAACCAGATCAGCAAGAAGGGTGTTGAAGAGAAGGAAATGGTTGAGAGGTTTACCTTGGCTTAGTTTACGAATTGGGATGGAAGTCTCTGCCCTGTGCAAAACCCTAGCAGGAAGGCCTGCACGGTACAAAATTATTTATGATAGATAGGTTACAAAATCGAAAATGGGGCCAGCACAAAAAGGTAGACCACGCTCGTCCCCCCGTGCGATCCCTTTACTACACCATAACTGATCCCATCTCTCTCGACTTGGAGGAGTTGGGCCGGCGTGAGGAGTTTTGCGTGAGGAGTTTGGGTCGAGATTAGGGTTCAGAGGAGATCACGCGGCAAGGAGAGGAGAAGGCGCTCGTGGAGAGGAGAAGGCGCTCGTGGAGAGGAGTGGAGAGGAGAAGGCGCTCGTGGAGAGGAGAAGGAGAGGAGAAGGCACTCGTGGAGAGGAGAACTCGTGGAGAGGAGTGGTGAGGAGAAGGCGCGCGCGCGTTGAGGGTTTAGAGTTTAGCAAAGCGAGGGCTGCGAATTTATTTTAAGTGAGTTTAGGGGAAACATACACAACACTTTAAAAAACGTTTTTTAAAAAAATGTTGTCTTTGACCATAAACAACAACACTAAAGACAACACTTCATTAAAAACCGTTGTCTTTAGTAAAAAGTAAATACCATAGACAACGCTTTTCACTAAAAGCGTTGTAAAACAAAGAACGACAACGTTTTTATTAAAAAGCGTTGTCTATTGGGTGTTGTTGAATGCAAAAATTCTTGTAGTGGTACATAAGTAATACAATTGTAGTACAAGGAACTTTTAAATGAAAATAATACCGATAGCTCTGTATGAGGAAATCTTCTAGAAGAATCGTCGTCGGAGCTTCCGGGCGTCGTGGAAACGATTTTTGAGCAGTTCAGAGAAGCGACAGTCGTTCATTGTGTTGTATTAAAGCTTCTAGTCGAGGCTGCTTTTATAAGCCATTCCGGGCGCAAGGAACCCCTTCGGGCGCCTGGACCATGTGGCTCGGCCACTCCACACGAGCCACATCAGCTTAGCGATAACTTTTGGGTTCCGGGCGCCCCGACCCCTTCCAAGCACCCGGACACCCGGACCAGCTTTCTCCAGCACATTTATTTTCTGTTAAATAAAGTTAGTCCAGGCAAAAAATAATATATATAATATGAAATTATAACAACCTTTGACTGTCCGGTTCTGACTTTGAGTTTCGTCGAAACTCTAGGTCTAACCGACGCCTACTATTCCCTCTTCGGGGAACACGTCCTCACCTACTCCTCTCAGGAGAGTTTACCTGTTGCCAGCCAATCCTCCAATCCGACTAGACTTTTGCTCAGCTCCCGAGGCTCCAGGACTTTCTGCTGAATGTTTGCTCCATGACCTGTCCAGTCTTTTCACCTGGTCCGCGACCACCAGGACTTTCCACTTAGAGTCCCCGACTCTAGGGTTTTTGTCCGAAACCTTCAACCCGCCAAGACTTTCCACCTAGGGTTACCACCCCCTAGGATCTAGGGTTACCACCCCCTAGGACCTAGGGTTACCACCCCCTCGAGTTTTCCACTTGTCTAACCGCAGGTATGACTTTTACCTAAGTACACTTATGACTTTCCTGAAAACCCATTCAAATATGTTAGATAACAAGACAACTTAACTTTGGACCCTTTGACATAATCAAAACACAGGTTCGATCGTCGGATGCTTCCCGCACCAACATATCATTGGGAAAGAATGCTTCAACACAATTGAAAAATTCATTCGTAACCACTTCTTCACTTCCTATGCTCCAATCATTGAAGCAGTAATAAAAGTTCAAGAGGTAGGCCACCAAATATAGTGGACTATAAAGCTGATTACGCATTTTTCATCAATAATATCAATAAATGGATGATAGTGAAGCTCTTGATTTTTGAATGTCACTTTAATTTCCTCTCTCGCTCTAAGTATTTCTCCATACACAAAACTCATAGATGACTTCTTATCCCATCAATAAGACGAAGCACCTTAACTAAACGAGCAAACACCTTCAAGTAAAAACTTACCCCATTCTAAAAAGAGACACTCAAAACAGTATTATATGTCACTTTCCCGTTTGCACTCTTTGAATATTTGCATACATTCCATTCTTCACTAGCAATCATAACTCTTAATTCACTTTTCTTCTTTATCAAACTTTGCAAAATTAGAAAAGTGGTTGCAAATTATGTTACTCCTGACCTCACTATGACCCTTTTTGGATAAACTTTCTCATCTTGTGATGTGCATAAATAAAAATTGTCAAACCCTTTACTTTTTCAATCACCCTTTTAAACTTAGGTTGATTGTCAATTCCTTGAAGTATAAGATTCTCGATGTGAGTTGACATGAAGTTCAAAATCTAGGTGGCCTCTTCTCCTTCAATAGATCTTTTGCCGCCATATTATTTGAAGCATTGTCCATTATCACTTGAACTACACTTTGGGACCCAACTTCTTCAATGCACTTGTTCACATATTCAAATATATAATTCCTGATGTGTGCTTCATCAAATGTTTTCCTAGAAGAAAGGAAAGTTGTGTTTTTTTTTACAATTAACATACAAATTCATGATACTTTTTCTTTACCGGTCGGTTCAAGCATCGGTGAAAATTAAGCAACCATTCAAAGCCTATTATTCTTCTTGCTTCTTTAATAGACTTTTAGTTCTATCTACCTCTTCCTTCAATAAGGGTTGCCTTAATAGGTAATGAGTTGGATGATGATAACCCAGGCTAAATTAACCAACTGCATTTGCAAACCTTTTGAAGCTCTCATTATTAATGATATAAAAAGGAATATCAGACTTATACACCCATTGAGTTAAAATTAGTGCACACTATATGTCCTTTGCCTCCAAAGTGCATCAATAAATAAATATATATTTATTTATTTATTTATTTTGTCTTCTTATTTCATTCAATGAAGAATCGAGATCAATGACGAATGCAAATCGGTCTGTAGAGCCAAGAGTAGGCGGATTTTTTCTTGTCCCAAGACTCCTTCCTCATATTCTTCAAGAACAACTTCTACTCTCACCTTCATTTCATTCATATTCTTTTATTTTTTGTTCTTGCTTCTTCCATGACATTCTTATACGTCACTTTATCCTCATCCGAAGACTTTTATATGGGATAATATTTTTCTTGATATTAACAACATGTTGTTTGATCCTATAAATTCCACCGCTAATAATTTTTCCACACAATTTACATTTCAACTTATCCAATTTTTTAGGATTCACCAAGTCTACAAATTCCCATCCATCATCATTTGAATTACGTTTCAAAGATGTATAAATCTCCAATATTAAATTAGATATTTCAGAAGATATAGTACTCAATATTTTACTGCACTAAGTAAAAAAGTATCAATATCAATTTTAAAAAATCATTTGAGTCAAGCATGGTTCTTAAGTATTCAAAAAATCAATTATCAATTCAAACCTCCAAACTCAAATCAAAGAGTGAACTACATCGCCTCACTCAAAGACATCATGGGGATTTCGTTGATTTTAGAATGAAATAAGTGAATGCATCAATTCGTCGAGCTCGATAACAAAAAATGGTTAAACGGAAATCAAGTACTTGGAGAGGTGGCGTTGAGACGAGGAGAAAGATGTCTAGTCTCCACCGAAATCATGGTTGTTGAAGCCGTAGAGGGAAAGGGTCGGTGTAGTAGTTGTTGAAGCCTTCGTAGAGGGAAGGGCGTTGGGTAGAAGAGAGGAGGAGCCTGCGGCAAGAGCGACGGGATCCTCTTGAGAGTGTGCCTCTTGTTGCCGGTAGTCAAAGCCGCGGGGGACAGGTATTGGTTAGAAGCGGGCCATGAGGAAGCGTGGGAAACGTGAGGAGATGCAAATTTTAGGAATTTAAATGTAAGGAATCGATTTAGGGATTTAAGTTTTTTCTTTAAAAAAAACTTAAAATCAGAATAAAAAAATTTTAATTGGCAGCCCCTGCCTAGGCGACCCTGGCAAGCAGATTAGGCGATGCCTCTTTGCAAAAGGCGGGGCGGTGGATCGTTGCCCACCACCTAGGCATCACTGTTTTAGAACACTGATAAATAATACAATATATTATTGTTCTGATTTCTTCTAGAGTCAATGGGTTGAGATTAAGAAAATGATAGAACAGGCCAAATTGAGAAGAAATACCAATAAATTTTGTTATTTTTTATAATTATTATTTACATTCCAACAAATCTTCATAATTCTTTGACTATATGGTAATCAGAACAGGATCAAATCTCTATCAAGAATATTTATGCATTGATTGCAGACAATATCAGACAAGAGAACCACTATATTTCAAATATATTGGCAGACTTTCCTTACAAAAGAAGAAAGCAATTAGGAATATATTATCTGACTTCTACTTTAAGAAAATAAAAAAAACATAAAAAAATGTCTTAGGAAACAAATAATCGACCAAGAAATAAATCAAATTAACTAAAAATTTTACCATCTTCATCTGTCACGTTTGGGTCAGCTCCCCTGCATTTTAATAAAACAGTTAGCCAGGTGAACAGAATTTAAAGCCATTTTTTTCCCCTCTATAAGAATCAGTAATAGCAAACAGAGGCACTATATTTATACATCTAACACATGCAGCTGAGGTATGTCGATGTATCCAAGTTAAGAAAATAATACAATATCGCATCTTATTATAATTTTCTGTAGAAAATATTTCTGGAACTTGAGATCAGTAATGATAACCTCTTGTGCAATTTTTTAGTGAGAAAATGCAGAGAAAGGCAAAAAGGGAGGAATGGTGCAGAGTTTATGCATAATTAAAAACTGCCTTCATAGGGATATAGACTCAGGTCTCAAAATATTTAACAAAGGAATTCATTAATTTTCACTAATTTGTCACACCAAATAAGATGCTGTCATGAATTCAAAGTATATGAATTGGGCAACTCACCTTGTCAGTAGTAGTTTGGCTAAAGAGTGTCTGCCTATAAGAAAATAATGATTAAGTGAAGTGGTGTCCTTCCTCTTACATAAGTGGAAGTAACATTTGCACTATAAGATAGGTTAGGAAGATTGTTAGGAGGGCTTCTGACATTGTCACTCTAACACCCAAGTCAGCTTGCTTCGAAAAGATGAGGAAGAGGTGCCCCCGAAATTAGGATTTTTTCTAGATGTATGTGTGTGTAACTTTTCCTTGTATCTCCCCCTTTTATAGGAATGAATCCTTCTTTTCATGTCTCCATATTTTCCTCAAACATTACCATATCCTCCTCAGTTGAAGGGTCATTACTGCCCATTTATTTCCAAAATAACTGCCCATGTTCTCCCACCGTTATAGCCATAATGTGAGTGATGCCAACACTACTCTTTCTACAACAACTACCCTGGATAGCCTCAAGGAATCAAGAACCAACCGGTAGTCGGGGCTTTGAGCCAAAGAGAAGTAGGGAGCCAGATGACAGCCAAGGTTGTGAGCCAGATGGTAGTCAGGAGTTGGGAGCTAGATGATAGCCGGGGACCGTGAGCCATATGATAGCCGAGAATTGTGAGATAGTCGGGAGTCGGAAATCAGGCCTTTTCTCTTGTTGACTTGACCGCCCCCTTGGCATAATTATTATTTTTATTGGCCACGCGACCTCTAAAGAATACCACTAGATCACTAATCTCCCCTTTTAGATTCGTCGAAGGAGGTACTAATCCGACTGATTGGATTGGTGTGACTGTAACTTTTCTCCCATACCTTTACGACACGTGGTCAGGACAAATCTTCGAGAGCAGCTCTTTTGAGATATGGACTTTAATTATGACCACGCCTATTAAATGCGGAACGTGTTTTATTGTTCTCGATTTTTGAGCTTTTAGAGATACCCTTGCTTTCGAGATTATATCACATTAATATAAAGTGACCTTGGTGCTTGGAGAACTGCGCACATATCCTCATGTAATGATTATTATGTTTCCCCGTAATTTATGTTTCATTGAACGGTCTCCAAATTCCCTTCATCTGATCCAAGGGTCTTAGTGCGTTGCCTACTTTTATAAATTAGGTTTGGGAGACATTGCATTCGTTTCACATCCTATGTGCTTAGTTCTCCTGTCGATTTACGTCCTCTTCTTACTTTGGCTTTTGATATTGTTCTTCTTTCTGTTGGACCCCGTGGTAGTTTTGATGTGATCAACCAAGTTGATCCCTGTGTCTGAGTGTGCAGTAGCTTAGGAGCGCAGGAAGTCGAGCGGAAGACGCAACTAGCGAGAATGACAGCACGGGAAGGGAGCCGATGGGCTCAGTGCGTCCGAAGGACGAGAGAGCTGCGGAAGAGTACACCGGTGGGCGAGAAGAATGTGCGCGGCGTTCAAGGGACGTTAAGCCAGAGAGGAAGACTGCTCGAGGAGAAGGCCGGGAATTGAGTTCGGGTGAGCCATATTCCGGTTGGCCGTAATCACCTAAAAGATCGGAACGTCGGAAGTCAAAGCAAGGCGAAAGGATGCTGGAAATAGAGCTTAAGGCGCCTCAAACCAGTATTGGAGGCGCCTCAATCTGCCTTGGAGGCGCCTCAAGCTTGAAGGCGCCTTCAAACTTGATGAAGCCGCCTTCAACTGGTCAAAAGTGACCGTTTGCGCTGCGGATAAAGTTTTATCCGCCCACTCGATGGAGGCGCCTTGGACCCCTGTTGGAGGCGCCTTGGACCCTCGAGATTAGATTTCCAGAGGCTATTTAAAGGCCCCTGAAAGGCCCCTGGAGCTAGGAAGTCAGTATCAATTATTCCAGCAACTCTGTAATCAATTCCTTGCAATAGTTCTGAGCTGTTAGAGTGTAAAAGGCTTCTCCGCCTTCAGAGAAGGAGATTTTTCTAGTGCGCGCTTTTCATCTCTCTGGATTAACAACCTTCTTGATTGTAACAAAGTTCACTCCCTGTCTTCTCTGTCCTTTTGTTTAGCTTTATTGTTTTAGTTATTTTATTATTGCTATTGTACTTTCGAGTTGAAAGATCTGAGGAGGGTATAGTTTTTTTTTGTGCAGGCAATTCACCCCCCACTTGCCAGCCTCCGTTGCACCCTCAATTGGTATCAGAGCCAGACCGCCTCAGAAGGACTAACCAGAAGGACTAACCACCGACTGAAGCACAACGATCAAGATGATGGCCGGAGCGAATATTCATCCCCCGAAGTTCGACAGAGACTTCGCAACGTGGAAACGCTGGATGGAGGTATTTTTCAAGACAGAATTTGACATTTGTTTAATTATGAAATATGACTATGCAGTTCCAAAAGATAAAGAAGAAAACACGTGGAGCAAGAAGGAGCAAACTGATTTTGTCGCAAACAGAAAGGCAAAATTCCACCTGCTTAGCGTGCTACCACCACAAGAGGTAAGTCGAATCGGAAGCTACGACTCTGCGAAAGACCTCTGGGAAAAATTCCTGGAGCTTCACGAAGGTACTTCGGAAGCTAAGCTAGCGAGGCGCGACATCCTCCGGACCCAATTAATGAACCTCCGGATGAACCAAGGCGAGAAGGTAGTGCAACTCCAAGCAAGGATCAAAGAGCTGATCACGCAACTAACCAATCTTGGAGAAGAAGTAACGAACCGGGACTCAATCCGGTACGCACTCAACGCCTTCCCCAGAACTCCAGAGTGTGCCTCCTTAGTAGATGCGTACCACATCTCTAAGGACTTCGAGGTAAGTACTTTTGAAAATTTATTTTCTACATTTGAACTTCACGGATCTCGGATTGCAGAGCCCATTAAAGTGGAGAAAGCAAATCAGAACATTGCCTCGAAGGCAAGAACAAACGATTCTAACTCCAAAGCCTCGATCGACGAATCCGAAGCTACATTAATGGTAAGACGATTTAATAAGTTTTTTAAATCTAACAAATTTAGATCGCAGAAGCATGAGCGAAAAAGAAGAACGGTTCGGTGCTACAACTGCAACGAAGAAGTGCACATCAAGGATGACTGTCCGAAATTAAAGAAAAAGCAGAAAGAAAAGGAAAAGGTCAAGTACAAGAAGCCAGAATCCTCCAAGCACAAGAACCTGAAGACAACATGGTCAGACTCATCCTCCGAATCAGACCTTGAAGAATTCTCGGGGCTAGCGCTAGTGGCAAGCCATCAGCTGTAAGAAGAGTCAAGCTTAAAAATGAGCATAAATGAAGGGGGAGGAACTTCAGGCGAAGAAAGCGACGATGAAGGGGGAGCATCACCGAGTCAGGTAAGTAAGGTACGCAATCTAACCCCGACTCAGTCTTTTCGCTTTATTAAGTGTCTTTCTAAAGACTTATTCAAATTAGAAAAAGAAAATTCTGAATTGAAATTGAACCTAGCAAATGCATGTCCACTAGAAATGTATGATAATCTAAAATTAGAAAATAAAAAAATTAAAAGTTGAAATTGAGAAATTGAGAGATAATGATGTATGCTTAAATAAATTTCCAAAATTAAAATTAAGAATTTATGGAAAATTGAACTAGTATATAAGAAAACATCAGGGCCAACTTAGAAGAATACTTAAAAGATATGTACCCCCTAAGTTTTTGATCAACCATGTAGGAAGGAACCTTTATTGGGTTCCAAAATCTTTGCTAGTTTAAATTGCTCTTTTAGTTAAAAGCTTACAGTGAGAAAATTAAACTTTGAGGGGGCGTTTGGTTCTTTCTTAGGAATAGGAATCGGAATGAGAATCATTGTATTATGGAATGAGAATGGGTATGAGCATGGATATCACTCTTAAAAGTAATGTTTGGTTAGTTGTATATCTTCTATCTGAATAAATCAAAGTTTCCTTTTTTACCCTTAAAGGAAAATAAGAGAAAAAATTAGATGTGAGAGAAAGATGAATGTGAGAGAAAAATATGATGAAAGAGAATGATGAGAGAGAAAGTATTATGAGAGAGAAAGTGTGATAAAAAAGAATGAAGAGAGAGAAAGTGTGATGAGAGAAAATGAAAAAAAAGAGTGTGATTGGAGAGATCATGATGAGAGAAAATATGATGTGAGAGAAAGTATGATAGGAGAGGATGAAGAGAGAGAAAATATAGTGAGAAAAAATGAGGAGAGAGTGTGTGATGAGAGAGAAAGTATGGTGAGAGAAAAAAGAACAGTGAATATGATGAGAGAGAAAGTATGATGAGAGAGAAAGTGTGTTGAGGAAAAAAGGAGTAAGTGTGATAAGAGAGATTGAGGAGAGAGAAAGTGTGATGAGAGAAAAAAGAACAGTGAATATGATGAGAGAGATTGAGGAGAGAGAAAGTATGATGAGAGAGAAAGTGTGTTGAGAAAAAAAGGAGTAAGTGTGATAAGAGAGAAAGTATGATGAGAGAGAAAGTGTGTTGAGGAAAAAGGAGGAAGTGTGATAAGAGAGATTGAGGAGAGAGAAAGTATGATGAGAGAGAAAGTGTGATGAGAGAGAAAGTGTGATGAGAGAGAAAGTGTGTTGAGGAAAAAAGGAGGAAGTGTGATAAGAGAGATTGAGGAGAGGGAAAGTATGATGAGAGAGAAAGTGTGATGAGAAAAAAGATAAAAGAGAGTGTGATGGGAGAGATTGAGAAGAGAGAAAGTGTGATGAGAGAGAAAGTGTGATGAGGAACAAAAGAAGGAAGAGAGTGCGATGGAAGAGATTGAGGAGAGAGAAAATATGATGAGAGAGAAATGTAATGAGAAAAAAAGAGGAAAGAGAGTGTGATAGGAGAGATTAAGGAGAGAGAAAGTGTGTGATAAAATGATGAGAGAGAAACTATGATGAGAGAGAAAATATAATGAGAGAGAATAAGGAGAGATAAGTGATATGAAAGAAAAAATAAATAAATATATTTTGATATTTGATATTAATGGAGAAAATTTTAGTTTTAAGTCAAGGGTATTTTTGGAATAAGTGAATATTTTGATTGATGAAAATAGGGTAATGGCTCATTGAAGGGGAGGTACATGGGAATGAGTCATTACCCAATTTCAAGGATTCATTCCCTTATTTGTATTCCTATTCCTATAATCCAAACATTAACAATGGGAATCAATGATTCTCATTCCCATTCCCCACTTCTATTACCCTAAACCAAACGCCCCTTGAGTTTCTTTATGGAAGCTTTGTCTAAGGAAGTGGTTGTTGCTCCAATAATCAAGAAGGCCTAGTGCCTCGCCACGACCTGAAAGTCGAAATATCGAAATAAAAATATTTAATTAACTTTATGATAAAAACATTAAAATTAGAATTAAATAATACTTTGAAAAGATTTTTAACATTTCCTTAGAAATTTTTACTTAATTTTTTTTTGAAAAATTCTAAAAATTAATTTTGACTTAGAAATTATCTTGAAAATTCTAAAACTTAATTTTGACTTAGAAATTATTTTAAAAAAAATTCTAAAAATTCTGTTTTCTAACTTAAAATTTGCTAAATATTTTTATCTTATTATCCTGTTTTTGCTGTGATCAAAGGGGGAGAGAGAGAAGTACAAGTTTTAGGGGGAGAGATTTTTGAAAAATTCTGGTTAACTCTTTATTAAGTAGTTGCAATTTTATTTATTGCAAATTTATGCTAAAATATGTTAGTTTAGTAATTTTCTTTTAAAAATTACTTTTTGTCTATCTTTACCCTAACATGAACTTGGGTTGATGCACATCAAAAAGGGGGAGATTGTTGGACCCCGTGGTAGTTTTGATGTGATCAACCAAGTTGGTTAGGTCCTGCTTTTGTGTTTGATCCCTGTGTCTGAGTGTGCAGGAGCTTAGGAGCGCAGGAAGTCGAGCGGAAGACGCAGCTAGCGAGAAGGACGGCACGGGAAGGGAGCCGACGGGCTTGGTGCGTCCGAAGGACGAGAGAGCTGCGAAAGAGTACACCGGTGGGCGAGAAGAACATGTGCGGCGTTCGAGGGACGTTAAGCCGGGGAGGAAGACTGCTCGAGGAGAAGACCGGGAATGGGTTCGGGTGAGCCCTATTCCGATTGGCCGTAATCACCCAAAAGATCGGAACGTCGGAAGTCAAAGCAAAGCGAAAGGATGCTGGAAATAGAGCTTAAGGCGCCTCAAGCCAGTACTGGAGGTGCCTCCACCTTGGAGGCGCCTCAATCTGCCTTGGAGGTGCCTCAAGCTTGAAGGCGCCTTCAGACTTGATGAAGGCGCCTTCAACTGGTCAAAAGTGACCGTTTGCGCTGCGGATAAAGTTTTATCTGCCCACTCGATGGAGGCGCCTTGGACCCCTGTTGGAGGCGCCTTGGACCCTCGAGATCAGATTTCCAGAGGCTATTTAAAGGCCCTTGGAGCTAGGAAGTCAATATCAATTATTCCAACAACTCTGTAATCAATTCCTCGCAATAGTTCTGAGCTGTAGAGTGTAAAAGGCTTCTCCGCCTTTAGAGAAGGAGATTTTTCTAGTGCACGCTTTTCATCGCCCTGGATTAACAACCTTCTTAGTTGTAACCAGGTTAACTCCCTGTCTTCTCTGTCCTTTTGTTTAGCTTTATTGTTTTAGTTATTTTATTATTGCTATTGTACTTTCGAGTTGAAAGATCCGAGGAGGATATAATTTTTTTTTGTGTAGGCAATTCACCCTCCTCTTGCCGACCTCCGCTGCACCCTCACTTTCTCCCTCAGACATCCTTGCTATATTCGCCGTAAGTTTTCTCTCTTTTAGTACTCCTCTCCTTAGCCTTTTCTTGTTGCATCTCCTACAAGTGTTGTTCTTCTCAAGTGCTAACGTGCAATGACGATGAGCTCTTCAGCCCTTTGGTACAAGTCCGTTAAATCCAATTTCACTAGTGGTTTGTTGGAGAGACTGCGGGAGACTTATAAGATTCCAGATGATCATTAGCTGCTCCTTCCTAATGGCAATGACCATCCTGACCACCCTCCTCCTGGATGTGTCACTTTCTTCCGAGAGCATATGAAGAATGACCTCCATTTTCTCATCCATCCATTTTTGTGGAGACGTCCCAATATTTCCATATCCCCCTCTCCCAACTAAGTCCCAACTCTTTCCGTCACCTGGTTGGGGTTATAATACTTTTTCATCTATATCGCATTCTTGTAATTGCTCAAGTATTTCACTACTTTTCTACCCCCAAGAAAATAGATGATGGAGTATTCTTTTTCTTTGCCCGCCCAGGAGTTTCTCTCTTGAAATGTCTTCCATCCTCCCATAAGGATAAACCCCAGTTTTTCTTCGTGAAACTTCCCCATCTGGTGGCTTGGCCAAAAAGGTGGTGTTCAGAGTTGCCTCATGCACCCATCTTAAAAGGCCTTCATCGGGAACGAGACTTATTTGAGTTTCACCGATAAGGTGCAAGATTTGAAGTTTGACAACAATCTTCTATTGGAGGAAGGACTGCTCCGTTTGTTCGGACTAAGTCCCATGTTGGTGCAATCGACCTAGGTTTGATCAGTATGATCATGATTTTGATGTGTGTGTCAAAGAGTTCAAGTTAGACTTTCATATATATTTGATATGTGTTTGAGTCTTACAGGACTTGGTGAAACACATGAGGAACTTGGTGTGGCCAAGTTTGGGAAGCTCATCCTAAGGCTCGGATCCTTGAGTCGGTGAAGGATGGTAGAAGATATCCGAGGGACCGCCGGACGAGGAGCAACGGGGTAAAGTTGAGAAAAGCGAACTTTAAGGCAACATGAATGGTGCATGGAAAGGAGTCGTGGGCTCGAGTGCATCTGAGGGACGAAGGCCGAGGAAGATGGCTTCAAGGGCGACTCCAGAAAAGATGAGTGTGAGTGAATGTAAGGTACCGGTCGACTGGTACTTGGACCAGTCGACTGGTCCAAATTCACGAAGAGCGCAGAAAGGTTCTGTGCTCATCGGCTGCGAAGATCAGTCAACTGATGTTGACATCAGTTGATTGGTATATGGCCATTGACAGAAAATGAGTTCTATAGAGAGTCGTTGGTTGTGTCTAACGGCTACATCAGTCGACTGATGTCGGGTTGAGTTGATATCATCAACTCTCTCCTCTTATTTATAGGTAACTTGGGGCATGAAGGAGGTTACTTATGCTTGTTGAATAACTCCCAAGTCTTTGCCCAAAGCTTCCAAATCTTTTCTTCCTCTCCAAACCTAAGTTTCATCTTGTATAGAGGAAGAGACCTTTGTGAGAGGTTTGCTCCACCGAGAAGGAGAAAGCTTTAGCCGGAGATTGCCGAGGACGAATCCACCCAAGGATTAAGGGATCGTCCACCCCAAGGACAAGCCGTGGAGTAGGAGCAAACAATCTCCGAACCATGTTATATCGAGTTTGTTAGCATTTGTATTCTTACATTATTGCTTTTCATTGCTTTAGTATATTCCGCTACGCATTAACCTTTTGTAGAGAAGTAATCGACTTAGGGGTGACTTCGCTATTCAATCCCCTTCTAGCCGGTCACCGATCTCCTACATCCCATTCCCGCTCCTTTACATAATTCTTTTGGTGAGTTTCATGTTGGTGCAACCTTAGGTCAAGGTTGACCTGGTTGACCTGACTCGAGTTGACGTGACTCGAGTTGTATTTTGATGTTTGACTTGGGAAGATTGTCGGTGCAACCTTAGGTCAAGGTTGACCTAGTTGTGTTGCATGTTGATGTTTGACACTCGTGAGAGAGTTCTATTCTTGATGTGGGACAAGAATAGATGTTTGGGAGATTATTGGTGCAACCGTAGGTCAAGGTTGACCTGGTTGACCTGATTCGGGAAAAAGTCCAAGTATGGAGACTTGGCAACGGAAAAGTCCAAGCAGGGAGCTTGGCACTAGAAAAGTCCAAGTATGGAGACTTGGCACTGGAAAAGTCCAAGCAGGGAGCTTGGCACGCGAAAAGTCCAAGTATGGAGACTTGGTACTGGAAAAGTCCAAGCAGGGAGCTTGGCACGAGGGAAAGTCCTAACTGGGATGTTAGGCGGTTGGAAAGTCCCGTGAGTGAAGCCAAGCGGGAAGTCCTAACTGGGATGTTAGGCGGTGTGGAAAGTCCCGTGAGTGAAACCAGGCGGTGGGAAAGTCCTAACTGGGATGTTAGGCGGTGGGAAAGTCCTAACTGGGATGTTAGGCGGTTGGAAAGTCCCGTGAGTGAAATCGGGCAAGGGAAAATCGAGATGGATCGGGGATGATCGGACTTCGGTGTTGAAAAGTCTAAGTGGGTCAAAGGATTGACCGGACACTTAGCGGGAGTGCTAGCAGGTCAAGGGAGTGACCGGATGCTAGGCATGATGTACCAACAGTCAAGGTTGACCGGATGTTGGTGTGGAAGCCTTAGGTTTAGGGTTGAAAAGTTTGGATCGGGCTGCAGACCGATCCAATGATATGGCTCATCGATCGGTGCGGTGACCGATCGATCGATATGCTCGATGGTTATCGATCGATGCGGAGACCGATCGAAGGAGATCGATGGCGGCGGAGAAGAATCCCGATCGGTCCGACCGATCAGGAGGTTCTGATTTCGAATCAGACCGATCCGTTTCTGATCGGTCCATGGACCGATCAGTGAACAAGCATAGGCTTCTTTCACGATTGGTCTGCGACCGATCGAGATGTTTCTGATCGGTCCACGCCGATCGGGCTTCGATCGCGACACCGATCGGTGCGGGACCGATCAGGGTTCTAGCGTTGCGACGCAACGGCTAGTTTCAGGTATAAAGGGGTCGAGGGCTGCTGCTGCGCGAGAACTTCTTCCTCTTCTCTTCTGCTAAAAAGCTGCTGTTCTTGTGCTTGAGCTTTGTTGAGCTCTTCTTCGCAAGCTTCGCGTGAGCTTCTCGACTGGGATATCCTGCTGTTGTAGGTGTTCTGAGGAGCTGCTGCTTCAACGAAATCCAGTCGGCAAGGAGGCAAGAAAACCTGTGTTTTTACATTCATTGTTCTTGTCTTCTTGTATTTCTTGTTGTATTCCTTTCTTGCTGTTGCAAGAATATTGTGGCGAGGTTTCTCCACCCACAAGGAGTATATTGTATTAGCCGGTTTTCCGGGGACTCATCCACCGACGGATTGATAGGCTTCGTCCACCTTACGGACACGCCGAGGAGTAGGAGTTTCATCTCCGAACCTCGTTACATCCTTGTGTTAAGGTTTGGTATTCTTCCTTTCGTTTCTATTTGTATTTTCCGCTGCGCTAACAAATTGTAGGAAGAAACGAGCGATTTGGGGCGGCTATTCACACCCCCCCTCTCTAGCCGAGTACGAAGGATCCTAACAAGTGGTATCAGAGCGAGGCCGCTCTTCATCGGATCAACACCCGTGGGAGCAAAGCTAGAGAATGGATCTCTATGGAGAAGATGTCACCATTCCACCCTTCTACGAATGCGGCGACTTCGCGTATTGGAAGGTAAGGATGAAGTACTTTCTTATGACTAACATAATGAATTGGTTTTGTGTACAAGAAGGTTTTACTCCTCCGGTGGATAAGGAAGGAAAACCACTTGAGAAGAAGGAGTGGACCAGAGAACAAATTCACAAATCCGAAATCAACGAAGAGGTAACGAGAATAATTGAATTTTCATTGCCTACTAACATCTTGTGTAAGATAGGTTACAACAATGCCAAGGAATTATGGGATAACTTGGCCAAGTACCATGAGGAGAGCTTCACTTCAAGCCATGGAGAGGAGCCTAGTGAGCCAAGTAGCTCACATCATGGAGGGAGCAAATTAGAAGTTGAGGGTTACTCAACATCTAAGGACGAAGAGGAGGAAAGTTCTTCTTCAAGTTCGGAGCAAGAAGAAGAAGCTTCTACCTCCGAAAGAGATGAAGAAGAGAGCTCGCATCCACCCTCAACCCTAGGTAACTCGAGCAATTTAAGTTCAATTAAATTACACATTATGTGCTTTGAGTGTAGGGAACATGGACATTACAAGAGTAAGTGTCCAAAGAGGGTAAGAAAGACTCCACCGGCGCCAAAGGTCAAGGAAGCCGGAGTCCCGATACGCAAAGGCAAGGAGCACGTGGTGTGCTTCCAATGCAAGCAAAGGGGACACTATAGGAGCCAATGTCCGAGGGGGAGGCAACCTCACAAGGGCAAGAGACCGGGCACATCGATAGGGGGAGATAAGGCAAACCCTAAGGTAACCTCTAAGGTTCATTATTGCAATTCTAATAAAACTCATGCTAGTAGTTTTGTTGCAATTGTTAATAATGATAAGCATGTTAACTTTAGGAACCAATACATGTGCTTAGGAGCTAAACATGTTAGCCTAGGTAAGGATAACACTAGAAATACCAACCCTAGGATTAACGCTTCTAAAGTTAAGGAAAACCTAGGTAGAAATCCCAAGAAGACTAGACACATGCCTAGGAATATCTCAAGAGAAAATGACAATTTAAAACTTGAGGTATTGGAGAGGGAAAATCAAGTCTTGAGGTCAAGACTTGATAATTTAGAAAAGGCTCTTAAAAACATGGAGAAGTCATCTCTAGGGTTTAAGAGTCAAAAACCCAAGTTCAAGGACAAGAAAGGTTTGGGTCACAAACCTAAGTCCCAAATGGTCAAGCCCACTTACCACAATGTTTCATTTGATTATGGAACAAAACCTAGGGCTAGGAAGACCATTACCAAGGTTACAAGGGGAGTCACCCCTATAGTTGACCTTGATGAGACCCATATGACCAAGGCTTCAAAGCCTAAGAGGGTCATTAGGAGGGTTGCTAGGGAAGTTATCCCTAGTGAATATTTAGTGAACCCAATGAGCTCTAATAGGTATTGGGTTCCTAGGAGCATCTTCTCTACCCCATAGATGGGTTAGAGAGTGTCAACTCCAATTAGAAGGGTAGTTAACCCAACTTTGAGGAAATTGACACTCAAGGAGCATTTTCAAGGTTTTGATAACCTTTGAAAATGAAAAAGGATTATTATTTACTCCTTAAAGAGTAAATTGTGCCATATTTGAAAAATATCGATTTTAATCTTATTTGGCACAATTTAAGAAAACCTAGAGAAATACCATAATTGGGATTTTGGTTGTCTCTTAGGGATATATGGGCAATCTAGGGTTAGATTCTAAGTTAGCTAAGGCTAAGGATACTTAGATAGGGAATTTAGGTATTTTATTTGTGCTAACTTGCCATGATTGGTTGCCATATGCCATGCCATGACATCATATTTATTTTATTATCATTTGAAATGTCATGATAATGCTTAGGTTATCTATATGTCATGTGTTAGTTTCGTTTCAAACTTTATGCCATGACATCATGACATTGGCACATGTTTTCATTTATGATACCATTTTATGCCATGTCATCATCTCTTGCATTAGTAATCAATTGAATTGATTTAAGGATGAAAAACACACTTTGATATTGAGATCAAATTTGTGTTTAGAAAATGCATGAGACCTTAGTCTAAGATACCTAAACCCATATCTCACATCAAAATTGACTTGGATGTGTTTGATACACTTTAGATGTGTGTGAGATATTAGGATCATGAGTTAGGATCAAGGTGCATAGTCCTTGTACCTAGATGACCCTAATTCAAGAAATTAAGGATCATAGGGAAAGCTTGTGTACAAGTCATGTACATCTAGCCCTAAGATTATAGTCCTAAATTCAAATGGTTTTAAAATCATTTTGAAATTGATTTGGAAAACCTTGATGAAGCCATCTTAGTGATTGCATTCATCATTGAACATTGTGATACAAAGTTGACTTAACTTTGAACTATTTCAAAGTTTTTGAACTTTGTATCAAGATTGAAAAATGGAAACTATTTTCATAGAAAATTATTTTTCCGTGATAGTATATGGTATGAGGAGTGTATCCTCAAAACTTTACGATTTTTGGAATTTTCTGGAATTTATTAGGAGTTTCTGAATTTCCGGGAAGGGAAATCAGAAATCTCTGATTTCAGAGTGTGGATCGGTCACCGGACCGATCCAGGGAAGTTCTGATCGGTCTGGTGACCGATCAGTGACGATCCAGTGCGATCAGTGAAGCGTGGATCGATCCAGGGGGATTCTGATCGGTCTGGGGACCGATCAGTGCGTGCCAGTTTCTGATTTTCAGCTGTTGGTCTGAAATTTCAGCTGGAAGTTGGGTTTTGTGGATTTCTAAAGGTTTGGAACTCTCAAAGACATTGTTGGTGCAATGGTCAAGGGGGAGTTGACCTTTAGGGGGAGTTTTACCTAATTGTCAAGAGGAGTTGACTTTTAGGGGGAGTTTGTACTCCTTAAGACTTTTGAGGATTAGTGATATGGGATTATCACTAAGTTGATTGTTGAGTTTAGTATCAAGGGGGAAATTAAGAGTTTCAAATGAAAGGTATGGGACTTTCATTAGGAAGAAACTCTTGACCTTGATACCCTCCTTTTTCTTTTTGATGTGTGTCAAAAAGGGGAGAGTAGTCATTGGAGAATTATTGGAGAACCCAAGTTAGGTTATCGGGTTAACCTAAGCTAGGGGAAGAATGTCAAGGAATGTTCAAGGAAGAACATTGGAATTCTTTTTGATGTGTGTCAAAAAGGGGGAGAATTATTGGGGAACCCAAGTTAGGTTATCGGGTTAACCTAAGTTTGGGGGAGAAACGTTCAAGGGAGAATATTGGAGTTTGGAAAGAATGTTCAAGGAAGAACATTGGAAAACCTGAGTTAAGGTTTAACCTAACTTGATTATGGTTTTGTCAAACATCAAAAAGGGGGAGATTGTTGGTGCAACCTTAGGTCAAGGTTGACCTGGTTGACCCGACTCGAGTTGACGTGACTCGAGTTGTATTTTGATGTTTGACTTGGGAAGATTGTCGGTGCAACCTTAGGTCAAGGTTGACCTAGTTGTGTTGCATGTTGATGTTTGACACTCGTGAGAGAGTTCTATTCTTGATGTGGGACAAGAATAGATGTTTGGGAGATTATTGGTGCAACCGTAGGTCAAGGTTGACCTGATTCGGGAAAAAGTCCAAGTATGGAGACTTGGCAACGGAAAAGTCCAAGCAGGGAGCTTGGCACTAGAAAAGTTCAAGTATGGAGACTTGGCACTGGAAAAGTCCAAGCAGGGAGCTTGGCACGCGAAAAGTCCAAGTATGGAGACTTGGTACTGGAAAAGTCCAAGCAGGGAGCTTGGCACGAGGAAAGTCCTAACTGGGATGTTAGGCGGTTGGAAAGTCCCGTGAGTGAAGCCAAGCGGAAAGTCCTAACTGGGATGTTAGGCGGTGTGGAAAGTCCTGGTGAGTAAAACCCGATGGATCAGGGATGATCGGACTTCTGGTGTTGGAAAGTCCAAGTAGGTCAAGGGAGTGATCGGAAACTTAGCACGAAGAGGAAAATCGAGATGGATCAGGGATGATCGGACTTCTGGTGTTGAAAAGTCTAAGTGGGTCAAAGGATTGACCGGACACTTAGCGGGAGTGCTAGCAGGTCAAGGGAGTGACCGGATGCTAGGCATGATGTACCAACAGGTCAAGGTTGACCGGATGTTGGTGTGGAAGCCTTAGGTTTAGGGTCGAAAAGTTTGATCGGGCTGCGACCGATCCAATGATACACTGATTTCGGTCCGGTGACCGATCGGTGACGATCGATATGCTATCGATGGTTATCTGATCGATGCAGGCCGTCGAGGACGATCGATGGCGGCGGAGAAGAATCTGATCGGTCCGTAGACCGATCAGGAGGTTCTCGATCGGTCCCTCCGATCGGATTCTGATCGGTCCATGGACCGATCAGGGACGGAACAGAAGCATAGGCTTCTTTCCTGATTGGTCTGCAGACCGATCAGGATGTTGCCTGATCGGTCCACAGACCGATCAGGGCTTCGATCGCGACACCTGATCGGTCTGCAGACCGATCAGGGTTCTAGCCGTTGCGACGCAACGGCTAGTTTCTTCGCTGTCTTCTTCGCAGGTATAAAGGGGTCGAGGGCTGCTGCTGCGCGAGAACTTCTTCCTCTTCTCTTCTGCTAAAGAGCTGCTGTTCTTGTGCTTGAGCTTTGTTGAGCTCTTCTTCGCAAGCTTCGCGTGAGCTTCTCGACTGGGATATCCTGCTGTTGTAGGTGTTCTGAGGAGCTGCTGCTTCAACGAAATCCAGTCGGCAAGGAGGCAAGAAAACCTGTGTTTTTACATTCATTGTTCTTGTCTTCTTGTATTTCTTGTTGTATTCCTTTCTTGCTGTTGCAAGAATATTGTGGCGAGGTTTCTCCACCCACAAGGAGTATATTGTATTAGCCGATTTTCCGGGGACTCATCCACCGACGGATTGATAGGCTTCGTCCACCTTACGGACACGCCGAGGAGTAGGAGTTTCATCTCCGAACCTCGTTACATCCTTGTGTTAAGGTTTGGTATTCTTCCTTTCGTTTCTATTTGTATTTTCCGCTGCGCTAACAAATTGTAGGAAGAAACGAGCGATTTGGGGCGGCTATTCACACCCCCCCTCTCTAGCCGAGTACGAAGGATCCTAACATTTCAGACTACGCACTATACTTGTAATTTCTAATTGAAAATTCTTTCTTCTTAAGCAGTCGAGACAATGTTGAAAGCTTCTCTATATAAAATCAAGTTGTCTAGAGCGGAATTTGAAGCTCGTCAAGTTGTCAGTAGGTCCCTTCAAAACTATTTCGGATCCCGTTTTCCAGTCAATCACATCCATGTGACAGGCTCCATAAGGATCCACTTCTTGATTCTACCGAACATCTATGGGGCTCCGCGCCTCGTCCTCTCCAAATTGACTACCGCCAATTGGACAAGCTCCCTAGGGGCCCACTTCCTAGTTATGCCGAACATCCACAAGGCTCCACACTTGTCTTTTCCTGCTCAAACAGGCTCCCTAGGGATCCACTTTTCGATTCAACTGGACATCCACAGGGCTCAACTCCCCATCCTCTCCCGATCAACTACCGTTGATCAGATAGTTCCCAACCGACTATCGTTGATCAGACAAACTCCCAAAGGGACTCCCTGTGCCTCACCCATCACCCCACCAACGGCCCAAGTGGATGCTTAACCCGTTGGTCCGATGGGCTTCCTAGCCCATGAACCCAATGGGCTCCCTACCTTGAAAGGTCACTTCACTATTAATGCTACACCTGAGCTTGTCAAGAGATCAAAGGATATGTATCTTGGTAGAGATACGTCATACCCCTCAGTAGGATATGAGATAAGCACGTTGATTAGACAGGTGATTTGAAGTCTAATTTAATGTGGAGATAACATACATATTATATGTTCTTCTCCATTAGTGGAGGTATGCGCACATGTCGACTCACGCATCTACTTTCATTCTCTTTTTTTTAATTGGTGTCACTGTATTGACTCGATCGTTAGAATAACCTTTCCTAGGACTCCTAGTTTATTTATTGACTATTCTCTTGCTCTTCCATTTCATTTATTGTACATTTGGTTCGAGGTTATTTTTAATAACTTTGATTATCCATCTAAAATTATCTACAAAAATTTTGTTTGGTTTAGATATTCGATGATTCTCGAGTAATGTTCCATGCCCGACATGTCAGTAAAAGGGTCATGCAGTCCAGAATCGGAAAACCTTAGAAAACTAAGGTTTTAAAAAATTTAAAATTTATTATTTTTTTAAATAAATAATTTAAAAGATAAAAAATATAAATTTAAAAAAAATAAAAAAATAAAAAATTTATAAAAATTTAAAAAATAAAATAAATAAATAAAAATTAAAATAAAAAAATGTAAAAAAATAAAAAATATAAATATAAATAATATAAAAAATATAAAAACATTAAAAAATAAAAAACACATAAAAAAGTAAAAAAAATACAGGAAAAAGAAAAGTAAAAAAACATAAAAAATAAATAAATAATAATAATAATAATAATAATAATATGTATAGTTGATTTTGTAACGGAGGGTAATACGGTAAAATATTAAACTAGGGTATTCATTAAAACCTTCAAACAAACAAGTTTTTGTTGCATTACCTAGGTTGAACCAAACAACATTTGGTTATGTTTTATTCCCCATAACCTTGTTTATGTGATTACCTGGTAATCACATAACCAAGGTTATATATGATAACTTGAACCAAACGCACCCTTAGTGTTTATAGGCAGACAGTTACTGGAGTCCTCGAGTCCACGCGGTCAACATCTACGCCAGTCTGCTCGTAGTCCACGCTCACTGCTTCTCGACGGAATCAAAACTCTCGAGTAGTCTGTGCAGACCATCACGATGTATTGCTCCATACCGCTCCAAATCTAGGCATTTCGCCATTTGGGCGTCATCTAGATCACAAACACACACTTCTGAAAGTGTGTTCATATACATTTTACCTTTATGGAAGATCATATTTTCAATTGAAATGGGGTTCCTTAGATCGAACCATTGCTCATCATCGTAGCGGGTAAAAAAGATTCTCATGTAAGGATGAGTAGATAGAATTGCTTTGAGGTGATGTTGTTCCATATACCAATTGCTATCATTGATTCCACGCCGAACTTGCTCTTCGTTCACTAGTTTTAGCATCAGGAAACCGATTAGGCGCTTTGCAGTGTCGCGGATATGGTGTGGGTGTCCTCGGAGGGGAGGATGCGAGGGAGGTCGATCTGCGCGCTGGTGATCGGGATTGGCGAAAAAGAATCAGGTATTCAACTCCGGAGATAAATCGAAAAAGAAATCTTTATTGGTTTTACCTCCTTTTTTTTTATGAAGAGAATGAATCTTTTTATCGAATGATCAGAAAAAATTGTCGGAAATGTGAATGGAATAAAGAGGTGGAGACGAAAAAACTCTATTGTGTATGTATTTAGTCCCACATTAGAAGTCTCTTAACTTTATTGTTGGTTTAAATTATGACACATGCATTGATGTTGTAAACATATGCATGAGGAGAGACTCTCTCATGCGTGAGTGCGTAAGGGTGGGTGCAAATTCAGGGCTCGGATTATACTGAACGAAGGTTGACTCATGTGCGAGACCGACCAAGGCAAAATTTGCACAAAAGAATAAACCAACATATTGCCACTTGAATATCTTTTTGCTACATTAAATGATCATAATTTGATAATTTGTTGTAAGCAAAGTGAGAGCTCTATATAAGGAGGTTGGATCTTGAGCAAAGAAAAGAAGTGTAAGAAAGTGAAAGCGAAAGAAAACGAAAGCAAGAGAATTCCTCCACCTCCGTTCTCTGATTCTTCTCTTAGTCGTGCATCCGCTCGGCTGAACTACTCGTGATAACACTTAGGTGCATTCTCGGTTCGCTACGAACAACCAGTGCTTGGTTGCGTTCGTGGTTTTGCCATTGTATCCTGGGAGACAGACGACGCGAGGAAACCTCGAAGCACAGTTGGAGGTAGGGCGAATCTATTTCAAGGAAACTGCGACCATCGCAGGCCTTGGTCCCTTCGCCCGTTTGGCTGCTTCGCCCGCTCAGACTTTGCTGCTCAAACTCGGTGCTCTGTCTGCACTCAACAATTAGCAAAAATCAACCCTCGCTAGCAGCCTGAGATTATCAGCTCAGGTCATTTCGACAGATAAGTTAGAATTGATTTTGTATAATTTCAATTTAGTTAATTCCCTAATATCTCCGACAACAAATTGTCCAACAAAAAATCGGCCTGGATCTACTGTGGAAATGATTTGGATGATCCAAAACGAAAAATAAGGGTATTTGCTAGCAACAACATTATGGAGATAGTTAATCAATATAGATTGATCCAAAATCCGATTCAAATCTACGGGTACATAAGAAATGTATATAATCGATTCTTTTTAATGAATAGATCCGATCACAACTTTGAATATGAAATTCAAAGGGATCAAATAGGAAATGATACAGACGGGGAGGGTGTACTCCTTCGCTCGTCAAAGGCATAGTGATGGCGGATGGATTGCTGCGGGATTGTCGTTAAGCATGAGCCAGGGCTTTGCCTGCGGAACTAAAATCATCTGCTGCGGGAGACCAGGTGACCAGTCCTGTCGCCGCCGTCAGCCATGGGAGGAGAATCTAAGAGAGATGTTGATGTTCATGTGGCTGCGATAAGGCTCGGACTTTATAATCTTGTTCTAGGGTTATCTCAAGATTTCTTTCTACATTTTTCTCAATAATATTGATTTTTCTTCTCAAATTTCACATACTCTGATTTATAGGGTTTTTTATTTGATAAAATTGAATTTATCAAACTGCATATCGTATTTATATAAAAAAAATTTATTTCAAAAAATAAATTAACAATCCATTTATTATCAAAATTAAAGAAATAAATTATTTTAATTATGTTTTTTTTTATGATAATACGGAAAGAAGAACGTGATTATTTTAGTTTAACTTAGTAATCCCTCGACAATTTTAATTATTATTTAAAAAACAAACACATTAACTAATAAATAAATATTTGTTAAATAATCTATACATATATATAAAATTTTGATATCCTGCGTGCCCGTACAGTGCACGACTATGGGCACGCGCAGGATATCACTCGTTTTATTTTTTAAAATTTTTGAATTAAAAAAATAAATAAAATATTTTTTGTAAATTTTATTTCTAGGGTTCAGACTTTGGGTTATAATTTTTAAGCTATTTTTTTTAGATTTTATCTATAGGGTTCAGACTTTCCAATTATATTATAGTGTTTGGTTTAAAAAAAATTAAAATAAAATAAATTTAAGTATTTATTGAATAGTGTAATATGTTGAGGGGATATATTAATGTATTAAAAATTTATATAAGGAAATATTTATTTTTTTAATTTAAAATATAAAAAGAATCGATTGATATTCTGCGCGTCCGCATAGTATATGGCTGTGAGTATATATATATATATATATATGACGCGCATAGTATATGACTGTGCAGTATATATATATATATATATATAGGATTATTTAAAAAGAAAATTATCTATTAATTCATAAGGCTTCATTCTTTTCAAATTAAAGATATAAAGTAAATTTTATTATTAATTAGGTTTGTAGTTGTCAAACTAGCAATCAATTGTTGGGAATGTTCAAATTCACGAGGAAGACTAAAAAATATTCAGCAGTAAACATGGATAATTTTGAAGTGATTAAAGTAGCTGGACACAAATTTTCCAAATTAACATGATTTATCCTTTCTCTTCTTCTCTTCTTCCCACCCTTGATTCCTCCATCCAAACATAATTTAAAGCTCAACGAGATGAATCTAGAAAAGAGCAGACTCAACAATTGTCTATCTTCAAGTTGCTCTGCATCTAGATGTAGAGAAAGTCACATCAAATAAAAGAATATAATACATAAGAATTCACATATTTCATGCAAATAGATACAAATGATAGACTATCACATCTTACATGTAAACTTACCATCACCTAATTGGGAATCACATTTTTAGACTAATTCAGCCAGGGATTTTGATAAATATAATATTTTTGGTATATTAAAATATCGGTATACCAAAATTTTAATATAATATCGGTATAAATTTTTTGTATAGTAAAATTTTTAGTTCAAAATATGGTATGAGGTTTCGATACTAATATACCGTACCTAACGAGCTCTAGATAAAAAGAGCAGAACTTAAATGAGCTAGCTTCCTTGGTGAAACCTTTGGATCAGTCCATGGAATTAGACTGGTCGATGAACTTCTCGAATCATTTGATTGGTCCGTAGAACCAAACTGGTCGATGCTCTCCAATGAACTCCTTGGTTTCATCTTCGGCCGCTTAACTCTGTTCAACCATGCCAAATTCATAACCATATGCAAGAATTGGGGCTTAAGTGTACACCGCTAAGATCTTAGCCTGCGTGCTTGGTTTGTGGTCTCGCTTATTTCTTCCAATCAATTCACACATCACCTCTTCGCCCTTGACCTGTCACATATGACCCATTTAATTTGCTGACGTATGCTTTCCCAATATCGATGGTCATAATGTGGTCGGATCTTTAGCTGGTTGACTTTTGTCAATGAAAATTAGAAGTAATGAGTTACAATACAATGACAAGAGGGTGGTATCTATCTTCACCCAAAATTATTATATGGAGATGGATTGTTGGCGTGAGGAACAATACTGATCACCTTGAAAAAAATTCAACTGCAATTGAAAGGGAATTATTTTCAATTTGATTTGGATGAATACAAAATAATTAAAAAATAATTAATTATCAGATTCATAAATCCATTTGTCAATCAATTAAATAGAAAAAAACAATTTATAGAAGTAAATAAGAAAAACTTCACAATAAGAAATTTTTCATAATTTTTATTTTCTTTCTCCTTCCTCTCAAATAAAATTTTAAAGATTATGTTAAATTGTTGATCAACATTAAATATAAATAAACATTCTATAAAAACATAAAATAATTTAAATTTTTTTATTAATACAATTAAAGTAGTAATAAAAATATACATGTCAATGGGTGGATGGTAAAGGGATATACAACTTTGACCAAAGGATTCAATATTTTGCTCCAGTCATATATTGATATCGAAACTTCATAATATATTTTGTATCAAAAACTTCGATATATAAAAAAATCATATTGATATCATACTGATTTTCTGTATAATATAAATTCTATATTATTTATACTCAAATTCTGATATCGATACGATATACCTTATACCGAACTATTAAATTGCATACCTCCCATACCAAAACAATTTAGTATTAAAGAATAATACATAAGAATCCACATATTTCATGCAAATAGATACAAATGATAGACTAGCACCACATCTTAGAGCATTCACATCAGATACTCTAAATATACATTTTACTTTAAATTTTACATTTTACCTAAAAAAATCCCTTGTATCAGATACCCTACTAGTTTCCTAAATTTAGATTTTATGAACAGTAACTCCCTAAATTTAGGGAATGAAAACGCTACCCTAAACATTAAATGAATAATAAAAAAGTATAGAGGAGAGAGAAATAATAATAAATAAATAAAGATATGGTAAATTATAGAGTAGTTGGCGTACCATGCATTGAAAAAAGATTCTCTAAATTTAATAAAGTTGATGATTTACCTTAAATTTTAGAGATATTGATAGGAAATTGAAGTGGATGCTCTTACAAGTAAACTTACCTTCACCTAATTAGAAATCACATTTTTTGACTAATTCAGCCAGGAATTTTGATAAATATAATATTTTTTGGTATATTGAAGTATCAGTATATCGAAATTTTAATATAATATCGGTATGAATTTTTTGTATAGTGAAATTTTTAGTACAATATATGATATGAGGTTTCAATACTAATATACCGTACCTAACGAGCTCTAGACAAAAAGAGCAGAACTTAAATGAGCTAGCTTCCTTGGTGGAACCTTTGGACCAGTCCATGGAATTAGATTGGTCGATGATCCTTGGTGAACTCCTCGAATCATTTGATTGGTCCGCATAACCAAATTGACCGATGCTCCCCAATGAACTCCTCAGGCTCATTTCCGACCGCTTAACTCTATTCAACCATGCCAAATTCATAACCCTATGCAAGAATTGGGGCTTAAGTGTACGTCACCAAGATCTTAGCCTACTTGCTTGGCTTGTGATCTCGCGTAGCTCTTCCGATCAGTTCACGCATCACCTCTTCGTCATTGACACCTTCGCCCTTGACCCGTCACAGATGACCCCTTTGCTGATGTATGCTTTCCCAATATCGGCGGCCATAAAGTGATCGGATCTTCATC
This sequence comes from Zingiber officinale, assembly GCF_018446385.1. Lineage (NCBI taxonomy): Eukaryota > Viridiplantae > Streptophyta > Magnoliopsida > Zingiberales > Zingiberaceae > Zingiber > Zingiber officinale. The sequence continues at coordinate 168,990,356 of NC_055986.1, read as the reverse complement.
AAATAGCTGGTTGACTTTTGTCAATAAAAAATTAGAAGTAAGAGTTACAATCCAATGACAAAAGGGTGGTATCCATCTTCACCCAGCATTATTATATGGAGATGGATTGTTGGCGTGAGGAACAATCCTGATCACGTTGAAAGAAATTCAACCAATTGAAAGGGAATCAATTAAATAGAAAAAAGCAATTTATAGAAATAAATATAAGAAAAACTTCACAAGAAATTTTTCATATTTTTTATTTTCTTTCTTCTTCCTCTAAGTAAAATTTTAAAGATTATGTTAATTTGTTGATCAACATTAAATATAAATAAATATTCTATAAAAACATAAAATAATTTAAACTTTTTATTAATACAATTAAAGTAGTAATAATGGATTGTAAAGGGATATACAACTTTGACCAAAGCTTTCAATATTTTGCTCCAGTCATATATATCGATACCGAAACTTTATATTATATTTTGTATCAAAAACTCCGATTTATAAAAAAATCGATATCATACTGATTTTCTGTATAATATAAATTTTATACTATTTATATTCAAATTCTGATATCGATACGATATACTGTATACTAAACTATTAAATCGCATACCTCCCATACCAAAACAATTACCAAAATTCTGTTAAGCTGTTATTATTAACCATGATAATTTTTACACTATTTTAAAAATTAAGCTAGTTCGGTTAAACTATTTTAAATAACCGAATGATAACCGAATGGTTAAAGTTTAGTTAAATTATTTTAAAAATTTAAATAACTATTTTAAATTTTGGTTAAATTGAAAATATTGATTTAACTAAATTTTGATTTTCAAAATCGAAAGTAAATTGATAAACCGATATAACTGATATTTTAATTGAACTTTTGCTCACCCTTAGTTCCAAGTATAATATTTTATTGTAAGGGGTTGTTGGTGCATTTGATTTTGTTGATAGATGTGTTGGAATTTTTGAAGTAGTTTTATCAGATAATGCCCTCTACCTATATATCTGGATACAACTCTCTCAGTTTTTTTTTTTTTGATAAATTAATTTCTTTAAGAGATATATGGTTTGATGATATAGAATTATAATTGGATAACTGTCTTTTCTTGAATTTCTAGATCTGCCCTAAACCCTATCTCAGTGATTGTTGATCACCCATAGCTTTAGAGTAAAAGTCAGTTAAATTGAAATAACCAACTGAACCAGCTGAATTTAAAAGTTCAATTCAGTTAATTCAGATTTTTTTCCTTAAAATATCAGTTATATAAATTTAATCAGTTGGTTTACAAAATCAAAATTCAATTAAACCAATTTAATCATATTTAAAATTTTAAAATAGTTTAATCAACTTTCAATATTCAGTTATTTAAAATAGTTTAACCATACTAGTTTAATTTTTAAAATAGTTTAAGAATTATCATGGTTAATAAAAATAGTTTAACCGAACTTTGATTATTTAAATTTTAACCAAAATTTGATTATTTCGGTTGAAAACTAAATTTATTGATATTTGTCGGTTCAATTTTTTTTAAAAGTTTGGTCGGTTAAAATTTTTTTGATTTATTCAATTTCATTTTAATCATTTCGCTCGATTTGGTTTTAAACCAATTGCACAACCCTATCCATCGGAACTCAATCAAATAGCTGGGATGAGAAATGATGTTGTTATTGTGATGGAGCCATTGGACGGTAGAACAGGATGGGGACATAAAATGCATTCCTAGGATTATGAAACCTCCACGGCAACCCCCTCACCATGTTTGAACTAATTATCTACATAGAACAATAAGTTTTTCAATTTTTTTTGTTCCCCAAGCATAGTAAGATTCAAAAGATCATGCAAAAACCAAGAAAGATCAAGCATTAACAGCACTAACAGCTAACAATTTCTTTTCATGCAAACTGACAAATTTAAACAAATGATTGACATTCATCGCACCTACGGTGCATATGCATTTGCTAATACTAGGAAAGGTTAGCAGACAATTTGTATGCCTTTAGCTTTAAGTGCAGCAACACACTCCTCAGCATTTTGAAACATACCATACCATACTGACCATATATATATAGATCAAAACTGAATATATTATGTCACTATCTGTCATTCCTCTATATTATTTCATACCCTTGAACAAGTTTTTTATGCCATTGTATCTTCTTCCCTGGTTGGTGGCATGCAAGACCTAATAACAATGTTAGCATTATAGATAATCCTTTCTCATTGGATGATCTCATCAAGCTTAGGATCTAGTCCATTCCAATACTATATGTCACAGCTTGACTTATTTGAGAGATTTGTCCATTTAACTTGATGTGTTTCAAGATCCAAAATGTTTGTCCAAATTCATAATGTAGACTCAAATAAGCTTTATAAATCTTCTTAGTTAGTCTACAATTTCATTTTGATACTAAATTGGTTCGTTACAATCTTGTTGCAAGTGATCTTGTTCAAGTTATTTTTTTTTTTACTTGTAGAATCTCAATCACAAAACATCGTGAAATATCTTAGGTCCATCAAGACATATAACCTCCTTTTCATATGTACAGTGTCTATTATAGTAGAGTTTTTTAGTCACACCCACATTCACTTGATGGAGTTCTTACAGGTATGTGGAAAATGGTTCTCTCGCTAACATCATCAAACCTAATAAATTGGGACCATTCCCTGAACCATTGGTGGCTGTCTATATTGCTCAGGTTTGCTTGTGATTTCATAGAATATGTCTCTTGCTTTATTATAGTGGTCATATGACTTCTTGTGTTATGATTATAATAACATTCCAGCATAACATTCCCTGAACCATTGGTGGCTGTCTATATTGCTCAGATTGGAAATACATTTGCCATTGGCCATTGTGCATAACATTCCAGCATTCACATATAACCTTTATAATAATAATAATAATAATAATAAACTGGTATTTGGGACACCATATTGGATGGCCCTGAGGTAACCAGCCATATATAACTGATCTTTTATAATTTTGTATATTTACACTATTTGTATTGGCAAGAGACTTGTGTATAATCTCTTTATTTTCCTTGGTGTTAATAGTATGTTATTAAATGGACATAATAAGAGGTTGTTTGGTATTAAAACATGTATTCTCTCTGATAATCATGTTTGTTGACGCAAATGTCAAGGAAACAATAACTGCTGTGTTAAAAGTACTTGGGAAAGTGGAGATTGATTGTGAACTATATATATAATCTAGTTAAAATGCTAATTAGGGAGGAAAAAACATGAAAAGAGAATCTTGTTCTAATATATTGTTGAACATAAAATTTCACAACTCACTGTCTTAATAGTCTCTTCTGCTTTGTCTCATAGAAGCAACTCATTGAGTTCTCATAATACAAAAAAATAAATGGAAGTTGTTGGTGTAATTTTTCTAAGTCAAAGTTGATCAGATTGATTTAGCTTGAATTGACTCAAGGTTGAGTCTTAATGTTTGAGTTTTGATATTTGATAATGTATAGAGATTGCATATGCAATCATCCATTTAGAGAGATTGTTAGATCAATTCTCCTGTGGTTAATGTTTGACCATTTTAGTGTGAAAAATAGTCAAGTAGATCAAGATCGATCAGATACTTGACTGGAAGTTAGGCAAGGGCAAGTTCAACGGGGAGGTTGGCAGATGATGAAAATCCAAGTGAGTCAGTGTTGACCGAACACTTAGTGTAGAAAGTCTTAGTAAGTGAAACCAGACAGATAAAAAGTCCTAGTGAGTGAAGTTAGGCAGTTGGAAAATTCTAGTGAGTGAAGTCAGGTAAAAGACCTAGTGAGTGAAGCTAGGCAGTAAGGAAGTCCTGGTAAGTGAAGTCGGGCGGTGTATGGAAATCCAGGTGGATCAAGGGTGATTAGACACATGGTGTTTGGAAATCCAAGTGGGGCATTGAGGACCATACACTTGACACGAGACGGTAAGTCCAAGTGGGTTAAGGTTGACCGAACACTTGACACGGCTAGAAAAGTCCAAGTGGGTCAAAGGATTGACCGGACACTTGGTAACGAAGTGTAACGCCCCGGCTCAGGTGGGCTCCACCCGGACCGAATCGGGAACGCCACCATAATTGCCCATCAGGTTGACGACTAGCTCCACAGACCACCGGAGGTCCTTTCAGCGTGCTTTGTCCTCACTCGCACGCACTCTGGAAAACTTCCCAGGAGGTCACTCATCCTCAGATTTCTCCAAGCCAAGCACACTTAATTTTGGAGTTCTTAAGTTTGGAGTTCCGAAAAGGAATGTGCACCTTGGTGATATGGATAGTATCATCTAACCTTTTAAGCCATACTTAATCAAAATCTCAGAACCAGGGTATTACAATTACCCCCACTTAAAAACACAATGTTCTCGTTGTGTAACCACGAATCACACCACAGACAAATCCCAGAATCTCCCTTGCTAGGTGGTGCCCTGGGTGCTCCTGCCACAGGCGCACTCACGGTCGCAAGGTCGCTCTGATACCATCTGTAACGCCCCGGCTCGGGCGGGCTCCACCAGGACCGAACCGGGAACGCCATCAAAATTGCCCATCAGGTTGACGACTAGCTCCACAAATCACCAAAGGTCCTTTCAGCGTACTTTGTCCTCACTCGCACACACCTTGGAAAACTTCCCAAGAGGTCACCTATCCTCAGATTTCTCCAAGCCAAACACGCTTAACTTTGGAGTTCTTAAGTTTGGGCTTCCGAAAAGGAAGGTGCACCTTTGTGATATGGATAGTACCATCTAACCTTTTAAGCCATATTTAATCAGAATCTCAGAACCGGAGTATTACACGAAGTCCCAGCAGGTCAAGATTGACCAGATGCTAAGTATGAGCAAGTCCCAATATGTCACGGTTGACCAGATGTTGGGTTTGAGACCCTAGACTTGAGTTAGTCAAGTTAGGGTTGGTCAATCGATCAGCCGATCGATTGAACCAAAGCCCAATTGATCGATTGGGAGAGTTTTGTGAGCAAGGATAGGTCAATCGATCGGTCGATCAATTGGGGCTAGCAATATATCCGATTGGATGCCACTCGCGCGAAGAGCACAGTGTGCTCCCCGATCGATCAACCGATTGATTGGGATACTCCAATCGATCGGTTCGATCGATTGAGGCTTATTTTCTCATGAGATTATGAGGCACTTGAATCGATCGGTCAATCAATTTTGGGTTTATCTGTGAGAGCATAGAGACGCTCTGAATCGATTAGTCGATCGATCAAAGTCGCTATAATCAATCGATCGATCGATTGGGATATGATCGTTGCGTAGGATGTAGCGTTTGGACGGCTGAGATAGCTAGGATCTGACATGGCAATCTTTGGGAGCAAGTCCAATCGATTGGGAGTCCTAAAAATGTACATATAAAGACGACGACGAGTTCAAATGATGCAGAGTGTACACGACACTGCTGCTATTCTCTTCACCAAGCTCACAACTATTCATCGTCGCTTCTTGAAGCATCTTAGAGATATGTGCTGTTGCACTTCCAAGGTCAAGGGGCATCTACAAGTTACATGAGATCAAGAAGAAGGAGGTTTTCCTTTGCATTCATGTATTTATTTCTTGCGTTGAGTTGTATGCTTGTGTAAGTGTTGTAAGAGGTTTCTCCACCTCCGGTTGTTTCGAGAAGGAGTTTCTTTCTTAGTGAAGAGTGTGTATAGTGCAAATCCTTGGACTAGTTACTTTTTCTTGAAGTGGATATCAAGTAAATTCAGACGTTAATGTTTGCTTGAGTATTTTCTGCTGCAACAATCATCGATCAAGCGAACATAGCTAATCACCCCCCTAGCTTCTAAAGTGATCCTAACAGAAGCTTCAGTTATCATTTGTTATCCTATCTGTACGATACAAGGGGTATCCTGGAAATCTAACCTACTTAAGGATGCATTTGGTTGGAGATTATCCTTGATAATCTTGGTTATCCATCCAAGGTTATCAATAAAAATCTTGTTTGGTTTAAATAATTAATAATTCCTGAGTAATGTTTCATGTTTGACACGTCAGCAAAAGGGGCATGCAACCTAGAATCGAAAAATCTCGGAAAACTGGTTAACGAATTTTTTTATTAAAAATACCTTACGATAAGAGAAAAATATGAAATTTGGGATTGTTTGAGGCCACCTCCCAGGACCGTCTCAAGATTGTCTGAGGCCGAGGAAGAGCCACCTCCCAGGACCGTCTACGCTTATGGGAGATGTCTCAAGATTGTCTGAGCCAAGATTGTTGACAACCGGGAGAAAAAAAATAGGATCCAACCGTGGCTCTCCTTCAGCAGTTGCACTTGAAGGCGGACGTCGATCGTGATGATCCAACCGTGAGCAGAGCCGAGGAAGAGTCGGTCGATTATTTGAGGACCGTCTCAAGATTGTCTTAGGCCCTAGGCAATAATAATAATAGCCTTTAATATATTTTTAAATTTTTCGCTCAAGTTTTTTTCATTTGAATTTGGGATTAAGAATCATTGGTTTAAAAAATTTTGATTTATTTTTTAAAAAATAAAATATTATTTTTATATAAAATTTAGTTTTCTCGTTAATATTTAGATAATTTTTTTAAACATTGTTAAATTATTTAATCTTTTTGAGACATTGTTGAACGTAAATATATAAAACTTTATTAATTTTATTTTTTCAATGAAACATTTTACTTTACCTTGTCTGGATAAAAAAAAATCTCTGATTCATGTTATTATCGAGGAAGAAAAAGAAAGAGTAAAAAAGGAATATTATCGGTGAGGGATGAGAAGAGCGTTCTCTGAGATATCATCGATGAGAGAGCATAAACTTACAGAATTACTGATGAGAAAAGGAAAAAAATACTGACGAGAGTATAAACATATAAAATTAATGATTAGAAAAGGAGTAGACATGAAGCACTGGTGAGAGAATAATTAGGATTTTTTAGAGATATTGAGAAAGAAAGAGTTTATTAGTTTTATAAGATACATAATTAAATAAAATAAAATCTTGATTAAGTTCAATTGTGAGGAAATAAGATTAAATAAAATAAAATCTTGTAATGATGAGGAAATAAGATACGTTTAAGTATAAATAGGAATAATGAATTAATTGATAAGATGCAATTAATGAGTTAGCATGATATTTATTAATGTATATGTCATTAATTAATATTATTGACCCAATTTAATTATTTTAATGTCTACTTAATTATTTAATCAATGGACCCCCAATAATATTGGGGTCTTAAGCATAAGCTTTAATGGCCTATGCCTTGAATCGGGTCTGTCAACCTCCCAGCGTCGATCGACGACTCTCGGACAGGATCGACTCTTATGTAACATCGATTGATGCAATAAATAACCTCGGGAAATTAAACTTGGATGTGAATTGCACATCAACAAAACAACATGGCAAGCATTCTGCTAGTTCACCTATTAACGAACTGAACTGGTCTCTTTGGTTTCTGAGGAAGACATTGCGAGCAAACATTTCATTGATGATGCTACAAATCTTCATTCCACAAGAGCATTTGGTTTAAGATCATCAGATGAAAGTTTTAAGCCGTCAACATTTGGAAAAGTTTTTCATGCACCCCACTTGCATATATGTTCAGAGAAGAATGAATCACAATGAGAGGACATTGGGTAATATGAGTAGGAGAGAAAATGTTGTGGTGGGTATTGAATAGTGCATATCCCGACCTAGAGAAGAGAACCCACCACCACTGCACACTGCACACTGCACACTGCACTCTGCATATGTTCATGAATCACCATCAGTGAGCTGACATTGTGAAGATTCAATTCACAGGGGACTGCCCAGATGATGGAAAGTTAGATGATGCGAGCCCTCGTTTATCAAACCTCTCTGGTGATTATCAGCTTTGTTGTAGCATTTTACATCATACTCAGGAGTAGTTCCAAGAGTGTTCGTTCAACCGATATTTAATTAGTACCGCTCTACCATGCATCCCCTTCCCCGTATCAAAACGAGCATTCCTGGAATATGCAAAGCATGCATGCGCATGTTGGTGCAAATAGTCTTGTCCACTTTCCACCACTTTCCCCAAGTTATTATCATACCTTCGAAACATGGTGAGTTTGCACTTCACTGTTTTTTTTTTTTTTTCTAGTTGAGCATCATTTTGATTCCTTGTTTTTTTGGTTATAACGTTGCACCTTTATTCTATATTTTTCTATGTTTGTTTTGGCGTCCTGTCAAAATTTGAACAAACTTTAAAGCTCCCCATTTGTGATACTTATACATGAGAGTTCATCGTATTGTTAGCCTCAATTATGATATTTTGGGGAACAGTAACTTCTGTGAGTTTGTTTAATCTAACCTAAGGTTTTAAGTACAATTGCCTAATTTTGTTTGGTATAGATGCGCTCGAACACACGTTATTTGATAAATATTTAAGTATTAGTCCATGTGTTTATCTTTTAAAATAATAATTGAATAATGGACAAATAATTATTGACGGATTACGAAGTTGAATTAAAATAATCAATTTTTTCTTTAAAAGAAGACATAATTAAAATAATTTGTTTGATTTATTTTCTGAAACAAAAAATGAATACAGTCGTTTGATAAATTAAATTTTATAAAAAAAAAATCTATGAAATCACACATCAGTATCTGAAATTTGAGAAAAAAAAATTAGGATTATTGAGAAAAATTTGGAAACAAAAAATTTCTATATTAATATAAATTAAATTTTATAAAAAAAAAAAATCTATGCCCGAGTTTCTGAAATTTGAGGGGGAAAAAAGAATTATTGAGAAATATTTGGAAAGAAATCTTGAAAAAACCCTAAAACGAGATTATAAAATCAGGGCCTTATTGCCGACTCATGACCATCAACATCTCTCTTAGATTCTCCTCTCCTCCCATGGCTGACGGCAGCGGCGGCTGGGCTGGTCTCCCCCTGGATGTCTTCTCCCTCATCTTCTCCAAACTCTCCCTTCCTCAATTTCTCCGCTCGGCCGCCGTCTGTGTTTCGTGGTCGGCTGCCGTCCGCGATCTGTCCACGCGCGGAAGCTACTTTAAGTTCCGCGGGCAGAGCCCCTGGCTCGTGTTTTACGACAATCCCCGCGGCAACCCATCCGCCATCACTTTCTACGCCTTGGACGAGCGAAGGGAGTACACCATCCCGGTCCCGGAGCCTCCCATAACCGACCGACTCTTTATCGGCTCTGCTCACGGTTGGATCATCACGATCGACGCCCGCCTCCGGGTGCTACTGCTGAACCCGATCACCGGCGCGCAGATCGACCTCCCTCGCCTCCTCCCCTCCGAGGACACCCATCCCATCCGCGACACTGCAGGGCGCCTAATCGGCTTCAGGATGCCGAAAACAATGAGCGATGAGCATCACCTCAAAGCAATTCTTTCCGCTGATCCGTCGCTCGGAGATGGCTACACCGTCGCGCTCATCCAATATACTTGCAGGAGAATCTTTTTTACCCGCTCCGGCGACGAGAAATGGTTCGAGCTAAGGAAATCCATTTTAGTTGAAAATATGGCCTTTCATAAAGGGAAACTGTATATGAGCACACTTTCAGAAGTGTATGTTTGTGATCTCGACGAGGAGGCCCAAATTGAACATGGTGAAATGCCCAGATTTAGAGTGGTCGATCGAGCACTACATCGTGACGACCTACACTACTTGTTTGAGACTCCTCGAGGGGATCTTTTGAGTATTTGGAGGGAGAGAAATCAAAATCTTTCCAAGACCATGTCTGTGAACCTGGTGATAGATGATGAGGAGAGGCCAAGTAAAAGACTAGAAAAAACGATGAACTTGGGAGATTTTATTATCTCCTTAGGCGACAACAGGGTGGTGGTGGATAATGAGAGTCTAAGTATCAGACTAGAAGCCAAGGACTTGGGAGACTTGATCATATTCATCTTCTTAGGCGGCGGCGGCGACGCACTTTGCCTTTCTGCTTGTGATTTTCCACATTTGAAGCCTAATTCTATATATTTTACAGATGGCATTACAGATGACGATATAATTCCAAATCGATTCCATTACTATCTGCAAAAGTTTCGTGAAATAAATTCGCAAATATTTTCTGCCTTCCTTCTGCCAATGTACCTTCCGCCAATGTTTTCGGAACGAAATTGGTTCAGAAAAATTCTGAATTGTCCGATTTCCTTTAGCATCGACAAGACTTCCGTCAGATTATATTGGCAGCCTCCCTCAAGCTCCATTAATTAGTGAGTCTATAATCATTGTAGCAAGTCTATAATCAATTGCTTATGTAGGTAGTTTATAAATTTCATGCTTGAGCTAACTATATATATACAAGTTGTCTTTTAAAAATGTGATCTTTTTTCTATATATTTACATAACTTATATTGCTTTTGCATGTTTTAAGACAAGAGAGTGAGAATAACAAATTTATTAACCTTGATGTTGAAATGTAGTAAAAAAATTTAGAAACTAAACATTTTATGTTATGTAGAAACAAAACTAAATAATGTAATGCAGTACCCATGAGTAGGTATTCAAAAGAATAGTTAGGATATGAAAATCAAATTCTTGTATGATAATTGTGTACCTCATTGGCTAAACGGAATTTTTGAAAGAATCATGGTAATTATTTGTCATGCCTTATGAATCAGGGTGTAAAAATAGCATATAAAAATAATATAACAAAGGTGAGAATGTGAATTTGGATGTGAGGACCTACTAGATAGATACATCAAAAATACTACTGTGAGAGCAATTGGATGTACTGCTAAAATGAGAAAAAAATTGAGATGGTAGAAATATGTTCAAAGCCTATTTATATATTCTATAATTAAATGAGTTGAAATAAAGATGATCAAAGAAAACTCTAGTTAATAGAATATAAACTGATTTAAAATGTGAATAATATTAGTCATATAGCTTTACATAAAGTTCAATGAAAAGGTAAGATCCAAATAGCTTGCTCATTACTCAATTGACACCAGCACAGGTTGGTGATGATGATAGACTTTACTTGATATAAATAAGTTGTGCCCTCTTCTCTTCATCCCATAATTTTGTGTGTTTGTGTGTTCGTGTATAAAGATATAACAACAATCAAGTATTATCCCACTAGATGAGATTGGTTAATATTCATATATAAAGATAAAAATCAAAATTCACCTTAGAAAAAGGCTTTTCTAAACTTTTTCTATTTGTTATCGTATTTATCTACATTGTCTAATAACATTTATAAGGTAGTTATTCCATCAATTCTAGACATTTGTTGCAATCGTGCTTCTCAATACTAGGTGCCTCTTTGTTGTAGTGTTGGCGGAATTTAATGAATAGCAAGTGGAAGTTCATCTAACCTTTTATTATTGTAGAAAGTTTGGTAGATGATTTTCCGGGATGTACTCTCTTATGTGATTGGTGAGAATTTAATTTTCAACTTTGGTTGCATTTAGGAAAGTGGCTTAGAAGTTATTCACATTTGTTGATGCTTTTGTAGACTGTTTTGAGAAGGTTTGCCTTCAAAACTACAACAGAAAAGAAGTAATATAATTTGCGAAGGTTTTCTTTCCTGAAGAATTAAATTTTATCAAAATTTGGAATATATTAGTTATGAATTAATGGCTTGCAAGAAGAACTGGTCTAGAAGTGTCTCTTTGGTTCCTCAGGAAGAGCAAACATTCCATTGATGATGCTACAAATCTTCATTCCACAAGAGCATTTGGTTAAAGATCATCAGATGAAAGTTTTAAGCCGTCAACATTTGGAAAAGTTTTTCATGCACCACACTTGTATTTATGTTCAGAGAAGAATGAATCACAATGAGAGGACACCGGGTAATATGATCAGTACGAGAGATAATGTTGAGGTGGGCATTGAATAGTGCATCCTGGCCTAGAGAAGATCAGAACCCACCACCACTGCACACTGTACTTTCCAGTTATGTTCATGAATCACCATCAGCGAGCTGATATTGTGATTCCTTGTTTTTTTGGTAACGTTGCACCTGAGTTATTCTATATTTTCCTATGTTTGTTTTGGTGTCCTGTCATAATTTGAATAAATTTTAAAGTTTCCCATTTGTGATGCTCATCGTATTGTTAACCTAAATTATGATATTTTTGGGAGCAGTAACTTCTGTGGATATGTTTAATCTAACCGACGGTTTTAACGGTTAGTTTGATTCTTACTGTACAGACAATATCCTCACCTCTCACATTTGGACGGTGGAATTCATACTTGATTAGTGGATCCCATTATCCATACAGATAGGATGAAAATTTTCGAATTTTAAGTACAATTGTTTAATTTTGTTTGGTATAGATGCGCGCACGATAATTATTTAATGTGTTTGTTGATACGGTATATAACGATGGGGTCCGTTAAGGTTGGACAGTCAGAAATCAAGGGGATGTGGCAGTCAGAAATCAAGGGGATGTGGCAGTCAGAAATCAAGGGGATGTGGCAGTCAGAAGTCAAAGGGGCGGGACATTTAATAGATATGGAAAGAGGAAGTAAGACTGGGTGACGACGTCAGCAATTGATTCCCGATCAGGTTTTCACATACCGGAACTTCAGATCTGAGACACCTGGGAAGACAGTCGAGATGATACTGGACCTGGATTTGACGAGTTGAGCTCTCACGGCCTGGTTGTACTTAGGCCTAGTGCTCTCAGTAAGCTAAACTCCTAACCAACTAACTCACAGTCAGTTTTTGGACAATCTTTCCATGGCTCCCGACTCCTAAGGTTTAGGCCAGGTGTTATACCCGACTGATCATCTCGAACTGCCCTATTCATGCCCGGTCGGGACAGAAGGTACTACATAACAACAATGTAAGGGAATCGTAATCGTCTGTCAGAGAATAACTGCTAAGTGTCAGGGAATATTCCAACGGTCTGCAGTCACCTGCGAATGGAACCTTCCTTCAGTCTACAGGAGGATGTCATGTGTCCTCCATCACCCGACAAGTCATGACACCAGACATTCTCTTACATCACTCAAGATCCAGAAGGTACGCATTATATATAAAAAGGGAGGTTCTCTCTCTTATGCAGGTACGCTCTCTCGGATATTCACACTTGTCTTCTACTTTCTTTCTCCTTCGTACACTGTTCTTCTGGAAAAAAGTACCTGACTTGAGCGTCGGAGGGCTTGCTTGGGGGACTGTTTCCCTGGTTTCTGGCCTCTAACGCCTGTGTGCTTGTCTGAGTGTGAGCAGAGCTCAGGTACCACCGGTTCAGTCATCGTCATCCGTCAGCATCACGTGGGAGTCCATTTTTGGAAGTGCATGCGAGAAATGTGTCTCGGTCGCCCCTCCGTCAACGCTAGCAACAGCTCACTCAGCTTTCATCTGACTTAAATTCCGGACAAGATCAATTTAACGTCATCTATGGAAACTTTCTTCACCTGTTCTAGAGTGTTAAGATAGAGGAGACTGGACGAATCAACGTGATCATGACGACAGGGGAGTACGAGTTGTTCAAGGAAGCTAAGATCACGAGCAGCTTCCGAAAAATAGACCACTGCTTCGCGACCATATAAAATGTTTATCGTTTCTAAGGACCCGACTCATGTTTCAAACAGAGTGTTTAAGAGGAAGCAACCCGAGGAGTTCCTCCCGGCCTTCTACCGGGAACTAGCCCCAGACTACTACCATAAGGGCTCGGACTGTTATAATAAGAAAGAGCAACCGCATGCCTCTATGGCGGAAAGCTCCACGCCCAGGGACTCAAAGAAGGGGAAGGCTATAGTCCTCAGGGAAGAGTCCCGAGGGGAACCTGATGAGCAAGTGCCCTTCTCTCTAAGAATACTAGAGGAGAAGTTACCGAAGGGGTACAAGTCCCACCATTGGAGAATACGATGATAGTAAAAATCCGGAGGATCATCTCCGCAAGTTCAGGATCGGAATGTTGCACTGTTACATCAATACAACGACGCTATTAAGTGCCGAGTATTCTTGAATACTCTATCTGGCTCAGCACAGAAATGGTTCGATGGATTGCCAATCAGGCCCATCATCCGTTTTCATGATTTCAAGACTGTCTTCTTGTGCCATTTCGCCAACAGCAGGAAATACCAGAAGACAGACCACCGTCTCTTCGCTCTTATATCAAGCGTTTCAACCAGGTGGCCCAGGACATCCCATCCGCTATCTCGGACATACTGATGAGCGTCTTCTCTCATGGACTAGACACCGTAAACGATTGAATCAATCTCCTATGGGTCGTTCTCGGACAAACAGAAACATACCTAATCGATCAGGCTAGTCGATTAGGCATGCGTAATCAATTAAGGTAATTGATTATGCTTGAGAATATAGATATTTGAAGCATGTTGCTGATGTGGTAATCGCGGTAATCGCTTAAGAGTAAGCTTAAAGGATTAAGGTGTATGAAGAGCCCTAGGAAAGTGTTTTTGCATGCTTTGTTTCATCAACGCTCTTAACACAGATTCTCGACAACCACACACTGGTTCTTTTAAGAGAAGTATTGCTACAGTTCCAAGTTGATCAAGAGGTGTCTACAAGTAAGAAGTAAGAAGTAAGAAATTAGGATTTCATTTGTTGTAAATTTTATAAGATTTCATATTATATTAGCTTCTTCTTATTCTTCTTCTTGTATTTCTGTGTGTGAGCCTGTACAAGGTTTCTCTTCCTCCGGATTATTTCCAAGAATGAGCTATTTCATAGTGGATGTGTGAAAGAGGGTCGGATACTTGGATTAGTCACCTTGCTGGGGTAGATACTAAGTAAATCCTTATGTTAATATTGGAAAGCTTTGCTTTGAGTATTTCTGCTGCAAAAGATCAATATCCATGAAACAAGTAAGTGAGTGAGACGAGCTATTTATCCCCCCTTTCTCTCTAACTTCGAAGTGTCCCAACATAACAGATTAGCAACTATAATACTGTAGTTGCTACAACTATATAGCAACTACGGATTTATAGTAGCTATAATACACCGATTTAGATAAAAATAAATAAATAAGAGAACTAATAATATAAATATATTATTATTTTATAATAAAGGATAATTATGTCATTTTATAGGGTGGGACACCAAGCTCTTTTATTTTTATTTTTTCATTATTTCTTGCTAAAACTTCAGTTTGAATAATTTCAAAATATTAAAAAACTTTTGACTTTTTTTTATAATTTGGAGAGTCTGAGATCTTATAAAAATCTTGAACAATCTTTGATGTATAATAGGAATTTTAATATTTATGATTATGACTTAATAACGGAGTTAATAATCTTGAAGAGTTCTTTACTACCAAAAAGCTAAAAGACTAATTGATATGTTAAATTATTAAAAGAAAAAATAATAATTGTTATTCGCATAGATATGTTGTCTATAAAATTTTATTAATTTTTTCGGTTACAGTTTGTCTGCAAAGTTTCTCAAATTAAAATTTTTCTTCCATCAGGTATGTCACATATAATTAATTTTTTTTTCACCCAGATATCCACGATGCTCAGGACTTCTGGACAGATTATTATGTGTGCTTCTTGATTTATTCTGATGACGGATGATAAACTTCAATGGAATCTCACTTATAAAAAATTATATATTTTTTTATTATGAAAATTTAATTGATATTTTTGTTGTCAAAATTGCAAGACATGATAATATTTAAGTAGAATATTTGTATTATATTAGTGGATTATATTATATATATTTTGATGATTATATACTATTTAATATTTTAGTCTATATTTTATATGTTTTATTATTTTTTTAAAAAAAAATCTTATCGATAAAAAAAAATTGTTTCCCAAATGGTTGCCATATCTGTTAAGACTTATGAGTCCATAAAATTGTTTCCCTAATTAGCAATCAAACTAATGAAAGGCAAGGGTAAACAAGTACATTGGAGAATCTGTAGGGTTATTGTGCAAAAAGGAATAATTATCGTATCCATAATACTTTTTTTTTGCTACAAAAGTTATTAGGATGTTTATGATTATTTGACAAATATTCATTTATTAATTAATGTGTTTGTCTTTTTAAATAATAACTAAAATTGTTTAGGGGCTACGAAGTTAAATAAAATAATCAGTTTCTTAAAAAAAACATATTCTTTAATTTTGACCATTCCGATTCCAATCTAATAAAAAAGGATTGCCGATTTGTTTTCTTAAACGGAAAATATCGATATAAATATGATATGTGATAAATTCAATTTTATCAATTTTTTTTATAAAATTACAAATCTCGAATTTGAGAGGAAAAAATGGAAAGAAATTAGGGGTGTAAATAAGCCAAGCAGTTCGTGAGTTATTCGAAGCTCGATTTGATAAAAGCTCGTTTGAGCTCGTTTAATGAGGCTCGTTAAGATAAACAAACTAAGCTCAAGCTTCATAATATTCAGCTCGTTAGCTCGTGAACGTGTTCGTTAAACTCATGAATCAACTTTTAAATAAAAAATAATAATTTTGATATTAAATTTATAGATTTTACACTCTACTTATGAAAAATATAGATAAATATATTAAATTTATTTATTATAATAAAATTATAAATTTTAATAAGAATATTATAATTTTAAAAAATATATAATTTAGTTTTAAATAAATATTTAAATTTATAATTTATATTTATTAAATTCGTTTAGACTCGATAAAAGTTCGAAGAAGCTCGTGAACCATGAATATATTCGTTAAATAAAGCTTGAGCTCGGCTCGATTATAAACGAGTCAAACTGAAACATCCAAGAATTCGACTCGACTCGGCTCGACTCGATTACATCTGTAAAAGAAATACTTAGGGCGCGTTTGGTTCGAGGTTATCTTTGATAACCTTGGTTAATATCGATTTAGGGTCAGGATCGGATCGGTCAGGATCGGATCGTAGAATCGTACGATCCTACCAAAAACCCTTAAAATTTTATCATACATGATTAATAATTATAAAAAATACCTAAAAAACTCATTTACATATAAATAAATAACTAATTTTGTATATATATGCAATTATTTACACTCAACACATCAAATTACATTACTACATGTACAAATTTAAATTAACTTGTAATTCAACTAGCATTCTCGCATAGTAATAATATTTATATTTTCATATCATAAAATGAAAGAATATAAAATATCTATTAACACAATAATAATAACACATACAATGTCAAAAATATTTCCTTGATTTATAAGATAATTCAATTTAAATGTCAACAAAGCATCTAACGTATATAACAGAAGCTATTGAATTCTTTGATTCAAATATGAATGTCGGAAATAATCTTCTAAAGACTGGTTGATGCCACACAATACTAGACAATAGACATCCAAAAACTTATTATTTTGAGAAAAATAAATGACAGAATATTATTGATAAAAAACTAACTCAAAAATAATTAAACATATATTTAAATAATTTAAAACTTTAATAAGATGAAAAAAAAGATAATGGTTAAGGATAAACTTTGAAATTTATTAAAGATCTCTGAACGAGCTTTAATTTGATATATTATAGGCCCCGTGGTTCAATCCGAGTCAAAAGTTATGACCTCTCAAAGCTTCCACCGATCCTACTCCGATTCTGCTCCGATCCTGTTCCAATTCTACCGATCCTACTCCGATCCTACCGATCCTACCGATCCTGCTGCGATCCTACTACAAAAACGATTCTGCACGATCCTGGATCGATTTTGGGTTTTCGGATCGTAGGATCGTACGATCCTACGATCCGGATCGCGATTTTGCAAACTATGGGTGTAGCATTGGCTTGGACCAATTAACCCTGCTCAATGTTACATCAGTGCATTAAAAGAAAATCATCATCATCTTGGCCGTCCGTTTAGAATGACTCCTCGTAATTAAAAAAAGGATAAATCATAAGAAATATTTTGCATGAGAGATAATAGGTATTCAGAGAGGTATATTTGTACCTCTTAATGCTATCATGTGACAAAAGGTAAAGTATTTTCAGTCTACTTTAGGATTAATATAGAGAAAATAAATTATAACGACAGAGAAGATAAATGAATAAGACTAAATTATACAAGACGTAGGAATTTACGTTTTAATTATCAAGATTCGATATTCGCTCAATTCTATAAATTTATGATGTGAATAACTAATTTGGCTCTGGGAGGCCAAAATTTATGATGTGAATAACTAATTTGGCTCTGGAGGCCTCTCAATGACACATCATGGTCCATGGCTTAAACGGCAATGAGGACACGGGAGTATAACTAGTTTTAGCTTTATTATGGATAAGTCAGGGTGGGAATTACCATTCTCAGCTATATTGCAATCGACGTTAAAATATAAATAATAAAGGCTGTATATTTGATGATTAAAAGAAAATTAATATTTTATACTCACAAGCAATAAAACAGATAGAAGAGGCGTAAAGATGATTGAGAATTTAAATTTTAAATTATAATATATGGAAAAAGAATGGAATTAAATATGGAGTACATAGGTTTTGAAAGGAAGGAGTAGTGGAATTTGGATGGATTGGATGATATTTAGGTTGGGTTGGAATTTATTTATTTTTTAAAATTTCAATTGAATTTGATCCGAACTCAAATTTGAATTTGACCAATGTGAATCCGGCTTGAATAAGCCGATTCAAAACTAACTTTTTTTTTACTATTTTTTTTTTATAATTTTTATATTTATCCTAATATTTTATCATTATCATACTAATATTAATATATATATATATATATATATATATATATATATATATATATATATATATATATATAAATATCTTAATTTTTAAAATAAAATTAGATTTAATCTAAAAAAAATTCTATTAAACCTTAAATTTGAGGCATCCCAAGTCAATCTGAAACCTTCAATCCGAACATGATTTGACCTTGAAAATATTTAATCTAAACTTAATTTTTTTTAGTCAACTCGTATCAAATCGTTGAGTCGGATTTATTTTTAATATCCCTTGGAAGTAAGATATAATTATAGCTAGATTATGATAACTGATCTTGTCTGAGAACTCGACGAGAAGAAACACTGGGAGAGGTGGGCAATGATTCCGGTGAAGAAGAATAATAACATATCTGAGAAACCCAAAGAAGATCTGGAAGAAACTCCAGCGAATAGTTTCTACGAGATGAAGCGCTAAGGGAGGTGGGCGATGATTCCGATGAAGAAGAAGAATAATAGATCTGAGAAACCCAAAGCAGATCTGGAAGAAACTCCGGCGAATAGTGCACCGAGACGGAGAAGACCTTGGATCAATGCTCCCACGGATGCTATCACCTCTTGCGCACTATGAAACCAACCGACAAAGCGTTAATGACCTAAGATCGGGGTGGAAATCCCTAGCTAGGCCCTCCGACGCTCAAGTCAGTTTTCTCTCTCTCAAAACAGGAAGAAGAAGAAGAAGAAGAAGAAGTACAGTAAACTGAAGTAGAACTAGGGTTTGAGTGATGGTGCCAAGCTTACCTCGCCAACGGAGAGGATTCCCCTTTTAATACCATCTCATATAACCTCCGCAGTCATGAGGTGGACACCGGTTCATTAGAGTTTGTTAGGAGATGACGTCATCTACCATAATAGTTCAAGGAATTTTTTTTGTACCCCAGATGTACCTTATTTGTCGTTTAGTTCACCTGCAAAAGTTTTTAAAAGATTTTTCCCGCCAAGTAAAATAGGTTGTCATGTAATCACATATTGTTCACATATCATTAATATAATAGATGTATTTGTGTATCGAGAATATTTTATATTAAGTTAATTTTGGTTAAGTATATTTAAAGGATGTAACAAAGTTGTTTATGCCCGGCCAGATTTTGTCAGGTCGATCTTATACTAATAGTCTTGTAAAAGTGCGTATTTATATACTCGCCCGGAAGTTTATTACCGAGCGTATTATGCCTATGTTTGACTGAATACTTCCAAGTCGAGCTCATTCTGACAACCTTAGTTTGTATGTCTGCTTTTTCGCCCGCGATTATATTACCGAGCAAATTATGTTCATGCTCGCCCGGGCTTCTACTACTGAGCGTGTTATATTTATATTATGTTTATGCCTGATCGGGCTTCGTCTATTGAGTCAAGTTGAGACTTACGATATGCAATCGGTTTTCGCCTGGCCGGCTATAGAGATTACTTAGCAATGCACGCTTTTAAGTTCGGTCGGGCTTTGCCTGCTGAGCGCTCCTAGGTTCACTGGCACTCTATTGTTTTAGTTTAACCAACACTTTATGCTCGGCTGGACCTTGACTGTCGAACGTGCCTAAATGTACTAACCCCTCGTTCGTCTCTCAGTTCAGTCGAGCTTGCGTTCTCGATTGACTTTGTATTCTCGGTCGGGATTTCATGCTTGACCGAGGCTTTCCTGTCGGGCATAGATGTGTGTGCTAATATTTCATCCATTTTGGTTCGTCTGGCACTTCATGCACGAACGAGATTTGCCTATCGAGCATATCTACCTGTGTTGTGTCTTTATTCAGTTTTATCCCGGTCGGTCATATATTCTCGACTGGGATTTATTTACCGAGCGTATTTACCTCACCTGGGCCTCTCTACTTCTTCTCTCTTCTACTTATATCTCCTTTCATATTATTATACGGGATTCATTTTTTATAATCTGTATCAATAACAAAGGGAATTATTAATGTAATTAATATATACACATCGAGTAGAATAAAAAAAATAGATTTTGAGAAAAATGTATATCAGAAGAAAAATGTATATTAGAATGAAAAAAAAATTATAAAAATTGAAATATTATCCCTGAAAAAACTTAATTCTCTAACTTAAGTTAATAAAATTTAAATATGTATCTCAATATAATATTAGTAGTAGAAAAAAAATGCATGATTTTATATTAAAGAACAATTCAAGCTAAGTAGTATTATAATTTCATTGGTATAGATATTTAGAGACGAAATAACGATAGAAAATAATTTTTCGAGAGATCAAAACAGAGAATCATCATTGTAAAGTATTTCATTTGCTTTGTGCATCTTTTCATTTTTTTTGTTTGTGTTGCTGGTATAAAAATAGATGTATAAGAGATTTCTTTATCTTCTTTATTTTCTACGAATCTTTTGTAGATAAGAACATGAAGGTTGGATGAAATTATAAATCACTATTCACCCCTTTAGTGACATAATCACTCGTAATATTTTATAGGTAAGAGGGATTGAAGTAATTAATTTTTTTATTTTTAAAATCAAATTAAATAACTTTATAATTCATTCAATATCTCATTTCTCTCCGCACTTTCATATCTTTAATTGAATATCATTCTGTCTAATATTTTTAAAATTTTTATCATATTTAATCTGTATTTTACTCCTAAAATTTTGTTTTTTTTTTGATAAAAATTTAAATTTTTATACTCCTTTAACAGGTTTAAATTAGCTAAGAAAAATTAGTCCTTTAAACTGTGATTAAAAAGTTATTAAAAAATATCTCATCAATCACTCTTTTTTTTTAAAAATTGATTTAAAATCCTTTTAAAAATCTAGTCATTTAACTTAAAACTTAAACTTTAATCAACAAAAACTTAATTAAATCAATTAAAATTTAATTAAGTTAAAGTTTAATTAAATAATTAATTAAAATTTAATTTAATTAAAAACAAAAAACATTAAACTAAACTTAACTTTAATATAATCTTAATTAATAACATAGATCAACATTAATTGAAAACTTAAGTTAACTAAAGATTTAACTTAACTAGATTAGTATCTTAATTTAACCTAATTAAAATATTAACTTTACACTTTAAATCAAACTTAAATTTACAAGTCAATGAACACATAACATCAATTTAACTAATCAAAATCTTAATCATAATTTATATTAATTAATGATCGACTTAAATTGAACCTTAACTTTATTTAACTTTATTTACAAACTTTAACAAATTTAACTGTGAGTTAATTCAAACTTAAAACTTAGTTAATCCTAACTCAATTTTAATTAATAATTTGTATTAAGCTAAAGCTAATAAAAACTTAAAATTAAAAAAAAACTTTCAATTAGTCAATCAGCTCATCAGTTAATATAAGTTGTTTTAATCGAATAAGTGTTAAATTATTGAATTGAGTCAAGTAAAAGTCAATCAATAAACTATTGATAATGATTAACTATTATTGAATTAGTAACAAATTATTTTATTTAACCAAAAATTTAATTTTAACTTAATACACCTAAATCTAAGGTTAATTATTTTTAGAATAGTTGATTAATGATTAATCAAACTTAAGTAAACAATCATAATAAAATGTAAATAATATATTTATTGCACACTAGTGTTATGAACAGTAAAATTTCCTAGGCACTAAAGTAGAAATCCTTATTGCTAACAAAGATAATCAGAAGGTGCTAGGTTAAGGAGGAGCAAGGGCCTTGAAAACATGTTACACAATTCAATGTATCTAAACTCTAGTACAATTTAAGGGAGAGTGTTAATTTTTAGGGGGAGAGAAGGGTTCAACCTTTTAAAAATATTTTAAAAACTAAGTAAACTTTTAAAAATTATAAAATTTATTTCCAAATTAATTTTGTAAAAGTATTTGAAAATAGTAACATTTGAACTTGTTTTTTTAATAAAAAAAATTAAAATTAAAAAAAAAACTCTTATACTTTTAAAAAATTATGATTTTTTTTTGATACTTTGACAATCATTCCTAACATATTTTGAAAAATTATTTTGTTACTTTGTGAACATTTTAAAACTTAAGTTGACAAGCTCTTCTCAAAAGGTTTTGTTGCACAATCACTTTTAAATTTATTTTTTTTGGTGGATTGGAAAATATTTTGAAAACTCACCTTCAAACTTAGTGTTCTTTTGATTTGGATCAACTCTCTAGACACATAGGAATTTTTACTTGTGGTTAACAAAAATTCCTAAGAATGTGTCAAGTTAAGGCGGAGTCCTGATTAAAAGATTAAATGTAACTTTTAAAATTCTTTCAAAAATTAGTTTTGTAAATCTTTGAAATTGAGTTTGAAAAATTATTTTCAAAATCTTTTATGAAATACTCTTTGCTTTACAAGTTTTTGTGAAAACACCTTAAAAAATATTTTGAAAATTCACTATCAAGAGTTACCTTGACAACCAACTTTAAAAAATTAGTCTGCAACACCCCTTTGAAAAAATTTGATTTTGAAATACTTAATTATGTCTTTCAAATGTTATTGTTGGTGCAAACCCTAATCAAGAGTGATCTTAAGTTTACATATTTTTGATGTGTGCCAAAAGGGGAGAGTAATATTAAGTTAGAAAAGTTAAAGGGGGAAAGTGACTAATCTCTTAAATTTTGAGATATAACATGTAAAAACCCAAGCCTAACTTAAGAAAATTATCAAACATAAAAAAGAGGGAGATTGTTGGTGCAATTGACCTCTAGGATTTTGATATTTGACAATGCACCTAAGTCTGGTCAGTTTGACTAAGGGTTAATCCAAACAAGACTTGATGTTTGGAAGAGAGTAGTCTAGTCAAGACTAGATGACTAGCAAGGGTAAGTCCTAACCGAAGGATAAGCAAGTGAGAAGTCCTAACTAGGTGGTGGAAGTCTTGGTGAGTGAAGCTAGTTGGTGGAAGTCCTAGTGAGTGAAGTTGGACCCTAGTGAGTGAAGATAGGTGGAGAAAGTTCTAGTGAATGAAGCCAAGCAATGGAATTCCTAGTGAGTGAAGCTAGGTGGAGGAAGTCCTGGTGAGTGAAACCATGCAATGGAAGTCCTAGTGAGTGAAGCTAGGCAACCCTAGGGATGTAACCCTAGGTAATGTGTGACCGACTGCTTTCCGATCGACTATATGCGGTTGACTAGACCAGCGAATCTTGACCGGACCAGCGAATTTTGACGGGACCAAGGAATCTTGAAATAGGTTGACACTGTTTTACTTTACTATTTTATCTATTTTACTAACCTAGTGTGCAGGAGTTTGACAGGTTTGAGGGAGTCCAGATAGGTCAATGGGTCAACCAGATATCTGACGTGAAATCCAGTGGATCTGCGAACCAGACAACTGGCAAAGTGATAAGTTAAGGTAAGTCACTGGAGAAGAGTGACCCTGTGAGGACGCATCTCGGTTGAGGGGATAGTAGGCATCAGTCCAGATTAGGTCCATTTTGGATACCTAATCTGAGACTTTCACTAGTTTCTGGTCTTGAGAGGACAAAGACTAATTACTACTTATTATTATTGTCCTAATACTTGTTTTGTTGGTTATTTAGATAAATATTATTTTGCAGGACAAAAGGAGCAAATTTACCTTCGGATGAACAGTGTCTGAAGGCACCATCAAACAGTGAAGATGCCTTTGTATTGTTCATAGAAAGCGTCTTCTATGGCTATGGAAGGCGCCTTCTGCACGATAAAATTTTAACTTCGCCATAGATAGGTGTCGGGCTATTAGGGATCAAATTTTCCAGGTTAAAGGCGCCTTCAATAGCTATGGAAGGCGTCTTCCATGCCTTATATAAGGCAGTCTCGAGAAGGCTTCAATACATAACTACTATGCGAGCTACTACGCGTTCTTTTGAGGTTTCGACTGCTCCGGGCTCTTGCTACAACCCGGCTGCGAAGTTGTTGTGCTCGATGACTATTTCGAGGACTTTTAATCGCAGCATGCAGACCGACATCGATACATGAACAAGCCACTTCGATCCTAAGTGTCGGTAACACTTTTGTACTTAAATTCTGCAAACGGGAAATGCAGTCTGTTGCACTTCTCCGATCTTATTTGTACTCGATTCCCTCTTCCAAAGGTGTCAAAAGAGGTTTTTAGTGAATTACTCATCGATAGGTCCGTGGGACCTAAGTCTTGGAGTAGGAGTCGTCGAAGGCTCCGAACCAAGTAAAATCGCCTGTGCTTTTTTTGTATCTTTTGACTTCGTTTGTATTTTCCGCTACGCATACTCGTGTTTTTTTAAATAATAAAATAAGTTCTTAAAAATCACGTGATTCATCCCCGCTCTCAGTGCGTATTGTGTATCGATCCAACAGTTCCCAGCCCTAAAACAGAACTCAATTTATTTCACAGAGCGCAACAAAGACTACAATGAGAGTGAAGAGGAAAAGGACATACTTGAAATATTGCAGAACATTCCAGCCGATGTGGGGGTGTAGGACATGGAGATGAGGAGCTTCAACAAAATATTAGACTCTGATGAGTGTGCAGAATTCACCTGGCCGCCACCGATTTGATTCTTTTCCCTCTTAGTAAATAAAGCTTTGTATTATAGGAAGAAAATTTTGTTGTTTACATCTGAAGAGCTTAGAAACTGAATTCACCTGACCGCCATCGATTTGGTTTTTTTCCTCTTAGTAAATAAAACTTTGTGTTGTAGGAAGGAATTTTTTTTATTTACATATGAAGAACTTAGAAACTGAATTCACTTGGCCGTCATCGATTTAATTTTTTCCCTCTTAGTAAATAAAATTTTGTGTTGTAGGAAGATTTTTTTTTGTTTACATCTGAAAAACTTAGAAACTGAATTCACCTAGCCACCGCCGATTTGATTTTTTCCCTCTTAGTAAATAAAACTTTGTGTTACTTTTTGTTTACATATGAAGAACTTAGAAATTGAATTCAACTAACCGCCACCGATTTGATTTTTTTCCCTCTTAATAAATAAAGTTTTCTGTTATAGGAAGAATTTTTTTTTGTTAACATCTGAAGAACTTAAAAACTGATTGATAGCATCAACTGGAGGAATAGTGAGCTTTTCCCTGTAATTTTGTTCAAGTGGATGCACTGTTGTGCTCCTTTTTATGTCTACTAATCGCTCACAGAACATTTGTTGGATATTCATGCTAATACAAGTATATGAGACAAATTTCCTTTATTGTAATTGATCTTAATGCATCCTATTTCTATTACATAATGATCATGTGGCAAAAAGCGATTCGCTTGCCCCCAACGCCCCCGTCAACTCGTCCCTAGGTCAATACGGAGGAGGTAAATCACGGATGGCTACTAGCCATTAGTACAAATGACCAAGACATGGGAGAGGTTATGCTCGATCACGCCGAGCTATTACATGATGATCATGATCTTATATAATGTAGCTAATTGACACTAAAATTTAGAGTAAAAAACTTACCGGAAATGATGCTATTTCTCTTGTATATCTTATTCTTTTAATCATTTTATACTGTTTGATCAGGCAGAAACTTTAATCATAAAAGAACATGCTAACCTATGCAGTTAGTAAAACCTCAATTACTTAACAGAGAGTTCTAGCCTTGGATGATATGGTATTAAGTTTCATTGTATCAAGCATAACAATTTTTTCAACCGGCTAAATGACATGCTTGTGAATGATAGAACAGTTAACGTTGGACCTTCCATTTGCAAGCAAGAAAGGGAAAACTCTGCAGAGAAGACAAATTTTATTTTTTTTTGATTTTTTCGTTCTTGTGTTGTTGGGAACTTGGGATGATGATTTGGAATGAAATTAGGTTTGTTATTAGGATAAATGGATTGCGGATCATTTGATAAATATTTATTTATTAGTTAATGTGTTTGTCTTTTAAATAATAATTAAAATTGTTGAAGTCGGAATTAAAATAAACAGTTTGTTTAACAATTTTTTTTTTAAAAATTAGACATAATTGAAATAATTTATTTTAATTTTGACTCTTTCAATTTCATAACGGATTGTAGAATTTGTCTTTAATTATGAAAATTCCCATATAAATACTATATTACTTGCAGTTTTTTATCCAAACAAAAAACATCAGGATTATTGAGGAAATTTTAGAAAGAAGATCTTCCGCCAGTTTTATTGCCGCCACATCCACAATCCATATCTCCGATGGCTGGCGGCGGCTGGGCTGATCTCCCGTTGGATGTCTTCTCCCTCATCTTCTCCAAACTCTCTCTTCCTCAATTTCTCCGCTCGGCAGCCGTCTGTGTTTCGTGGTCGGCTGCCGTCCGGGATCTGTCCACGCGCGGAAGCTACTTTAAGTTCCGCGGGCAGAGCCCCTGGCTCGTGCTTAACCACAATCCCCGCGGCGACCCATCCGCCATCACCTTCTACGCCTTGGACGAGCGAAGGGAGTACACCATCCCCGTCCCGGACCCTCCCATAAGCGACCGACTCTTCCTCGGCTCTGCTCACGGTTGGATCATCACGATCGACGTCCGTCTCCAGATGCAACTGCTGAACCCGATCACTGGCGCGCAGATCGACCTCCCTCGCGTCCTCCCCTCCGAGGACACCCATCCCATCCGCAACACTGCAGGGTGCCTAATCGGCTTCATGATGCCGAAAACAGTGAGCAAAGAGAAGGTCGAAACATATAGGTATAGCGATTGGTATATGGAACAACATCACTTCAAAGCAATTCTTTCTGCTGATCCGTCGCTCGGAGATGACTACACCGTCGCGCTCTTACAATATCGTCCCGGGAGAATCTATTTTATCCGCTCCGGTGACGAGAAATGGTTCGAGCTAAGGAACTCCATTTTAGTTGAAAATATGGTCTTTCATAAAGGTAAACTGTATATGAGCACACTTTCAGAAGTGTATGTTTGTGATCTCGACGAGGCCCAAATTGAACATGGCGAAATGCCCAAATTTAGAGTGGTCGATCGAGCTTTACATTACGACGACCTACACTACTTGTTTGAGACTCCTCGAGGGGATCTTTTGAGTATTTGGAGGGAGAGCAATGAAAATCTTTCGAAGACCGCCATGTCTGTCAAGGTTCACAGGGTGATAGATGATGCGGAGAGGCCAAGTAAAAGACTAGAAAAAACGATGGACTTGGGAGAGTTTGTTATCTCCTCAGGCGACAACAGAGTGGTGGTGGATTATGAGAGTCTAAGTATCAGACTAGAACCGAAGGACTTGGGAGACTTGATCATCTTCTTAGGCGACGGCAACGTACTTTGCCTTTCTGGTTGTGATTTTCCACATTTGACGCCAAATTCTATATATTTTACCGATGCCGATATAATTCGAAATCGATTGCTTTACCATCCGCAAATGTCTCATGAAAGAAATTCGCACAAGTTTTCTGCCTTCTTTCTGCCAATGTTTTTGGAACGAAATTGGTTCAGAAAAATTCTGAATTGTCCGATTTCCTTAACCATCGACGCGACTAATTCCGTCCGATTGTATTGGCAGCCTCCCTCAAGCTCCATTAATTAGTAAGTCTATAATCATTGTAGCAAGTCTATAATCAATTGATCATGTGGGTAGTGTTTGATGTTACAAACATTTTGTATACAGTGTCTTATTTTTTATAAAAAACAAAGAATTATGGTGTTTGAAATGTCTGATTCTGTATATATTTTTTGGAGCATATTCATTGGGAACCCTAGGCCAAGAAAGATGAAAGGAGCATTCTCATGATATGGGCATGCTCTTGTGGCCAAGAAAGATGAAAGGAGCATTCTCATGATATTCATGCGTGAAGTTGGCTAGTCGTCTCACCTTCCTACATTTTGATGTTATACAATTTATTAAAAAGTAAATCACGCTTGCTTACCTTTGTGTCAGAAGTGCCCTCGTGTAGCTTGATCAGTTTTTCTCACAGCTCTTTTGCGCTTGAGAACGGGCCAACTTGGTTAAGTTATTCTTTGGTTAGGCCGCATTGAAGAGTACATGTCACTTTGGCGTTGGCCTCAACCTTCTTTATTATGCTTGCGTCCCTGTTCTCGCATGATACTGGTTTTCTCGAGCCGTCGAGTGGGAGTGAGATGCCGGTTTTGATGATCATCCACATCTCGAATTGGGTTTGGAGGTAGAACTCCATTTGGCCCTTCCAATAGCCGAATTCTTCTCTGGAGAAAAGCAGCGGGCGGATTGTGCTGTAGCCTTCTTGATGGGCCATTATAGCATAAAAAAATCTCGCACACACAAAAAATCATGAAACTTTGTTCCAAGACTTGGTCTTGAATTAGTAGTGCGGGATAATAAAAAAATAATACGCCAACTCAAGTGGTGTTGCACCAACTTCGAGGAAAAACTCGATTGCGATAAAACCATATCAGAAGACGATAATTTTATCGATTCCGATCGACTCAGAAAAATTGAAAACTACCATGAAAAATTTGCTTGAATGGTGGTTTTACCAAGTCGAAGCGACTCCACTCTGATACCAATTGTAGGATCGAAAGCGCTAGAGGAGGGTGAATAGCGCTCGTGGCTTTCACTTTCATTTTTAAGACAATCGATCGGAGTAAAATATGTAGCGGAAATGTAAACAAATGCAAACGCAAACACCAAGTATTTTTTACTTGGTTCGAAGCCTATGGCGACTCCTACTCCAAGGCCCACGCTAGTTGAGCGTTTACTTTGGACAATCACTATCAATTCAGAAAATTACAACTTTGAAGTACAATGTAAAATAGTAACAAAAATTATACCGACAATTAAGAATAGAAAATTATACCATGGAGGCCGCCTTCAACAGCATGGAGGGTGCCCTCAACCCCGCCGAATCCGCAGCGATGATAAGCTCCGCAAAACTCGCTGTTTATCCACCTGAGGGCACCTCCAACCTCCATGGAGGGCGTCCTCCATACAGCGTCCAGGGCGCCTCCATGCTCCATGGAGGGCGCCCTTCACCAAGGGTCCAAGGCGCCTCCAGCGACCATGGAGGGTGCCTTCTGCTCTGCTGTACGGAGTCTTTAAGCAATGCACTCGAGGCGCCTCCAAGCTCCATGGAGGGTGCCTCGGGTACTGTTCATCCGAGGCAAAAGGGTCCAATTCGATTCATGTAAAATATGTTAGTCCAAGAAACTAGCCATACACTGCAAAACCAAGTTAGCACAATAAAGACATGAATAAAGTATTTGACAGTCTTCGGACTGTCCGGTTCTGACTTCGGATTTCACCTCAGAAAACCCTAGGTCGAACTGACGCCTACTGTTCCCTCACCGGGGAACGTGTCCTCACCTACTATTCCCTCATCGGGAAACCCTAAAGCCTCTTTACAGCAGTATAAGCACAGAAAATGAGAAGCTAAATGAAAACTAATTCGTGTACAAGTGTGTTGGATCGAGATCGCGCTAGAGGGGGTGAATAGCGCTCGTGGCTTTCACACGTTTCGAATTCGTAAAACGAACGAGTAATAAGCAGCGGAATTAAAAGAAAAAAACAATCACGAACACAAGTTATTTACTTGGTTCAGAGCATTGGGCAACTCCTACTCCAAGGCCCGCGATCGTTGATCGCTTTCGGTGGGCAACAACTATAATATCACAAAATTCAGCACAAGTATGAAATGAGTACAACAGAAATTTAAAACAATAACAACAACTAAATTACAGAAATCGGAGCGTCGGGTTGTCAAGGACTTGTCATAGCTTAGCCGGAGCCTTTCGTTAGCAACACGTTGTAGATGGATCGCTTTTGAACTGATGAATCAATGCTGCTAGTCGAGACCCCTTAAATAGCCTACTGGAGGCGCCTCCAAGCCTGTCCGAGGCGCCTCAAAGGCTAAGTTATATCCCGCTTCCTGCGCTCCGATGAGCTTCACTGCCTGCTACTTATCTTGCCTGGAGGCGCCTCCATGAACTCTCCAAGGCGACTCCAAGGCGACTCCAAGGCAGTGTCCAAGGCGCCTTAGCTTCACCTTTGAGGCACCTCCAGCTCCACTCCGCAGCCAGCTTACCCCTTTGCACCCGAGGTACCTCCAAGCTGCATGGAGGCGCCTCGGATACTGTTCATCCGAGGGAAAATCTTGTTCTTTTGTACATGCAAGACACGTTAGTCCCAAAACACAAATATACCCTGCAAAACAAAGTTAGCACATATAAATACATTAAAAAAAGTGTTCGACAGCCTCCGGACTGTCCGGTTTTGACTTCGGATTTCCAAGCCGGAAAGCCTAGGTCCCTGCGCTTTTGGACAGGTTTCTTACCTTTGTCCTTGTCCTTGTTCCTTAGCTTGGGACAGTTGTCTTTGACGTTCTCTTCTTCGTTGCAGTGGTAGTAGCAGATCGTCCTTTTCTTTCTACCCTACGGATGGTTAATTTTTCTATACTTACATAGTTTCTTAAAACGTCTTACCATCATAACCATTTCCTCGTACCTGTTGTGCTCTGAATCAGGTTCGTCTCTCGATGGCTCTCGATGCTTTGAAGGCGATGTTGTGCTTAAGCTCTGAATCAGGTTCGTCTCTCGATGCTTTGAAGGCGATGTTATGCTTAAGCTCCTTCGTACCTGTACATCTTGATTCATGAAGTTCAAATGTCGAGAATAATTCTTCCAAGGTAATTTTTTCTAAGTCTTTAGAAATATAAAAGGCATCTACTAGTGATGCCCATTTCGTATTTCTTGGAAATGAATTTAGTCATACCTTAGTGAATCTCGGTTACTTACCTTTTCTCTGATATTCGAAAGCTCGGTGATAAGCTCCTTGACTCTCGAGTGCAGATGCGCAATTGTTTCATCTTCATCAAGTCACAGATTAGTGAGTTGGTTGCGAAGTAGATCCCGTCTTGCGAGCTTGGCTTCGGACATCCCTTCGTGCAGCTCAAGGAAATTTTCCCGCAATTCCTTTGCTGAGTCGTATTTGCCGATCCGGTTGACTTCTTATGGCGGAAGGACGCTTAGCAGATGGAATTCTGCTTTGTCGTTTGCCACATAGTCAGTCTGCTTCTTTTTCGTCCACTGGTATTTTTCTTTGCCCTCCGATGCTACAAAACCGAATTCCATTATTAACAACAAATCAAAGTCAGTTTTGAAAAATATCTGCATTCGCTTTTTCCAGGTAGTGAATTCTCCTTCGAACTTCGGCGGGTATATGCTCGGTCCGACCATCGTCTTTGCTTCGATCGGAGGTTAGTCTTCCTGAAGCGTCTTGGCTCTAATACCACTTGTTGGGACCGTTGGGCCAGCTAGAAGGGGGTTGAATAACCCTGCAAACAATAAAAAGAAACCCTTCTCGAACTTTCAAAAGAACACTTAGCTTGCAAAATAATTAAAAAAAATAGAAAGAAAGTAAAAGAAGAGGCACGAGTATTTTTACTTGGTTACAACCGGGGAGGTTGTTAATCCAAGGAATGAATCAAGTACTAGAATATCTCCTTCAGGCGGAGAAGTCTCTTACAGTAGTGAAGTGCAAAAAGAAAGAAGCTAAACTAGAAAGAAAGCACACAAGTGTTGAATACACAATTCTTGAATGAATGAATAATTTCTGGACTAAGACTGTATTTATAGCCTTGGTCGGGGCACCTGGAAGGGTTCTAGGTGCCTGGGAGGGGATAAAGTTTTATCCCCGACGCAACGGTCAACGTCCACGTCAAACTAGATAGTTTTTGGGTTCCGGACGCCCAGAGCCCGGGCACCCCCAGTCCGGGTGCAACGGAGCTACTAGACGCCCCTAGTCCAGGCGCCTCGCGCGGGGAAAGTCAACAACATTGACTTTTTCCTCCCGGGTCTTCTCCTCCGCTTCCGTTCGCCTCGGTCCGGATCTTCCGCTCCGGCTCCGCTCGCTTGGGTGATATCGACCATCCGGAATAAGGCTCACCCAAACCCAACTTCCAGCCTTCTCGAGCAACCTTTCGCTCCGGCTTCTCGTCCCTCTGAAACGCCGTGCGCCTCCTTCTCGTCCGCCCACATACTCTTTCGCAGCAACTCGTCACACCGAGCTCATCGGCTCTTTCCCGTGTCGTCCTTCTCGCTAGCTGCGTCTTTTGCTTGACTTCGTGTGCTCCTAAGCTCCTGCATACTTAGACACAATGTCAAAAATCACAGGACCTAACTTAACTTGTTGATCACATCAAAACAACCTTAGGGCTTCAATATAATAAAGTCAAGAGACTTTTAATATGAGACTAAAAACTCATGCACAATCTTCATTTCCATCTCTTTATTCCATTCACATTTTCAACAAATTGCACATCAACAAAATAACATGGCAAGCATTCTGCTAGATCACCTATTAACGAACTGGTCTAGAAGTCTCATTGGTTTATGAGGAAAACATTATGAGCAAACATTCCATTGATGATGCTACAAATCTTCATTCCACAAGAGTATTTGGTTCAAGATCTTCAGATGAAAGTTTTAAGCCGTCAACATCTGGAAAAGTTTTTCATGCACTCCACTTGTTTTCATGTTAAGAGAGAACCAATATGTAGGATCTATGTGAACGAAGAAGAGGTGGAAATTGTTCTATTGTGAATAAGACTTTAGTCTTACATTAAGAGCATTAAGACATATTAGTTGATTTATTTTGATTCACATGCATTGATAATGTAAATAAATATGGAAGAGTCTCTCTCTCATATGTGGGTGCGCGAGGGGTGAAAATCCAGGGTCTGGATTTCACTGAACCAAGTTAACTCGTGTGCGAGCACGACCTGCATGCGTCAAATGTCGGACCGGTCAGGGCAAAATTTGTCCAAGTAGAACAACTAACATTTTGCAGCATAAACATTTTTATTGCTTGTGTGGAGGATGCATTAAAGTAAGATTAATGGATAATCAAAACGGTCGAGTGAAATGTTGGCGTTTCACAGCTCGACGAGTAATGATCGTTAATCGATCATTAACGTTGTCATTGATATGAGCTCCTATATGTCGAGGTCGCAATCATAGGTAAAATGGCTGACATCCACAAAAAGAAAAGAAGCAGATCTCACTACAAGAAAAAAACCTTACAACAACGGTTTTTCACCGTTGTCGTAGCCCCTTTCGGACTGTTGTTAAAGGTTGTGTTGTTAAAGGGGGTACTCAAAGAGAACAGTTTTTAACCGTTGTCTTTGAAGACAAAGACATCAGTTTTTACAACGGTGAAAAACTGTTGTCTTTTCCTTCAAAGACAACAGTTTTTCACCGTTGTCTTTGCGCGTCTACCTTTAATAACAGGGTCTTCAACAACAGTTTTAAACTATTTACGACAACAGTGAAAAACCGTTGTCTTTTTTTGATAAAAAATAAAAAAAAATATTAAAATTTATTATACAATTTTCTAGTATTATAAATCATTCAAAATACTAAATTTGTAAATAAAATTTAACATATAATTTTCTAACATTCAAAAATAATATTTACAACATTCCGAAGAAATTTCAAAAGCAGCCAACAAAATGACAACGACACTATTAAAACAAAGGTAGAACAACACAACATCCTAATCCTAGAAGAGTAACACAACATCCTAATCTTGATATCCAGTTTTGAAGAGTTGGATCATTTGAACTACTTTTACCATGTACAACACTAGAAGAGTAACAAAACACTGCTTCTTAATTCTCCTAATCCTTCATCTTCTTCATCCTTGCCATGTTTGCATCGTACTTGGATCGAAGTGGACCAAGTAGATAAAGAAAGAAGATAAACTAAATGCCTTCATCTTCTTCAACCTTGCTTCTTAATTCTCCTAATCCTTCATCTTCTTCATCCTTGCTTCTTAATTCTCCTAATCCTTCAAACTCCACCTGTAAGAAGAAGATAAAGAAATGTCACTTGATCTAAACTAAATGCCTATGAATAATAAAAAAATCTGAAATCTCATAAAGTAGACTTAATTCATTAATAATGCGTTATATTGAATGCCTCTCCATGACTAGCTTAATAGCCTGTGCTATAGACATGTCTTCATTTGTTTCATACCTGAGTTTGTTAGCCTGTAAACATTGAACAGTCATTTCACAAGAGAAATATTTCCAAGTTATCAGCACTGCAGATATAAGGTTAATAAAGAACTTGCCTCTTCCAGAATGGTTTCAAACACCTTACCAACTTTTTCCACTAGATCTTGAGGCACTTGATGTCCATCACCATCAAAGAGTGCGTAGTTGAAAAATAGAAGTAAATTTGTCTCCATAAGATTATAGTCTCCATGATCAGTGATATCTGTTAGTTATTCAGTTAACCATTACCTCTCCAAGTCATGATCATACAAGACAGAATTGTCACCAGAAGTTCGATAAATTGGTAGACCAAGTCTTCCAATCCAAGATGCCAATGGATTCTCGTTGCAGACACCATGCAACCTGAAGTGTCCAAATTAAAACTTCTAGTCACTGAAATTTTGAAGGCTGGCCACAATCCTCTTCAGAAGGAATGAAAACAAAAACACAAAAAAAAGAAGCATACGAGGCTGCTCCCATGTCAACAGGAAAACCAAATGAGTAGTTAGTGTGAACTCGACCACCAATTCTATCCCGAGATTCTAAAAGCACAACCTAAGGAATAAAAAATAAACTTCCATGTGATACAAATTTACCCAGCCACTTCACACACTGCATTCATATCAGAACTTAGAATCTAATATGTAAAGGCAACTGAAAAAACTGTTAATTTATATCGACATAACACCTAAAAAGCTGCATTTTTCAGTGCATGAGCAGCTGCAATCCCTGCAAATCCACCACCAATGACAATGGCAGAAGGAGAGTGAGATTGCCTTGCTTCAGTCTTCTGATAGAATGATGCTGCAAGAAAATTTAAGTCAATATATATATAGATATATATGTTGATGTGAAGCAGTAAAATGCAAACTAGAATATATTTTAACACCATGAAAAAAAACATAATTAATAATAAATCCAACACAAGAACAAGCAACATATTCTGTCGTGTTGTATATATATTTACCAAATGCATTTTCCTTCCACATGGTTGAACTCTAAAAATAATTCAGAAAGTACCCCAATAATAAGACTGACAACAAAAAACACCCCAAACATAAAAATTTAGTTTTATTTGTAATTATGACAGATAATCATGTAACTAGCTTCAGTATTCCCACAAAAAAAAGATATGTAACATAACAATATACTGATACAAAGAAAACTAAAGGGATGACCATTAAAGGAAAGAATACCTTAAATAAAATGAATTCAGAAAGTTCCCATAGGCTCTGGATTAATCCTTTAAGTTTACTTTGATCATGAGCTAAATCATTGCAGTGAATAGATTTAAATCGAAGTAGGTAAAATTCCCATTTTGGCGGCATGTATACCTCATGAAACCCATCTGCAATTTCACACTAGAGGTTGAAATCGAGCTCTTAAAAATCTTTAAACTTGATATACCGAAAGCTGGAATAGAGCAGGAGGCTATACTCACCAGAAAAATCCAAATTGATGCTGGAAATCATTGAAAAAGGGATGAGTAAATTCAAAACTCTACTAAGCTTGAACACCAACATCTCACGACTGGAAGCCCTAAGAATCGACCTGAAATCTGTCAAAAAATTGAAGATTTTGTGACTAAAAATTTACGCAGAAATAGGTCACAAAAAGGACTCTATTTGGGCAGAAACAAGCATAAAAAATATGTAAGGAACAAAACCCCTCAAATGATTTTAAAATGAGGGAGGCGGGGAGGCGAAGGGTGTCAGTGACAGTGGCGAGTACGCGGAGAAGAAGTTTGTCCAAGAGCAGCAGAGATCTCTTCCTCCATCGCAGGTTCGTTTTCATTAGGGTTTGTGTTGATCACTAAGTCGCATGTTGAAGAGTGCATGATAGAGAGGCCTTTTAGTTGAGGCGGCAGCGACGCATATGGTAGAAGCGAACCTGAGGCCCATCTAGGATGGATGGAAGTGGAGCATCTAGGGTTTTCGACGAGAAGATGCAGGAGGAAGAAGTAGAGGACACTTACTGTTAGTGGATTTCATGTCGGAGGTCTTGCCGGTGAGGGCGTCCTTAATGGACTCGTGGACTGCTGCTGCTCCTGCGCGGCTCCGGTGAGCGAGAGATTGTGAGAAAAGAGAAAAGTGGGACGGATTGAGAAGATAAACGGGTGGAATGCGGCGGCAAAAAACTTTCGGGGAGAGGGAAAGAAAAAAAGCGGGGCAAAAATTGGCGAAGGGGAAAAAACGGCGAAGGAAAAAAAACACCAGTATTCAACATCACTTAATCGACAACGGCTTTTAAAAACTGTTGTCGTAATCCCAAAAAAAAGCGCACATAGACAACAGTTTTCAAAAACTGTTGTTGTAGCATTTAAAAACCGTTGTCGTAGTCTTAAAAAAACATAAATAGACAACGGTTTTTAAAAACCGTTGTCGTAGGCCAAAAAAATTACTAAAAGACAACGGTTTTTGTTAAAACCGTTGTTAAAAGGTAAAAAGACAACGGTTTGGTATAAAACCATTGTCGTTTGAGTGTTGTTGTAAGGCTTTTTTCTTGTAGTGAGAAGTTCCACCTTCGTTCCCCTCCTCCTTTGTTGTGCATTTCTTGCTCGACGGAGTTTCTATGGTGATAGCAGTCGGGTACCACTCAGTTCGCTGTAACCACCAGTGTTTGGTGCATGTCATAGTTAACCGTTGTATCATGAAAAACAAATGATCCGAGGAAACCTCGAAGCACAGTCGGAGGTAGGGGTGAATCTGTTTCAAGGAAACTGTGTCCATCGCATACCTCAATCTTGCTCGATCGCTCGGTCGTTCGCTTGATCGACTTGGACCTCTCTGCCGAGTGGGTCGCCAGCTCGAGCGCTCAGCCGCTCGCTTGCTTGGTCGGCTAATCGCCTTCTTGCTCGGTCGTTCGCCAATTCGATCACTCGGTCGTTCGCTCGCTCGACCTCTCTGATCAGCAGCTTGCTCGCTTGGCCTCTCTAGTCGCCAGCTAGCACTCTCACTTGGTTGCGCGCACTCGGCCATTCTGCTCGTCCGACCACACGCTCGCTCAACTGTTCTATCCATCTGGCAACACATTCACAGATCATCCGGCTGCACACTCACTCGCCCACTCGGCTTCTCTGGCCGACCGGACACTTGGCTATTCAACTCGCTCGATCGCACTATTTGGTCGACCTATCTGCTCGGTTAGTGACTTGGTCTGATCTGCAACTTGACCACCCTACCACTCGATCGCTCGACTTGATCAGCTGCTTTACCCGCTTGGTCGATCTGCCCACACAATCAGCCCACTCGACCTCTCAGCCCGCTCTGTCGCCGGTTGGCATTGAATACTGCACTTTAATTGATGCGAATGCATTGGGGACCGCCCAGATAATGGAAAGTAGGTGATGCGACTCCTCGTCCCAATAATTTATCAGACCTCTCTGGTGATTATCAGCTTTGTTGTAGCAATCCAAGAATGTTTGTTCAAATATCGCTCTACCATGGATCTCCTTCCCCATATCAAAACAAGCATTCCTGGAATATGCAAAGCATGCATGCGAATGTTGGTGCAAATAGTCTTGTCCACTTTCCACCACTTTCCCCAAGTTATTATTTGATCCCCCATTAGTTTCTAATGATATCACGAAAACAAGGGGAACTGGTACATACCTTCCAAACATGGTGAGTTTGCACTTCACTGTTTTTTTTTTGGTTCTAGTTGAGCATTTTTTTGATTCCTTGTTGTTTTGGTAACGTTGCACCTGAGTTATTCTATATTTTCCTATGTTTGTTTTGGTGTCCTGTCAAAAATTTGAACAAACTTTAAAGCTTCCCATTTGTGATGCTTATACATGAGAGTTCATCGTATTGTTAACCTAAATTATGATATTTTGAGGAGCAGTAGTTTCTGTGGATTTGTTTAATTTAACCTAAGGTTTTAAGTACAATTGATTAATTTTGTTTGATTAGATGCGCGCGCGCACACGTTATTTGATAAATATTTAATGTGTTTGTCTTTTTAAATAATAATTAAATAATGGACAAATATTTATTTATTAGTTGATGTGTTTGTCTTTTTAAATAATAATTAAAATTGTTGAGGGATTTAGTCTTTTTTTAAAAAAAAAACACGCGACATAATTAAAATGATTTATTTCGTTAATTTTGACTCTTTCGATCTCATAAATGGATAGCACAGTCTGATAAATTAAATTTTATCAAAAATAAATTTGGAAAGAAATCTTGAGACAACCTAGAACGACATTATAAAATCCAGGCCTCATCGCCGCCTCATGAACATCAGCGCCTCTCTTAGATTCTCCTCCCATGGCTGACGACAGCGGCTGGGCTGGTCTCCCGCTGGATGTCTTCTCCCTCATCTTCTCCAAACTCTCTCTTCCTCAATTTCTCCGCTCGGCAGCCGTCTGTGTTTCGTGGTCGGCTGCCGTCCGGGATCTGTCCACGCGCGGAAGCTACTTTAAGTTCCGCGGGCAGAGCCCCTGGCTCGTGCTTAAAGACAATCCCCGCGGCGACCCATCCGCCATCACCTTCTACGCCTTGGACGAGCGAAGGGAGTACACCATCCCCGTCCCGGACCCTCCCATAACCGACCGACTCTTGATCGGCTCTGCTCACGGTTGGATCATCACGATCGACGTCCGTCTCCAGGTGCAGCTGCTGAACCCGATCACTGGCGCGCAGATCGACCTCCCTCGCGTCCTCCCCTCCGAGGACACCCATCCCATCCGCAACACTGCAGGGTGCCTAATCGGCTTCATGATGCCGAAAACAGTGAGCAAAGAGAAGGTCGAAACATATAGGTATAGCGATTGGTATATGGAACAACATCACTTCAAAGCAATTCTTTCTGCTGATCCGTCGCTCGGAGATGACTACACCGTCGCGCTCTTACAATATCGTCCCGGGAGAATCTATTTTATCCGCTCCGGTGACGAGAAATGGTTCGAGCTAAGGAACTCCATTTTAGTTGAAAATATGGTCTTCCATAAAGGCAAACTGTATATGAGCACACTTTCAGAAGTGTATGTTTGTGATCTCGACGAGGAGGCCCAAATTGAACATGGCGAAATGCCCAGATTTAGAGTGGTCGATCGAGCACTACATCCTTACGACCTACACTACTTGTTTGAGACTCCTCGAGGGGATCTTTTGAGTATTTGGAGGGAGAGCAATGAAAATCTTTCGAAGACCGCCATGTCTGTCAAGGTTCACAGGGTGATAGATGATGCGGAGAGGCCAAGTAAAAGACTAGAAAAAACGATGGACTTGGGAGAGTTTGTTATCTCCTCAGGCGACAACAGGGTGGTGGTGGATTATGAAAGTCTAAGTATCAGACTAGAACCGAAGGACTTGGGAGACTTGATCATCTTCTTAGGCGACGGCAACGTACTTTGCCTTTCTGCTTGTGAGTTTCCACATTTGACGCCAAATTCTATATATTTTACCGATGCCGATATAATTCGAAATCGATTGCTTTACCATCCGCAAATGTCTCATGAAAGAAATTCGCACAAGTTTTCTGCCTTCTTTCTGCCAATGTTTTTGGAACGAAATTGGTTCAGAAAAATTCTGAATTGTCCGATTTCCTTAACCATCGACGCGACTAATTCCGTCCGATTATATTGGCAGCCTCCCTCAAGCTCCATTAATTAGTAAGTCTATAATCATTGTAGCAAGTCTATAATCAATTGCTCATGTGGGTAGTGTTTGATGTTACAAACATTTTGTATACAGTGTTTTATTTTTTATAAAAAACAAAGAATTATTGTGTTTGAAATGTCTGATTCTGTATATATTTTTTGGAGCATATTCATTGGGAATCCTAGGCCAAGAAAGATGAAAGGAGCATTCTCATGATATGGGCATGCTCTTATGGCCAAGAAAGATGAAAATGGAGCGAAAAAAGGATTAATAAGTCATGCCTCATCATTGAGAGTAGATCGATGCACCGAGAGTTAATTATGAGAGTAGATTGATACGCTACGAGGAACCCTAGGCTAACATAGAGCTTAATGGATCAATCCTAATTCATCCTCACATAATAGGAGAGTGATCATTTAAGAGTTGTGGGATCTTAGGTCCTTCTAGGAAGCGATCTCTAATTTCGACCATTCTGAACGTAGATTAATACACTAGTGTAGTTTTAAAAGATTAATCAGCTGTCAAACGGCTAGGGATTTTTTCTCTGAGGACATATATCTAACGGAAATTGATCTCTTGTCTTATTATAATATATCTGTCACTCTCTAATCAACTCGGCATCACATAAATTGTATATCAAAATACTAATCATACGTGGACAAGACACATAAATTGGAATCCAAGCATGATGTGGCCGGCCACATCACATTAAAAGGGATTTTATTTATAAATTTTTCTTATGTGGATTCCATGGTTTTAAAAGAGAGTTTAAAATTTAAATCTTTCCTTTTATAGCTTTTTACAAAAGATTAAGAAAAAATTTGAAATCTTTCCTTATTTGTAGATTTAAAGGAAGATTTTAATTTTGATAAAACTTTCCTTTTTTGTAATTATATTCATGATTTAAAAAGAGAGTTTTAAAATTAAATATTTCCTTTATAAGTTTCTACAAAAGATTAAGAAAAAATTAGATATCTTTCCTTATTTGTAGATTGAAAGGAGATTTTAATTTTAAAGATAACTTTCTTTTTTTGAAATTATCCACATGTTTAAAAGAAAGATTTTAATTTATAAAATTTCCTTTTTACAACCCACCATGAAGGGAAAAATTATTGGAGAAATTTTTATAAATTTCCGGAAACAAATTAGGAAGTTTTAATTCTTGTGTTAATTAAAACTCTCCTTGTTTTGGGGATTAAAAGTGGTCGGCCATGTTATGTAAGAAAAGGATTTTAATTTTAATTAATTAAATTTTTCCTTTTCATGACAAAAGAATTAAAGAAGTTTTTATTTAAATTTCCTTATTTGCCAAGACCAAGGATTATAAAAGAGGGGGTAGAGGTGTCTTCATGGCTAACAACTCTATTATTTTTCTTCCTCTCTTTTCTTCCTTGGTGTGACCGGCCCTAGAAGTTTTCTCTTCTCCTTTTTCTTTCTTCTCCTTGGTGGACGAATCTCTTCAACCTTTGAAGCTTGGAAGGTGGCTGGATCTTGCTTGGAGAAGAAGGAGGAAAAGGAGGTTTTGTTTCTAGCATCCCTTGGAGCTTGGTGGTGGTAGCTGGACCTTTACTTCTCTTGGAGAATTGATGGTGGCCGAATCTAGTTTGGAGAAGAAGGAGCTTGGTGGTTCTCGTCTTGGAAGATCGTTGCCCTCACAACGTCCGAGATTAGAAGAGGAATACGGTAGAAAATCAAGAGGTTATTTGCTTACAAAGAAAGGCATAACTAGTAATTGTTTTCCGCATCATACTAGTTTTCTTTGTATAGTTATTTTTGGAAATATCAAACACAAGAGACATATGATTCTAGAGTTTCGAATTTGTTTCGAATTTATGTTTTTGTTTTTATTGTTTTGAATTTGTGATTCGATTGTTCTTTTTGGTTAAACCTAATGTTATTTTAGGAAATTAAATATTTAATTTCGTTAAGAGGTTTTGTCGAGACAGTGGTGGATGCTCCCATACCCAAGAAGGTCATGTGCCTCGCCATGTTTGTCCTGGGAACCAATTTCCGAAATAAATATTTAATTGAATTTATAACATAGGTTGATTTGGATCAATAGTGTTAAGTTCCGCTTGCGATCCAAATCTAAACCATTAAGAACAGATAAATTAA
The DNA here is from genome assembly GCF_018446385.1 of Zingiber officinale. Lineage (NCBI taxonomy): Eukaryota > Viridiplantae > Streptophyta > Magnoliopsida > Zingiberales > Zingiberaceae > Zingiber > Zingiber officinale. The sequence continues at coordinate 168,948,173 of NC_055986.1, read as the reverse complement.
ATTTGGAATCAATAATGTTAAGTTCCGTTTGCAATTCCTAATTTAATTTCTAAAGAACACAATAGGTTGTTTAGAAAAGGTTCGACACTTGTATAAAATTTTTGTACAGTGGAATGGGTATGATCTTCCTAGGACCAATCAACAAGGGTGGCATAGCTTACTAAAAGAATAGCGCAGCTCCATTCAAACAGGACTTAGACCAAAAAGGTATAAAAGATCACTGCGAATCCATTTGTGGATGTGAAAACGATGACCAAGTAGTTTGTTGGAAAAATCAAGAAAGGTTGGTTGTTGGTGAAGCTCTTTTACATCAGGAAGAGGAGGGAGAGAAGATTGCCATGTTGTAGGTCAAAAAATAGGGTCAGGAAATCTTATAAAGAAAAAACTGTTGGAGCAATATCCCTTAGGTCAAGGTTGACTGGTTTGACCAAGCTTGAGTCTTGGTCATAGTTTCGATGTTTGACAATACATGTAAACACATGGACAATGCAGGTGCAGTTGTTCATATGGGGAGATTCTGATCAGGGACTGATCAGTGTGAATGAAGAAGAGTCAAGTAGGTATACCTGACTGGAAGGAAACCCTGGTGAGTGAAGCCAGGTGAAAGTCCTAGTGAGTGAAGCTAGGCAGATGGAAATCCTGGTGAGTGAAGCCAGGTGAAAGTCCTAGTGAGTGAAGTTAGGCAGTATGGAAGTCCTGGTGAGTGAAGCCAGGCAGAAGGAAAATCCTGGTGAGTGAAGCCAGGTGAAAGTCCTAGTGAGTGAAGCTAGGCAGATTGAAAACCCTAGTGAGTGAAGCTAGGTGAAAGTCCAAGTAGGTCAAGAGAGTGACCGGATACTTGGCATGAAAGAAAAGTCCAAGTGGGTCAAAGGGATTGACCGGACACTTGGTGAGGGAGTCCTAGCAGGTTAAGGGAGTGACTAGATGCTAGGCATGACGTACCAACAGGTTAAGGTTGACCGGATGTTGGTTTGGGAGGTTTGAGACTTGGTTTTGGGCAAAAATCAAGTGCTGGATCGATCAGTGGATCGATCCAGACCTTTCCCAGCGAACAGAAAGCCTCTGGATCGATCCAGAGGTCTCAATCGATCAGTGGATCGATTGGGACTCTGCTGCTTCACGCGATAAGCGCTGGATCGATCCGTGGATCGATCCAGGCGTTTTTCCAGAGCACAGAGGCGCTCTGGATCGATCCATGGATCGATCCAAAGCCTCCCCGATCGATTGGGAATAATCGAATCGATTGGGATCCGACCGTTGAGTCGTATTTGAGCCGTAGGCGAGCGTTGTCTTCGGGACTTCTTCACCGTTTCATTTCAGATCTTCACCAGCTCCTCCACAGCTCTTCTCAAGCTCGAGATCGCCAGTTCTTGAAGGTTCTTGGAGGTTCTTCCAAGTCAAGAGGCGGATCAAAGCAAGGAGAAGAAACTAGGGTTAGGGTTTTACACTCATTGTAAGCTTGTAAGCTTGTATTTCTTTACTACCCTTTCTTCTTCTTGTATTGAGTCTTATAGGGCTTCTCCGCCCTTGGTATTAACCATAAAGGAGAGTTTCATTAGTGGAGGGTGCGTGCGTTGTGTGGATCCTTGGATTAGTCACCTCTCTTGGAGGTGGATACCAAGTAAAATCCAAGTGTTAGCGTGTTTGTATTTGTTTCTCTGTATTTCCGCTGCGCATCCTTGAAGAAACAAGCAACGTCAAGCACCGGGCACGCGACGAGCTATTCACCCCCCCCTCTAGCTACTTTTGGTCCTAACAAAAACGTGATTTCCAACCTTTGATAGATGAAGGCATTTCCTCAAAGAAAATCATTCTTGGGCGGGATTGAAAAAAAAAACACTCCCGATTCTGATTTTTTGGGATAGGAGAACATAAAAAAATTTTAAGGTGTTAAGGGAATATCAAAGAGACGAAATAGTATATACAGTCCACATAAATTTTGAAAGGAATTAGGGGTGAACTATTGCAAAGGAATGTCAAACTTTTGACTTATTTCTGCTAAGAAGGGAGGTATAGAAAAACGTAACCATGCTATTAGTTAATCCTTAAAGAAAGTAACATAATTAGCAGGAGGCAGATGAGTACAAGCACCAGTGCCAAGAATTTTAATACGATATTCCTTAGAAATCTCGTATTGAAAATGAAGGGTGGTTCTATCAGCATCTCTGAGAGATGAATGCATCTTAATATACCAAGGAATAGATGGTTCTCCAGCCATGAGGGAATGCAAAAACAACAAAAGGATTAACAACTTATTGAGCCGTTAAGAAAGTGAGGTGACGGGATGTAACACCCCAAATTTCATGATTTGGAGTCCTAAAAGACCTTATTAAAATCTAGAAATGCTATAGAAAAATTCTAGATATTTTTAGAGTATTTTTATGTAATTTTTGGAGTTCGTTTGGTATTTTTACCAAGAGAAAGAAGTTTAAAAAAAAAAAAGAGAATTAATATATATTGAAGCCGGGTTTTGAACCCAAGATCTTGGACCGAACTAGATCCTAACCAAAGTCAGCCAACCAACTGAGCTAAGCAAATTTTGTTAAATATATATAGTGCGAAATATTCTTAAGCAGTAGTTAGAAACCTTTAAAATAAAAGGGGAATAAAAAGGTTACGGCAGGATTCGAACCCGTGACTTCAATCACGAGCCAAGCCGTGGCTAACCAGGTGTGCTGCGGATGTTTTGTAAATAAATTTACAATGACTAGATCTTAAGCCATAACTGAATTAGAAAATACCTAAGTTAAGAGAGGAATTAATTATTTTCCTTTCCCTCAAAAGTTCTCCTCTCGCACGCGGCAACGGCGTCGGCTCCTTCTCGGGCGAAATCGCAGCCGCCGCCAGGATTCCTTCCTCCGGTGGCCGGTGAAGGTTTCCTTCCGGCGGATCTTCACCAATTGAGAGCACCTCGGCAGGAGGGCCCGTAGGCACGAGGAAGCGGTCGGGGAAACTCAAGCTTCGCCGCAAACCTTAGATCTCTATCTTCTTCGGTTGTAAGCCCAAGAACAGCGAGGTAAGCGCTTACTCACCTGCGGTAAGATAGTTTCGAGCCTTTGATTTAGAGTTTCTCTTGTTTGTGAATGTGCCGTGAGTTTTATAAAGAAGATTGTTCTTCCCTATTTAAGCTTTCGGATTTGTTGTAAAGAATTTCGGAACTTCTAGGGATTTAGTTTCTTCTTGCTTCAGAATTTTTGTTGTGAAGATTGGGTTTAGGGCTACTGCCGTGAGACTCAAAGTAAGGATATGGAAGAGTTAAGTATGTTGAGTTGTTGTTTACTGCCATGAACCCCAAAGAAAGAAAGAAAGGTCGTATAGGTTAGGGAATTAGTCTTCTTTTCCTTGCTTTTTGGTTTCCTGCCATGCTATAGTTCCAAGGGGAATTGTTTCCCTAGTTTTCGGATTCTTGAGTCTTTCTTTGGTTTTGTTTTCACTGAATCGTAGTGGTTTTGGTTGGGTTCAATTTGATGATGATTGTGGTTTCTTACGAGTCAGCTGTGATTTTCATGGATAGATTTAGTAGGCAGTGAGTTGATTTCAATATAGTTAAATGCTCCTTGTGGGGTCTTGGGAATTTCTTGCAGTGTCTCTGTTTTTCCATAGCAGGTATTGACTTAGGTGCTTAATTCAGTTTTGGTCTACCTTTGTATTACATGTTTTTACTGCTAAACGTAGAGTTCCTCTAAATTATGAAAATGAGCATGATTAAGAGGTGAATGGAGATAAGATCCTTAAGCAAAGGTTCTATACTAGAAATGTTCATGTTTAATTGCAAGTAGGATATGTGCAGATTACGTTCATTGCCTAGGGAGGTATGAATGGAATGTGCTATATGATGAACAAGAATAGCCCATTAGTCCTATACTAGTTTTAGAGCTTGCATTGCAAATATTTGATTGTTAGCTTAGCAGATTTCGAATTGTTAGCATTATAGACTTTGAATTGTTAGCACTACAGTTTTTGATTGTTTAGTATTTCAGAATCTGTTTAGTAAAGTATGCAGATTTATGTTAACTTAACGTGCAGAATTTTATTAACATAGTAGACAGGTTTTTGGTTTAAGAATTTTAAAGTTAGAATTTGCTTAAACATTTCAGTTTCTTTTTAAAGAAGTATTCTTTTAGAAGTATTAACAAGTGTAAGAAAGATAAAGAAAAAAAAGAAAAGGCCAAGGCCTTAAGAAGATCCCAAAGTCAAGACTTTAGGGATTTTGGCACACAAGGTGCTAAAGAAAATGCCGAGGCATCATATAGAAGTATTAAAAGATAACAAGTATTTTACTTTTATCAGTGGCACTGTGTTGGACTCTCTGTCCTTGGGCTGGGCTCCCATAGTCGTCCCTAGGTTTAGATAACCTAGTAGTAACGGCTCGGCCGACGGTCGACGGTCGACGACCATAGGGTCGCCAAATGGACCGCCAAATGGGCCGCCGAATGGGTCGGGTCGTTACAAAAGTAAAAGCACAGTTGTCGGGCCCAAGAAGAAGTTGATTATTATTTTGAAGTATTATAAGTATAAGTTTTTGAAAGTTTTATATAAGTATAAAGTATTTAAAGAATAAGCCTTTAAACAAGTGAAATAAGACTCAGAAGGTGTTTAGAATTCAGTAAGCTTAGTTCTTTATGCAAGCATGATAGTATAGACTTGCCTTACATGTTTAGCCTTTCAGTATGTTTCTTTATTAATAGAAGAGCATGAGTTAGTTTATTGTTCTTTGCTATTTATAAGCATGATTAGCTATACATGTTTAGTATTTCAGTTAGTATGATTCCTTTGCTATGTATGAGCATGAGTAGCTTTACATGTTAGCATTCAATTTTAGCATGTTTTTATTTGTATACATGCATATCGAGATTTTGTGAGTTAGATAGCGCTTACTAAGCAAATTTTGCTTATAGACTACACTTCCTCTTACTGCAGATACAGGAAAGGAAAAGATATAGAAAGGAAGGCGACAAGGAGGTGTTCGAAGGATGTGTGATGCCAGGACTATGGAAGCCTTGGGACTAGGAAAGAAGTTTTAGTTTAGTTTTTATTGTCTTTTGCTATGTTAGGAGTATTTGAGATAGTATTTGTTATTTTGATATGATTAGGACGTAGTAGAAGAATTGTAATCTTGTGTGATGATTTCTTGTGTTGTTTTCTTTATTTTGGATTTATTATACTGCGTGGTTGATTGATATGTGTTCCAGCCGCTTGTGGCTGAGTATATATTGCATGTATTGTTGAATAAGGTCACCGGTACAGGGGAGATTTTGTCGAAATTTTTCGGTAGGGTTTCCATGTGATTTTTAATCATACCGGTTAAGTAGAGTTAGTAGTTAAGTAACGGTCATCCTTAGAGTGTAGTAGTAGTAAGAAGGGTGGTTGTTACACGGAAGGAAGTAGAGAAGGACGAGGAAGCGTAGATTGTAGGAGAGGGTTGAGAGAAAAAGATGGCACTGAGAGATGAGTTGAAGAAGACGAACTAGGGAGAAACAAAGGATGCTTAGGGTTTTAACGTGATATAGCTAATTAGGATAGTCGTTGGATTGAAGAGGCTTGTCTAAGGAAAATCGTTGATTCGTTAAAGAAAATAGGTAATAGGACACTAGTAAAGAAGCCTGTGGATGGTTACTTCGAGAAACGGAAGAAAGTGCCACGTGGATCTCGCCCATAAATAGGATTTATGATGAACATGACAAATCAAATCATGCTTAGGCTGAGGCGTCGTATTTTCGTGCACCTCCAACATTCTCTTTTCGTTGAAGGACCAATTACCAATGAAAGAATTTTTGAAAAGTTGCTCAACCCTCTAGGCATAATTAAGGAAGGAAATAAAAGAAAATATAAAATAACAAATTAGATGAGTAAGCAAATAAAATTAAAACTCGTATCTAGTCAGTCGGTTATACCTCCTTCGACTAGACTTGAAGGGAAGACTAGTGCTATGAGTTATGGTAAGCCGACCCGTCGAAGTAGAAGTTAAGGATGAGAGGAAGAGAGGATGCTCATAGCTGGTCGAACGTATGATCAGTAAGTCAGAGGTCGACCGAATAAAAAGTTCTCTACATACGCTCAGACGGACAAAGCCTGACCAAGCTTAGAAGCACTCAGACTTATAAAGCTTCTAGTATATAAAGGACTGAGCGAAGACAAACGAGCACCAACGTGCTTGTATGTGCTCGGACGGGCAAAACCCGACCGAGCTTTAAAGCGCTCGGACCTATAAAGCTTCTGGTATTTGAATGGTCGAGCGAAGGTTGAACGAGCACAAACGTACTTGTATGCGCTCAGACGGGCAAAACCCGACCAAGCTTAGAAGTGCTCGGACTTATAAAGCGTTTGGTATTTGAATGGTCGACCGAAGGTCGAACGAGCACAAACGTTCTTGTATGCGCTCGGAAGAACAAAGCTCGACCGAGCTTAGAGACACTCGGTCTTATAAAGCTTCTACTATATGAAGGATCGAGCGAAGGTCGAACGAGCACAAACGTGTTTATATGTGCTCGGACGGGCAAAGCCCAACCGACATTAGAGGCACTCGACCTTATAAAACTTCTAGTATATGAATGATGCGAAGGACAAACGAGCACAAACGTGCTTGTATGCGCTCAGATGGTCAAAACCCGACCGAGTTTAGAGGTACTCAGCCTTATAAAGCTTCTAATATATGTGTGACCGAGCGAAGGCCGAACAAGCACAAACGTACTTGTATGTGCTCGGGCGGGCAGAGCTCGACCGAGCTTAGATAGCTCGACCTTATAAAGCTTCTAGTATATGAATGGCCGAGCGAAGGCCGAATGAGCACAAACGTGCTTGTATATGCTCAGGCGGGCAAATCCCAACCAAGCTTAGAAGCGCTCGGACTTATAAAACTTCTAGTATGTGAATGACCGAGCGAAGGCCGAACGAGCACAAGCGCGCTGGTATGCACTCGGGCGGATAGAGCTCGACCAAGTTTAGAGATATTCATAATATAGGATCGGCTTAAGTGATCACCGGTCAAGATATGCTTCACAAAAGGTATTCTCAATATGTGATCGGCTTGAATGATCGGTCGAAATACATGCAACAGACTATCTTATGACAACCTGGCCAATTTGCCGGAAAATATCCTCTCGAAGCTTCTTCAGTGGTAGGGGTATGTTCTTCTTCATATTTCATCAGAATGAGGAGTCATAAACGACAAAAAAGTACATCTGAAGTATAAAAAAGATTCCTTGAAAGATTATTGCACGACGTCTAGATGATGCTTTCTCCATCTTCTAACAAACTCTAACAAACTGAGGACCATCTCATGATTGCGAAGGTTATATGAGATAGTATAAAAAGGGAATCCCCTCCACTGGCAACGTATGCAATTCTGACGCAACTCTACTCCACACAAACACTTGCATCTGAAACCCTACTTCTCTATACTTTTTTCGCTATTGTACTTCTTCCACGTCCAAGTGAGAGAACTGACTTGAGCGTTTGAGGGCCTAGCTAGAGATTCCTACCCTGGTCTTAGGTCGTTAATGCTTTGTTGGCTCATCTCATTGTGCACAAGATTGCTGAGAAGCTTCTCCGGATCTCCAGGAGTTCCTCTTCATTGGAGCCAGCATACTTTCTCACAAATTTTAGAAAGAATCAGTATGAAAAGTAACGTAAGTAAAAACTTTTAACTATATATTTTTTAAAAAATATTTATTAAATTATTTTCTCTTAAAATGTTATATATATATATATAAACTCAATATCAATGAATATTTCAATCCTAATGGTGTCATTAATTGGATTTAGTATCCTAGGAGTATTTTTTTAAGGATAAATCAAGAATATAGTAGGAAACTTCTTTAGCATGTTATTTCAATAATATCTGAATCAAGTAAATAATAGAAATAAGATAGCAGAGGGGAGCAAGTAAAGTCATTGAACCTCGACGGATCTCAGAGGGACTTATGAAGCCCATCACATCCATAGAATCCATGGAACCACGAGATTGATCAAACCTCTCGACAGATATATATCCTCAATCTACTGATCAGCATAAGAAAATTATCTGCTGATTCTGTCACTAATCGATTGTTAAATTCATTTAGTGGCATCCATAGAATTGATCTTGTCTGAAGGATAATCCTTCAGACAGGCAAGGGCGGATCCAGAGGGGCGGCGGCATCGGCGGTCGCCCCCTCTTTTCGGGAGTGAAACCCCTGGTATTATAGGATTCCACTAGTAGAGATAGAAGATACCGTCCTTGTTCCACATAAATCGTCCCTCTATACTTGAATTTCTGGATCCGTCACTGCAGACAGGATCACTAATTATAAATCTCATCAACTCCAACCTAGCCACCTTGGAATTATCAACATGTATAAATGAAAAAGAATTGATTTTAAAGGAATTTCAAAAAACTTAATAGGAAATAAATTACTTCTGTATTTTTCAAATTCAAGGAAACCATACTGTTTAGAATTTCCTCTCTGTACCCTACCAAAAAAAAGTAAGTGAATAAAAGAGGCCTACTATTATGCATAAGATCATAAAAAACGTGCCCACATCTGAATTCCCGAGAGAAGAAAATGATTCTACAAATATTAAAAAGTATCGGACCCAAAAAAAAAAGGAAAAGGAAAAGGGCATTGTCTAAAAACTTGAATATAATAAAGAAATAATGTAGAACAACTAATTTAGAACAACATTCAGCCCACTAAATGTTCATACACCTCACATGCCCTCCGAGTCCATGTTATCAGGAGCAGGAACGTGCCCCAAAATTTTCTTTTTAGTTGGAACAAAAAGTTAATAACGCCCATCTAAGATCATCTAGTATTATCCATTTTATGGGACATTTTTATCTCCAACTCCACTGTATAGGAAATATTAGACAGATATTTATTTTACACCCATTAAAAATTCACCCCAAACTTATTAAAATAACTATTATATAGGGAACAACTGTGTAACCTATAGTAGCCAAATGTCCTTTTTAGCTGATAATCTAAAGATATAATAAAATACATGAGACTCTCATCAATCCGACTTAAATAGGTTCTCATTGCCCCCACTATGGTACAATGGTAAAATATTTAAGTTGTCAAGATATTCATGATTTGATTCCCAACTATGATGAATTTATAGAAATTTTTCCTCCAAATGAGATGTGCAACCAAAGAATACTAGGCTTCTTAATCGCCCACCGTAAGCGTTTCCCGATTTACTCTGGTGGTTACCTTGATGACTGATGGAAAATTTTTGTGGGACAGGGTTGATCACCCCAGAGCTAGTTAATAAAGCTAATTGAATTTATCACTTTTTTAATAGGTTCTCATCAATTCAATCTAATTACGCTCTCATGCCTCCAAGGTTTGATCGAATTGGTCACCACATGATAGACTTAAGAATAAAACAGTAGTTGATTTCCTGCGAGAAATACCTTTCCATGTGATCTACTTAATTTTCTAATTTACCTCTATCTAAATGACTATGGGGCAGACAATGTCGAGAATATGAGATTAATGTATGACTTTTGTAAAATAAATAGGCTCGGTCTATAATTCAGAATTTATACACTATAATTTTATTATTTTTTAAAAATCAACATCACGGTATAATTTTGTTGATTTTTGAAAAATTAACACCATAATGTTAATAATTTTAAGTAACACATTAAAAAATGGTATTACTGATTTCTAAAAAAATCTTTGTTACTGACTTTTATTGTGTTACTAATTTTTAGTGTTGCTGATGTTTAAATATAAGCAACACTATAAAAAGTAATTCAAAGTTTATACTCTATAATATTGTTGATTTTCAAAAATAGTAACATGTTTGCAATAAAAAGTTGTATTACTTATTTTTAGAAATCAACAGTTATTGATTTTCGAAAATCAAGAACACTATTAGAAGTGATTTGAAATTTATAATCCATAACGTTGTTGATTCAAAATCAACAATAACACTTTTTATTGTGTTACTAAAAATAGGTTGATTTAAAGTTTATATTCCATAATATTATGCTGATTTTCTGATTTATGAAAATCAACAATATAGTAAAAAGTTAAGTTTTAAAATTTAATTTTTGCATAAAAACATCCATAATTAATTTTTCATAAAAAGTGGTTTAGACATTTTTTTTTCAGAAATCAATAAATAGTAAAAAAGTGGTTCGGATTTTTTTTCAAATAAATAATAAAAAGGAAGAAAAATATTTTTTTGGATAAACAATTAAAAGAATAGAGAGAATGTGTTATTTGGATATTTCCAAAATTAAATTACTGATGGAAGAGAACCTACATTCATATGTGTTGTTTGGTAAATTGTTGAAATTTTTATTTTAAAAATTAAGTCAGCAATCCATTTATCAGATTGAAAGTCACAAAATTAATGAAATAAATTATTTAAATTATATCTTTTTATATTTTTTTTTAAGAAACTCATGATTATTTTACTTTAACTTCATAATCTCTCAATAATTTTAATTATTATTAAAAAAGAGAAACACATTAACTAATAAATAAATATTTTCCATTATTTAATTTTATATATATATATATATATATATATAGGGATAATATTATCAGAGGTGCATGATATCATAAATATCTTAATATATCAAAAAAATTTCTTTACTAAAAAAAATAAACAGAAAAAAAACCCGATCGTATAGTCAAAACGGTTTTTTAGGAGAATCAAATAACAAAAAGAATGATAAAAAGAAAACTATCTATTAATTCAGAAAAGTTCATTCTTTCCAAATTAAAGATATAAAGTAAATTTTATTATTAATTGTGTTCTAATTTTTTGTGTTGGGTTTGTAGTCAAACTAGGACAATCAATTGTTGAAAATGTTCAAATTCAATGAGGAAGACTAAAAAGAAATCAGTATTAAACATGGCTAATTACAATGAAGTGATAAATGTAGCTGGACACAACTTTTCATGTAAATAAAAGTTTGGTTTGTGTCCCTGATTTAAATTTTCAAGAGGGTGAGGGCACATGGTCCATGTACGATTGAATCAAATTTTAGGCAATTAGACCAGTTGAATAATATGTAAGGTCCATGGATGGAGCAGATTTTGAATTACCAAACAAAAATAATTGTCAAATTATTCAATGTTCCACGCAATAAATAATTCATTTTCAATTGAATATATTAATATTCATGAATAAATTTAATATTAACAAAATCGGCAAAAAAAAATTCTCACGAAATATTTTCTACAAACATCTCTGACAAACCATACGTGTAGGTGACTGGAAACTAAATCTGATAATATCCCCAAGGAGTAACGCCGGCATAGCAGACTGACAGAACACGAGGGAGAGGCAAAAAAAATATCACTTGAAGAGGCATTGACGATCAAGTTTAAGACAACAAGAGCATCATGGAAGTTGTCATTATAGACATACTTATTATCAAATTTACTAGAAAATACTCTACAAATCAGAATCTATCCATGAAACTGATAAGACTTTTTGATTTTTTCTAATAAAACATATGCAAGAATCTTTTTCAATCTTTTTGAGAGAATTACAGCAATACAAATCAACCAATAAAGATAAAATCCACAAGTATATGATAATTTTAAGAATGAAAATTTTCTGACATTTGTACCTGTTTATAAGTTGATGTAATATAATTCCTTGAAGATTGTTTGATAGAGAATAAAAATTATCTTATAAAAATTCAACAAATATTCATCAGATGATCAAATATTTTAAAGTTACATTGTTAGGTTTGGTAACTAAGATTTAATATGACAGAAGCATGTTTTAATAAGCTATACCAATATTGCCAGAAAGTTTTTAAATCACATGCTAAACAAACTTCTTTTGCACGCTAATTCCTTGATCTCTATCTAAATCAAGTAAATTAATATAGTGTTAGAAAAATATCAAAAATTTTAATATATCATGTGTGCGGTAATTGAATTATATTAAAAATTTAATATATCTAAAATTTTAGCCGTTATTATATTGTACTGAAAAGTTTCAATATAATATTTATATACAATTTAATAGTTGGATATTTGATACTTATCGATAACAGAATTTGAATATAAACAGTATAAAATTTATATAAAATCAGTATATTGAAATTTCGATATGGTATCAATATAAATTTTTTTTATATCAAAGATGGGTAACATCAATTGGTTGCTAGATGTTGATGAGTATGTAAGATTCATCCTACCGCCACCTATTTGATTTTTTCCCCCTTTAGATAAATAATTTTTTTTATAAAATGGATTTTTTTTTGTAATAATGAGTTTTTCCTTATAATTTTATTTAAGTGCTTCTTTTGATTTCTACTAAAAGCAGATTGAACATTTGTGGCATATTCATGCTAATACAAATGCTTGAGATAGGTTTCCTTTATTATTATAATTGATCTATATGCATCCTATTTCTATTACATGATGACCATCGCGTTAGCATGGCCTTAGATAATGTAGCTAATCTGACACTGAAGTCTAGAGTTAAAAACTTATAGAAAATGATGTTATTGCTCTTGTATATAGTATTCTTGTAATCATTTAATTTTTCTTATTCACATAATGATTAGTTATATTATATCGTACTGAAAAGTCTCAATATAATATTTATATGCAATTTAATAATTGGATATTTGATACTTATCGATAATCGAATTTGAATATAAACGGTATAGAATTTATATCATATTAAAAATTAATATATTAAAATTTCGATATAGTAACAGTATAATTTTTTTTATACCAAAGATGGGTAGCATCAACTGGTTGCTAGATGTTGATGAGGATGCAAGATTCACCCCGCCAATTTAATTTATTTTTTCCTTTTAAATAAATATTTTTTTATATAAAAAGAATTATTTTTTTGTAATAGTGAACTTTTCCATATAATTTTATTCAAGTGGATGCACTTTTATGCTTCTTTTGATTTTTACAAAAAGCGGATTGAACATTTGTGGCATATTCATTGTGACAAAAGGCGAATACAAGTTTATATATTGCTTGGTTCAACTACTGTAATGGTTCAAACCTAAACTCTTATCAATATTCAGTCAGACAACAAAAACATATTTTAAAAATTACTTATTATTTAGAATTATTTGCGTTCTTTCTTTTCTTATGACAGTCAGCTAAAGCTATTTAGAAGCTTATGAAATCCTTGATTGAGAGGTATTAAATATTTAAAATTAGGAAGTATCAATCAATCTATCTTGCATCACTTATGTTCCTTGCTTTATGCATACATTATATTTATGAATAACTTTAATAACTTTTTTTTGCTTAGATTTTATTCCATTCTAAAAAAAATGATATTTGAAGTAATAATATAAAAATGATAAAATTTCTCAAATAAAAAACATCAAGCTCTGATAATTTATTTTAAATTGAAATCTCTAGTGCTTAAGCTATTTGACATTTGTGTGAAAGTGTGACGGTAAACAGTAAACAGGTGAATTAGCTATTGCTTCTTTGGTTGTGATATCTAATTGACAATGTAATATTCACTCTTTCACATCAGAAAATTTAGATTCATGACCATTCACAACTGACACCTTGTGTAGATTTCAATTGAGAGATAAGATCAGTGTAATCGATAAAAGTATTTAGGATGACAATGACTATTCATAAGTGGACAATAACATGCATCTTGGAATTGGATTATTACTTTACACCAAGAAAATGTCATTATAGATGCACAGTTATATTATTGTACTAGGATTATTAATCCTTGAATAGTTTAGGTTTAAACTGAGCAATATCCAAAAAAATATGCCCTAAAACTTGTCATCCTGTTATGATCCAGAAAAAATGTTCTTTGACATTTCTCTTGGTTTCTGTATTTTTTTCTTTCCTTTTTTATAATATAACTTTGTTATTAAAGTAAGAGAAGGGATGCCAAATAATTAAATAAATTCATAAAATTTAAATATTATGGGAAACTTTGTTTTTTTTTTAAAAAAAAATAGTTCTTGTGTTGCTGGGAACTTGGGATGATAATTTCGGGGTGAAATTAGGTTTGTTATTAGGATAAATGGATTACGGATTATTTGATAAATATTTATTTATTAGTTAATGTGTTTGTCTTTTAAATAATAATTAAAATTGTTGAGGTCGGAATTAAAATAATCAGTTTCTTTAACAATTTTTTTTTTAAAAAAAAATAGACATAATTGAAATAATTTATTTTAATTTTGACTCTTTCAATTTCATAACGGATTGCGGAATAATTCTCTGAAACGAAAATTACCATATAAATACGATAATACTTGCAGCCTTTTATCCAAACAAAAAACATCAGGCTTATTGAGGAAATTTTAGAAAGAAGATCCGCCGCCTGCCTTATCGCCGCCACATCCACATCTATCGGAGATTCTCCTCCCATGGCTGGCGGCTGGGCTGATCGCCCGTTGGATGTCTTCTCCCTCATCTTCTCCAAACTCTCCCTTCCTCAATTTCTCCGCTCGGCCGCCGCCGCCGTCTGTCTTCGGTGGTCGGCTGTCGTCCGCCACCTGTCCACTTGCGGCAACCCTAGACCAAGATTTCTCGGAGGTTCTTCTCCCGTGGCTGGCGGCCGCTGGTCTGATCTCCCGCCGGATCTCTTCTCCCTCATCTTCTCCAAATTCTCCCTTCCTCAATTTCTCCGCTCGGCCGCCGTCTGTGTTTCGTGGTCGGCTGCCGTCCGCGATCTATCCACGCGCGGAAGCTACTTTAAGTTCTGCAGGCAGAGCCCCTGGCTCGTGCTTAACGACAATCCCCACGGCGACCCATCCGCCATCACCTTCTACGCCTCGGACGAGCGAAGGGAGTACACCATCCCCGTCCCGGACCCTCCCATAAGCGACCGACTCTTCCTCGGCTCTGCTCACGGTTGGATCATCACGATCGACGCCCGCCTCCGGGTGCAACTGCTGAACCCGATCACCGGCGCGCAGATCGACCTCCCTCGCCTGAGCGGCGCCTTCCCCTCCGAGCACACCCACCCCATCCGCGACAGTGCAGGGCGCCTAATCGGCTTCACGACGCCGACACCAGCGTGCCCAGAGCTTGTAGAACAGCTTCGCCTGAAAGCAATTCTATCTGCTGATCCGTCGCTCGGAGATGGCTACGCCGTGGCGCTCTTCCAATATCCTCCCGGGAGAATCTATTTCACCGTCTCCGGCGACGAGAAATGGTTCGACTTAAAAAATCGCATTGTAATTGCAAATATGGTCTTCCATCGAGGCAACCTGTACATGAGCGCATATTCAGTTTCGGCAGTGTATTTTTGTGACTTAGCCGAAATTCAACGTGGCGAGAAGCCCAGATTTAGAGTGGTCGATCAGGATGCAAGTTTTAACGTGCTCCTGCACTATTTGTTTGAGACTCCTCGAGGGGATCTTTTTAGCATTTGGAGGGAGAAAGGTACAGATACTACTAAGACCGTATCATTCAGGGTGTACAGGGTGGTGATGGATGATGAGGGGAAGCTAAGTAAAAGACTAGAAAAAACGATGAACGTGGTAGAGTTTATTAACTACTTAAAAGGCGGCAGGGCGGTGATGGATAAGCAGATTCTTCAAAGAGATCATGAAGCGAACGACGATTTGGGAGTCTTGATCGCCCTCTTAGGCAGCTGCGACCCACTTTGTCTTGATGCTTGTGCTTTTCCACACTTGACGCTTAATTCTATATATTTTATACGTGACGATATATTTCGAGATCCAGAGTGGCAAGCCTACTATTGGCGAATGTTTGAAGAGCGAAATGTGCAAAGGTTTAATGTTTACTTTTACCCTGGCTGCGATCTGGCATTGTTTTTGGATCAAAATTGGTTCAGAAAATTTCTGAATTGTCCGATTTCCTTGAGCATCGACGCCACTAATTCCGTCCGATTATATTGGCAGCCTCCCTCAAGCTCCATTAATTAGTAAAAGTCTATAATCAGTTGCTTATGTATATAGGTAGAGTTTCAAGTTTCTGTCTATATGTTTTTTTATTATTATTATGTGTTTATTTGAACTTTGGTAATTATTAAGCATTTGTATGCTGTGTCTTTCTTTTTTTTTTTTAATTAAAAAAATGGTGTTTTCTTTTTTTTTTTAATTAAAAAATGGTGTTTGAAACGAATGATTTTGCATATTTTCTTTATCTGTAAGTTTCTCATAGCTAGAGGTGTAAATGAACCAAGTATCTCATGATCTATTCGAAACTCAATTCGATAAAAGTTCATTTGAGCTCACTTAATGAGTCTCGTTAAGATAAATAAATCAAGCACAAACTTCATAATATTTGACTCGTTAGCTCGTGAATATGTTCGTTAAGCTTATAAATTAATTTTTAAATAAAAAAATAATAATTTTGATATTAAATTTATAGATTTTACATTCTATTTATTAAATATATAGATAAATATATTAAATTTATTTATTAGAATAAAATTATAAATTTTAATAAATAAAATTTCTTTAAATATATAATTTAATTTTTAATGAATATTTAAATTTATAATTTATATTTATTAAGCTCGTTTAGGCTCGATAAAAACTCGAATAAGCTCGTGAGCCATGAATATATTCATTAAATAAAGATCGAGTTTAACTCAATTATAAATGAACCAAACTTAAACATCAGGTAATCTTAAGTATTTTTGTGAGATGGTTACCTTTGATTTAAATTATTTCTAAGGATTAATTTACATTTGAGTTAAAATTAGGTTTTCCAATTAGTCAATTAAATAAGTATTTCAAAGATTGGCTCTCAGGTCGTGGCGAGGCACTCGGCCTTCTTGGGTATGGGATCATCCACCACTTCCTATACATGAGCCTCTCAGAGAAAATATATATTGAATTTTCTTTTTTGAAACCCCTAGATTTAACTAATAAGTGTAAATTATGCCAAAGTCCTTATACTATCCTAAATCTAAACATGCATAATGTAAAGGAAAATCAAGCATTAAACAATTCTATCCATTGGAAAAGATAGTCTTTCTAGTGGCTGCCCCTGGATCATAGCCTCGATAGGGTCTATCAAGGTAATGGATCTGATCCTTGGGGACCGAATATAGTCCAAGTCCAACTTGATTAACCAAGTTTGACTTGGAGACCCATGCTTGAACTATAGTTTTATTATTTCTATTTACTAAAGATAGATATGATTTATATTTTTTTCTTGGTTTTAAATCCAAGTCCGGATTTATTGTAAATGGCTCGCTGTTTTCCAAGAATCAGATCCAGATTACTGGAACCCGAAGTGAACCGTTCCAACGTATCCTTAAGTTCTTTAAGTTGAATTTTCAAGTTGGAATTTTCTTCCTCAACTTATTGGACTTGAGTTGTACTTCCAATTTGAACTGGCTCATTTAAAGAACTCAAGTCAGTCGCTTCCTTAAGGGCTGTTACCTCCTTTTGGAGCGACTTAACCCGGATATTGGATTTAGCCAACTTCTTAAGTAAGTAAGGAATTAACTTTTGCAAATCATCTAATTGAGTTTCTGCAAGTAAGGCACTTACAATGGGGTTCGGTCCTTCGGAAACGGATGCGTATTCGTGGCTTCGCTCGGACTCAGTTTTCGACTCACTCTCAGTTTCAGACTCGAATTCGGACTCGATTTCGTCAATATTTACTTGTACTGGCAACGCGAGGAAGCTTGTCGGTTCTTCTACGTCGGAATCGGATTCATCTGATGACTCGGACCAGGTCGCCTTTAATACCTTCCTTCTTTTCTTCTTGTTTGGACAATCTGGCTTGTAGTGCCCCTTCTGGTTATAGCCGTAACAGGTGACTTCAGATTTGTCCTTCGTGTTTGTTTGATTTGTCTTTTTCAACTTGCATATCTTCCGTACGAGCTTTATTAGTTCAGAAACAACTTCGTCATCGTCCTCTGCATCTTATTCATCTTTGGACTTGGGCTTAGTTTTGCGCCTCAACATTGGTTCACGCGTTCTGCTGGTACCTGCAACCAAAGCAACACCTTTCTCAACCGGGCGTGCATTAGTCTGTTCATGCAATTCTAATTCCGAAAAAAGTTCGTCTAATTTGATTGAAGAGAGGTCCTTAGAAACCTTGTAAGTATCAACCATGGATGCCCACAAGGTGTTCCTTGGAAAAGCGCTAAGTGCGTACCTTATTATGTCGTGGTTTTCTATTCTTTGGCCGATTGCGTGAAGGTCGTTTAGGAGGTCCTGAATGCGCGCGTGAAGCTGGCTTGCCGTCTCATTTTCTTGTATTTTTAAGTTATACAATTTATTGAATAATAAATCACGCATACTTACTTTGGTATCGGAGGTCCCTTCGTGAAGCTCGATCAGCTTCTCCCATAACTTCTTAGCGCTTGAGAATGGACCGACGCGGTTTAGCTCCTCCTTTGTTAGTCCGCACTAGAGGGTACAAGTTGCTCTAGCATTTGCCTCCACCTTCTTGATTAATGCAGGTTCCCAGTCCTCGCAGGGTGTAGGGTTGTAGTATTTATCCGTTGGCAGATCCAAACCAGTCTTGACGATCATCCACGTCTCGAACTGGATCTTCAGGAAGTTCTCCATTCTGCCCTTCCAGTAACCAAAGTCCTCTCCGGTGAATAGCGGGGGGCGGACAGTACTATAACCCTCTTGTTGGGCCATTTTAGATCAACTATGAAGAAGATAAACGACAAGAAAATTCCAGGACTTGGTCCTGGATTAGTAGTGCGGGAAGTATTTAAAAGAAAGCGGTCTCGAGTGGTGTTGCACCAACTTCGAGCAAAAATCGATTCGAGAAAAGAATTAGAATATAGCTATAAAGCTAAATTCTAATTGACTCCGAAAAATCTGAAAATACCACGAAAAATTGTTTTGAATGGTGCTTGCACGGATTCAAAACGACCCCGCTCTGATATCAATTGTTGGATCGAGATCGCGCTAGAGGGGGGGGTGAATAGCGCTCGTGGCTATTTTAAATGAATCGAAAAACTATCGGAGTAAAATACGCAGCGGAAAGTAAATGCAAACACACAGAGGATACAAGAAGTTACTTCGTTTGGAGCCTATCTCGACTTCTACTCGAAGGCCCGCGGTCGTTGACCGCTTTCAGTGGTCAACAACTATATAGCGCAAATCTTTACAAGTAGATGAGTACAACTAATAACAATAAGATATACCGACGACAATGGAAAGGTGAAAGAAGTGAGCTCCGGGGTCGTCGGGATGATGTTGCAGCACTTCGGGATCGACTCGTTAGCAGCAGGAAGTAGAAAGTTCGCTTCTGAAATCGTTGATCGAAGCTGCACCCCAAGGCTCTCTTTTATAGCTCTGCAGACGCTGATCCAGATCCCCAAGTCTCGGGATCAGATTTGACCCGAGGCAGATCGGTCGACCGATCCCCTGTTCGGTCGACCGATCCCCTGTTCGGTCGACCGATCAGGTGATCTTCTCCCATCCGATCCACTCGATCCTCTCGCTCCGCTTCTAACTGGTCCCCGTCTCGGACCCTCCCATAAGCGACCAACTCTTCCTCGGCTGACGTTGGATCATCACGATCGACGCCCACCTCCGGGTGCAACTGCTGAACCCGATCACCGGCGCGCAGATCGACCTCCCTAGCCTGAGCGGCGCCTTCCCCTCCGAGCACACCCACCCCATCCGCGACAGTGCAGGGCGCCTAATCGGCTTCATGACACCGACACCAACGTGCCAAGAGCTTGTAGAACAGCTTCGCCTGAAAGCAATTCTATCTGCTGATCCGTCGCTCGGAGATGGCTATGCCGTGGCGCTCTTCCAATATCCTCCCGGGAGAATCTATTTCACCGGCTCCGGCGACGAGAAATGGTTCGACTTAAAAAAACGCATTGTAATTGCAAATATGGTCTTCCATCGAGGCAACCTGTATATGAGCGCAAATTCAGTTTCGGCAGTGTATTTTTGTGACTTAGCCGAAATTCAACGTGGCGAGAAGCCCAGATTTAGAGTGGTCGATCAGGATGCAAGTCGTAACGTGCTCCTGCACTATTTGTTTGAGACTCCTCGAGGGGATCTTTTTAGCATTTGGAGGGGGAGAGGTACAGATACTACTAAGACCGTATCATTCAGGGTGTACAAGGTGGTAATGGATGATGAGGGGAAGCTAAGTAAAAGACTAGAAAAAACGATGAACGTCGTAGAGTTTATTAACTACTTAAAAGGCGGCAGGGCGGTGATGGATAAGCAGATTCTTCAAAGAGATCATGAAGCGAACGACGATTTGGGAGTCATGATCGCCCTCTTAGGCAGCTGCGACCCACTTTGTCTTTATGCCTGTGCTTTTCCACACTTGACGCTTAATTCTATATATTTTATACGTGACGATATATTTCGAGATCCAGAGTGGCAAGACTACTATTGGCGAATGTTTGAAGAGCGAAATGTGCAAAGGTTTAAAGTTTACTTTTACCCTGGCTGCGATCCGGCATTGTTTTTGGATCAAAATTGGTTCAGAAAATTTCTGAATTGTCCGATTTCCTTGAGCATCGACGCCACTAATTCCGTCCGATTATATTGGCAGCCTCCCTCAAGCTCCATTAATTAGTAAAAGTCTATAATCAGTTGCTTATGTATATAGATAGAGTTTCAAATTTCTGTCTATATGTTTTTTATTATTATGTGTTTATTTGAACTTTGGTAATTATTAAGCATTTGTATGCTGTGTCTTTCTTTTTTTTTAATTAAAAAAATGGTGTTTGAGATTTTGTATAATTTCTTTATCTTTAAGTTTCTCCTAACTTGAAATCCCATTAGCAAAAGATTTTTGCTGCTGAGTTCGATTGTTATTTTATATATATATTGATCCGGCGGTAAGAAGGGAGGGCCCATCCTCTGAAGGGTCCCAACCTAAGGAAGGATGGAGGGCTAGCCCAGCGAATAATGGTCCGAGCGGAGCTATAGATAACTCATCCATGGGCTTGAGTTTCCGACGCCAAGGCAGGAAGATCGAAGGGCCGAGCGGAAGTCCGCTCGGCTGGGACCGAAGGGCCGATCGGGTGGTCCGTTCGGCCAGGATAGAGGCGAGGGTACAAAGGTGGCCGAGCGGCCTATGCGCTCGGCACGGGTTATGGGATGTCAGCAGAAGCATGTCTGATGATTAGTCCGTACACAAGATCACACGATGGAGGATCTTGCCGTCACATCAGGGGAAGGTTGCTACAGTAGTAGTATGGCCTCATGGACGTCTTCCTGACAGATCCATATCTGGGCATGGCCCTTCTGACAGACCCATACCTAGGCATGGTCGAAGGCAGGTGGTTGCTTTGACTGGTGCGCCTAGGCTTCTTCGAGAGGTCTATATAAGGCCTCCATTTCTTCATCGGAGGTACGAGGGTCTCCTACTTAAAAGCCACTTTTTTGCTATTCCTCGCCTGACTTGAGCGTTGGAGGGCCGTCGCTGGGACACCCCTCCCGGCTCGGTTTTGCTGCAGGTTCGCCGGAGCGCTCGAGGATTCAGCAGGGAGTGCCACGTGCCCAGTGTCCGTTGGCTCCTGGTTCGGACAGGATCAAATTGGCGCCGTCTGTGGGAACGCTCCCGCATCCGACTAGAAACTTTCGACGGAAAAACTCGAAGCTCTGGTCGAGATAAGGGCCGCCAAACTTGTGGAACAAAAACAGAAAGCAGCAGCCGAGCGGCCTGAGCAACAAGCAACATCTGCGTCAGGTGGCCGAGCGGAAGCACCTCCAGCCACCGTCGCATTCCATCGAGCCTTGTTTCGCACCCCTGAAGCCGTACCAGCTCGAAGAGATAGGGGATCATCTTCAGACGAGATGCCAAGGCGGGATGACAGAAAAGGGAAAGCTCCCCGGGCGGACTCATCTCCCGAGCGGATCAATCGCCAATTCTCGGAGGCTATTCTACGAGACCCTCTACCCAAGCACTACGTGCCTCCGACGATCGGCGAGTACAACGGAACAACGGACCCGGATGATCACCTGGGTAAGTTTCATAACACAGCTACACTCCATCAATATACAGATGGAGTAAAGTGCCGCGTCTTCCTTACAACTCTCTCGGGATCGGCTCAACGGTGGTTTCGGAGGTTGCCGGACGGATCCATCACTAGCTTCAAGGACTTCCGAACGGCCTTCCTCCACCACTTCGCTAGCAGTCGGCGTTATCAGAAGACAAGTGTCAGCTTGTTTGCCATCAAGCAAGAGTCGAGAGAATCGCTTCGAGCTTACATCCAGCGATTCAACCAAGTGGCGATGGATATCCCAACGGCCACATCAGAGACGATGATGAATGCATTCACGCAGGGCCTTGTGGATGGGGACTTCTTCCGGTCGCTCATCCGAAAGCCGCCCCGAGATTATGATCATATGCTACATCGGGCCAACGAATACATTAACGTGGAAGAAGCGCAAGCCGCCCGGAAAAAGGAAACTCCAACAGAGCGGGCACCTATTCAGGCCGAACGGAAACAGAACGCCGCTCAGCAGCCACCTAGAGGACCGAGGGCAGAAGCAATCTGATCCCCTCGTGTAAGGTCCCAAGTACAAGAAGTAGCTGTCGCTCGAAGCAAGCCAAAGAGGAGATGGACCCCGATGTTCTGCTCCTTCCACCAGACGGATACGCACAACACCAGGGATTGTCGAAGTCTGCCCTTCGTGACTCACCCTGTGCCGCGGAATGCCGTACGACGATCTACCTCAGCCGATCGGCGACAAAGAACTCAGGAAGCCGATCGGACGCGAGTTGATAGGCCACGGCAACAGACTCCCGATCGGCATCGCTCACCCAGGCGAGAGAATCGCCGAGCGTCCAGAGAACGGTCCCGACCATCCGCTCGTGAAGAGGAAAATAAAAGCAACACTTCCCGAGGCGAGATTAATGTCATCGCTGGTGGGCCGACCGGAGGAGACTCCAACCGAGCCAGAAAGGCGGGCGTCCGGCAGCTGCAGATCCACGCAGTCGGTTGTAGCCAAGAGCGGGCCAGTGGACCGGAAATCACTTTCGGGCCCGGAGACTTAGAGGGAGTTGAAGTGCCCCACGACGACGCTCTGCTCATTAAAGCGGTAATAGCAAATTACACTATTCACCGCGTATTTGTTGACACTGGGAGCTCGGTCAACATCATATTCAAGAAGGCATTCGATCAGCTGCAAATTGATCGATCCGAGCTGCTACCCATGACAACGCCGTTCTACGGGTTCACAGGTAACGAAGTGCAGGCGGTCGGGCAAATCCGGCTGGCTAACTCATTGGGAGAGGAGCCGCTCAGGAGGACCAGGACAATAAATTTCGTGGTGGTCGATTCTCCCTCGTCCTACAACGTCATTTTGGGACGACCGGCGCTCAGTGAATTCCGAGCGGTCGTCTCAACCTTCCACCAGAAGATGAAGTTCCCCGTCGAAGACAAGGTGGGAGAGGTACGGGGAGACCAGTTAGCAGCTCGGCGGTGTTACATAGAGATGGTCCGAGCGGAATCCAACTCCACTAGGAAGGCGCCTCGAATCGAGGTAAATGCTATCACTGAAAAGCCACCCGCCTTAATTTATGAGGAAAAAGAGGAGGTGCAGATTCATCCAACCCGATCGGAGGCCACGACTTTTGTTGCCTCTGATCTGGAGGAGAAGCAGAAGGAGGAGCTGATCCAATGCCTCCGATGAAATCATGATGTGTTCGTCTGGTCGACACATGAATTGCCCGGAATTTCGCCGGGCATAGCGCAGCATGAGTTGCACGTCCGACCGGACGCTCGGCCAGTGAAGCAGAGAAAAAGGGATTTCAGTGCCGAGCATAATGCAATCATCCGGGCGGAAGTAGAGAAACTTCTGGAGGCCGGCCACATACGAGAAGTGCAATTCCCGAGCTGGCTGGCTAACGTGGTATTAGTCTCCAAGCCGGGCGGCAAGTGGAGAGTCTGCATCGACTTTCGAGACTTAAACAAAGCATGCCCCAAGGACTTCTATCCTCTGCCCCGGATAGATCAGCTGGTGGACTCTACGGCCGGCTGCGAGTTAATTTGCATGCTTGACGCCTATCAAGGATATCATCAAGTGCCGCTCGCCCGGGAAGATCAAGAAAAAGTAAGCTTCGTAACGGCCGACGGCACATATTGCTATAATGTGATGCCGTTCGGATTGAAGAATGCCGGGGCCACCTATCAACGCTTGATGAACAAGGTGTTCAAGGAGCAGATCGGGCGTAATCTGGAAGTCTATGTGGACGACATTCTTATCAAATCCGTCCGAGCGACCGATCTTGTCAAGGATATGGAAGAAACCTTCCGAACGCTGCGCAAATATGGAGTCAAGCTAAATCCCCAGAAGTGCCTGTTCGGAGCAAAAGGAGGGCGTTTCTTGGGGTACATAGTGACCGAGCGGGGAATCGAAGCAAATCCCAGCAAAGTGAAAGCCCTGCAGGACATGCCACCCCCAAGAAATACAAGAGAAGTGCAGAGGTTAACCGGTCGGATAACTGCTTTGTCCAGATTCATCTCCGACCGGAGCCTTCCATTCTTCAAGATCCTGCGCAAGGCTACTAAGTTCCAGTGGGATGAAGAATGTGACCAAGCGTTCGAAGAATTGAAGACATATCTTAATTCTCTGCCAGTGTTAGCCAAGCCAATCGGGGGTGAGTCACTTTATATTTATTTGTCATCGACTGAGCATGCTGTAGGCTCAGCACTTGTGAGGGCAAGCGGTGAAGAGCAGCCGGTGTATTTTCTAAGCCACATTTTAAAAGATGTTGAATCTCGTTACACCGGGCTCGAGAAGTTGGCCTTTGCTTTGGTTCTAGCCGCTCGGCGCCTTCGACCGTATTTCTTGGCGCACACCATCATTGTCCGGACGAACAGTCCACTCGGAAGAGTACTGTTGAATCCAGAAGCATCCGGACGGCTCATCAAGTGGACGACAGAATTGAGTGAATTTGACATCCAATATCAGTCCCGCTCGGCGATCAAAGCCCAATCCTTGGCTGATTTTGTGACCGAAGTGCAAAGGCCAGAGCCGGAAGCTACGTGGAGAATATATGTGGATGGGTCCTCCACTCGGCTCGGAAGTGGGATTGGAATATTGCTGCTCTCACCTCAGGAAGAGAAGATGCACCTATCCGTCCGGCTGGATTACAAAGCTACCAACAACGAAGCAGAGTATGAGGCCCTCATAGCCGGATTGCATGTGGGTGCCGGTCGGGTGACTCTCTATTCGGATTCACAGTTGGCCGCTCAACAACTTTCTGGCACCTTTGAAATCAATAGTGCTCGGCTTAAACTCTACGTTGAGGCCTTTGAAAAACTCAAAGCCACTTTCCGAGAGGTTCTTATACAGAAGATCCCCCGAACGGAGAACCAGGCAGCAGACGAGCTAGCTAGACTCGCGAGTTCAATAACACCAATAGCCATTCAGCAACCAATTGAAAAAGTACTGCTGGTGGCGCACGTCGATCGGATGCAAGGCCTCACGTTTCCAAGCGACTGGAGGACACCTATTATAGAATTTCTCCGTTCGGGCACCACACCCTCAGATGAATATGCAGCCCAGCTCCTCAGAAGAAGAGCCGGTCGGTTTACACTCATCGGAGATCAGCTTTACAAGAAAGCTTTCTCGCGCCCGTTGCTGAAATGTGTAAGCTCGGAGGACTCAGCTTACATCCTCCAGGAAGTACATCAAGGATCATGCGGGGGTCATCCGGGCGGGCGCTCATTGGCCAAGAAGATCATCTTGGCCGGATACTTTTGGCCAACTTTACAAACAGATGCCGCTCGGACAGTATCTACCTGCCTTTCATGCCAGAAGTATCACAACTTCTCCCACCGACCGGCTGAAGAAATGAAGGCGTCAAGCGTTTCATGCCCGTTCGACCAATGGGGAATGGATATTGTCGGTCCATTTCCAATGGCGGCCGGGCAGAGGAAATTTTTACTAGTGGCGGTAGACTACTTCTCCAAGTGGGTGGAGGCCGAGCCGCTAGCAAAGATCACTGAGCAAATGGTTAAAAAATTCATCTGGCAACACATCAATTGTCGGTTCGGCATCCCTCGCCGACTAGTGTCCGACAACGGGCGGCAGTTCACAGGGAAGATGTTAGAGGATTGGTGCAAGAGCTACGACATTGAGCAACATTTCACATCCGTGGCCTATCCTCAAAGCAACGGTCAAGCTGAAGTGGCCAACCGGGAAATTCTCCCTATTCTGCGCACTCGGCTCGATCATTTAGGAGGAAGTTGGCCGGACGAAGTGCCGAGCGTCTTGTGGGCCATCCGAACGACGCCAAAAGAAGGGACAGGAGTCACACCGTTCCATTTGGTATATGGCGGTGAGGCCGTCATTCCGGTCGAAGTCGGCGTTGAGTCAAGCCGGATCCAGAGCTACGATGATGACAACGCCGAAAGGAGAAACATGGAGCTGGATTTGGTAGAAGAGGAGAGGGCAAAAGCATCCGTTCGGCTGATGGCGTACCGTCAACGAATGAAGCAAAACTATAACCGGCGCGTCATTCCCCGATCATTCCAGGTCGGCGACCTTGTCTGGAAGAAAGTCAAGCCGGTCGGCGACGTCGGCAAACTTGAAGCTCCGTGGGCAGGTCCCTTCAAAATCATCGAGAAGCTCCGCTCGGGTGCGTATTATTTGGAAGATGAGGAAGGTCGCCAGCTAGATAGGCCGTGGAGCGCGAACCACCTCCAGCCTTACCGGGCAGGGTGAAAGGTGTGCCTATGTAAATCATCTTGTGTACTTTTTTCGACTGAATACTTAAATTGCATAAACGAAAAATCAAGAGAACAATTCGGACGGAGATAAATTATCCGAGCCAAAATGCTCGACGCAGCAGACCCTGAGCCGTTCGGCCAGGAGTACGTTCTCCGAGCTGGGTGGAAGGGGCATATGGATTATCCGAGCCAGGCGCCCGAATAGCGAAGGCCCCCCAGCCGATTATATTCTCAAGCAAATGACCCGTGCTGTTCGGCCGGGCACAAAGACTGTCCAAACGCGAGATAAGATATGAAGGCCAAGGTCGCTCGACCTGGTAAGGAGTTAGCCTTCAAGGCCGTCTAGCCCAGACGTTAAACCGTAGAGCCGCGCCGACCGGCTATAAAAACCGAGCGGAAAACCGACGAGCACCGTCGTTAAAGATCGAGAGCCGCGGCTATAAACATCCGCGCCGACGAGCACCGTCGTTAAAGATCGAGAGCCGCGCCGATCGGCTATAAACATCCGCGCCGACGAGCACCGTCGTTAAAGATCGAGAGCCGCGCCGATCGGCTATAAACATCCGCGCCGACGAGCACCGTCGTTAAAGATCGAGAGTCGCGCCGATCGGCTATAAACATCCGCGCCGACGAGCACCGTCGTTAAAGATCGAGAGCCGCGCCGACCGGCTATAAACATCCGCGCCGACGAGCACCGTCGTTAAAGATCGAGAGCCGCGCCGACCGGCTATAAAAACCGAGCGGAAAACCGACGAGCACCGTCGTTAAAGATCGAGAGCCGCGCCGATCGGCTATAAACATCCGCGCCGACGAGCACCGTCGTTAAAGATCGAGAGCCGCGCCGACCGGCTATAAAAACCGAGCGGAAAACCGACGAGCACCGTCGTTAAAGATCGAGAGCCGCGCCGACCGGCTATAAAAACCGAGTGGAAAGCCGACGAGTACCGTCGTTAAAGATCGAGAGCCGCGCCGATCGGCTATAAACATCCGTGCCGACGAGCACCGTCGTTAAAGATCGAGAGCCGCGCCGATCGGCTATAAACATCCGCGCCGACGAGCACCGTCGTCAAAGATCGAGAGCCGCGCCGATCGGCTATAAACATCCGCGCCGACGAGCACCGTCGTTAAAAATCAAGTCGGACCGGCGACTATAAATACCCCGAACAAACGAACGAACATCAGAGTAAGAAACCGCGGAAACTACAAATATTAAAACATTCAGGCCCGATTGGGGGTTGGTCCTTCGATACTCGGCGTTTGTTAACTTTGCGCAGGCAAAATACGTGCAGAGCGAATAGGCCTCCTCGCTCGGACTTTATGCAATGGGCCAAGCCGATCGGACACGTGACGGTGAACGCTTAAGAGCATGACTGACTCTAAGCATACACGTTAAGCAAACAAAAGAATATTATGGATAATGAGTAAGAAGACAAAAGCAGATGGGCATCGTTGCATTAAAGGAAAAATTAGGCCGAACGGCACGTACAAAAATTTTGCATCCGCCGAGCGGATGAAATACAGAAAGCACTTAACTCGCCTCACTCAGGGTCTTCAAAATTAAAAAAGGCGTCCGGGATATCATCGATCATGGCCGCCAGGTCGGAGGCGGGAATATGCATTCCCTCAGGAAGGTGGCCACCCCTCTTGAAGTACGCCATGGCGACCTTGACCGCTTCGGCGAAAGTAGAGGAGACGCTGCCACCGAATTTTACGCCGAACCTCTCCGAATGGAGGTATTCCTGGCGCGCTGCTGCTAAGCGACTCGGCTCTCCCTCTTTATATTTTTTGAGCACCGCCCGGGAGGCGATTAAGGAATCTTGGAGGGCCTTCAAGTCCATCGCAGCCTTTGTGCGTTCTGTCGAACGGTCCTCTCGCTCGGCGTTCAGCTGGGCCTCCAGATCCTTGGATCGCTGATCTAGCGCACGGACTTCGACTTTCATTTTATCTAGATCAGCAATTGCTCGCCTCTTCCGACCATTGGCGCGCTTCACGTCCCCGTCCCGCTTCTTCACCAAGTCTTCGAGTCGGGCCACCTCTGCAGCCAGATCGACAGCCTTCTTCTGTTCGGCCTCAAGAGCTTGTTTCTCCCGCTCGGCCGTGGGACCTCCCGATACTTGAAGTTTTTCCAGGAGATCCTCCAACTCGGCTAGCCGATGGCTAGTGGCGATTTGCTCAGCCCAGCGCTGTAAAGGAAATAATGAAGTCAGTAACCAAACAGTGGCATGGTACAGGAAGAAAAATGAATTTACCTGAGTGGTCTGCTGCATATTGTTGTCGCCGAGCTGCTTGGGCGTCATGAGGGCCACTTGAATCTGAGCGTCCTCAAAGAGCTTGGCGAGTGGACCCGTCAGGGTTACTTCGTGGACAAGGCTCGATGGCCGATCGGCTGATAGTAAATATTCCTCCGATGGGAATCGGAGGGTAGTCATGATAGTCGGATGGCTGGACGGCGCTTCTTCAGTCGCGGACGCCTGATGCAAGGACTCCCCTATGGTGGAAGTTTCGCCCAACCGACGTAAGCGGCGGCGAGTTCGGGGAGGAGAGCCGGAGGACTGTGCGGTGGGCGAAACCACAGGGGTCCCGATCTGTGATGGCGTGCGATCCGGCGAAGTTACGTCGATTGGCGCCTGTGTTTCCGCCTCTTGGGTCGGCAGACGGCTGGAGTCTCTTCGACGTTTCCGCCGAACATCCAATGGGGGATCCCCGACCTGGGGAACGCCTAGCTCGGCGGGGGCTGAGGAAACAGGATCCGCCTCAACCTCCGTTGAAGCGGATGGGGCAGCTTCTGCTTCAGGGGCGGACTGCACTCCCCCCTCTCCTGCATCTGCCGGGCGGCTGGGGATAAGACCCCGCTCGGCGAGCTCTTTCTTGGTGGCCGCTTCAATCTCCACGGACTTTAATTTCAAATTAGCGGTAGTCTTGGAGCGCCACATGACTTCAGCTGCAGTAAAAGAAATTAAAATCAGTTAGACAAAAAAGAGTAAGAAAGTAAAGAATCCTTACTCATGCGGAAGGGTAGATTTGCCCGAACGGGAGACAATCCGAAAATATACAACACCCCCTTGAGCAGCAACTGGTCGATCTTGTATCGATGACCGGACAACCAGTTCGCCGCATGGAGATAAGCTGGATTGCTTCTGAACTTGCCTAGCTCCGGCTGAGGCGGCACAGCGGTCTGCCATTTGGTTCGGAATGCTGGCCGCTCGGGAAGTCGGATATAGAAGAAAAACTCCTTCCAGTGTTTGTTGGAGGTCGGCATATTATAAAAAAATCTAAAGCCTATTCTACTTTGGAAGATAAAAGTGCCCGGCTCGGATTGTTTGGGGTAGAAGAAGAAGTGGAATATTTTGGGGTCAAGGGGGATACTATGCAGCTTGAAGAGGACGACCACCCCGCTCAGCAGCCTAAAGGAATTCGGCACAAGTTGGCCGAGCGGGATACGAAAATAGTTACAAACTTCCAAAATAAATCGATGGGTGGGAAACCTAAGGCCGCCCTGGAATTGGTCCAGAAAGAAACAAATGGTGCCGGTCGGCGGGTCATGGGGCCGATCGGCTGGGCCGGCTATAATTATTTCATGGTCATCTGGGATCCCGTACGTCCGAACCAGGCGCCGAGCGCCCTCTTCGTCAAACCGACTCTCCATACTCATATACCATGGACCGTGAACATGGGTAGAGGGGTCAGAAGAGCTCGCCATCTCGAAGAGACAAAAGGATAGCAACGAAAGAGAGGTAAAACGGTTAGGAAAGACCTGGTAAGCGAGGAAAGAAGGCTCACTAAGAAGGGGATGGGCGGAGAAGATCGCCGGTGAGATGGTAGCTGCCGAAGAACAGGAGCTGGATCGCCGGAGGCCGCAGCAACAGAAGAGGCAGGGGGCAAAGCACGGGCAAAGATGCGTAGGCGGAGGAGGGCTAAGGCTTTATACGGCCGAAGTCGATGGGCCTCCACCGTCCGATCCAGGTCACGGGAAACAAGGACGCCATCGGGTCGTCCATTTTAAACGGAGGCGTCCCATCGTAAGTGACGCCGCCGTCACACAATGGTCGACACGTGGCGCTCTGTCACCAAGCGCAATTAATGCGCCCATACTGCGCATGCTTCGACTTAATGGAGAGGATTTGTGTGATTTTCAAGAAGATTTAGACAAGCAAACATTCCTGTTGAGCGACAAGACCACCATAACGAAGAGCCGAGCGGCTGAATTTGGAGGAAGGGCCGAACGGCCCCACGAATATTATAAGCAACGGAAAGGCGACGAACGCCCGCTCGGACACATAGTCCAGTCAGTCGGACTCACTGCCTCCTTCGACTAGACTTGAAGGGAAGGCAAGTGATCCGGCGGTAAGAAGGGAGGGCCCACCCTCTGAAGGGTCCCAGCCTAAGGAAGGATGGAGGGCTGGCCCAGCGAATAATGGTCCGAGCGGAGCTATAGATAACCCATCCATGGGCTTGGGTTTCCGACGCCAAGGCAGGAAGATCGAAGGGCCGAGCGGAAGTCCGCTCGGCTGGGACCGAAGGGCCGATCGGGTGGTCCGTTCGGCCAGGATAGAGGCGAGGGTACAAAGGTGGCCGAGCGGCCTATGCGCTCGGCACGGGTTATGGGATGTCAGCAGAAGCATGTCTGATGATTAGTCCGTACACAAGATCACACGATGGAGGATCTTGCCGTCACATCAGGGGAAGGTTGCTACAGTAGTAGTATGGCCTCATGGACGTCTTCCTGACAGATCCATATCTGGGCATGACCCTTCTGACAGACCCATACCTGGGCATGGTCGAAGGCAGGTGGTTGCTTTGACTGGTGCGCCTAGGCTTCTTCGAGAGGTCTATATAAGGCCTCCATTTCTTCATCGGAGGTACGAGGGTCTCCTACTTAAAAGCCACTTTTTTGCTATTCCTCGCCTGACTTGAGCGTTGGAGGGCCGTCGCCGGGACATCCCTCCCGGCTCGGTTTTGCTGCAGGTTCGCCGGAGCGCTCGAGGATTCAGTAGGGAGTGCCACGTGCCCAGTGTCCGTTGGCTCCTGGTTCGGACAGGATCATATATATATATATATATATATATATATATATATATATATATATAGCCATAAAAATCATTATATTTGTATAAGAACACTAATGTATATTAAATATATAAAATTTTTCATACAATAGTTAGGCCTCGTATAAATAACCAAAAGATCAAAAGATTGAAGATTTAAATCTTAGAAATGACGCATTGTCAGGGATTTTATTATAAAAGCGGGATTAAAAATATTAGACATATGAATGAATCTCTATTCTTGCTTTCGATTTATTTGGAGGTTAATGGAAATTTTTATAGGATCGACCGATCATTCTAAGATTAGTTTGAAATGATCCAAATTGTTTTTATAACATTTCCAATAAAAATAAGAAATATTGTCTGTAATTAATAAATTATACTCCTACACTCATAACTATTACAAGTACCATGAAAGAAGAAAAGTTCCTAAACTAGACAACCATCTTAAAAATGGCTAAATTCGATATTACTTTATTCCTTCTTGTTCATAAACACTGTTTATTTGTTCTTAATTGGGAATGTACTGTCTAACCCAGTCTGGTCAAGGGTCCGAGCCTCCAACATCATCAATTCCTTTACCTGTCACAAAATCAAACCTCGTTAGTCTAACTCAGCACCTCTAAATAGCGATAGCAAAAATTCCATATACCATTCCATGCATCGTTAAACCTAC
Organism: Zingiber officinale; assembly: GCF_018446385.1. Lineage (NCBI taxonomy): Eukaryota > Viridiplantae > Streptophyta > Magnoliopsida > Zingiberales > Zingiberaceae > Zingiber > Zingiber officinale. The sequence goes on along the minus strand of NC_055986.1, from coordinate 168,915,869 downwards.
CCTTACTTGAAAGTTCTTGTCGAAGTACAAGTAATTAAACAAAGAAAATATAGGCATCTACTGTGAAGCGTCAAACCTTAAATACAACAATTCACGTATCCTAAAAAAAAGTCATCCTATTATATAGCATTATCCCTAAGCATTCATCATGTATCATTCTTGGGTGAAAGTATATCATATATCCTTTATCCTTTATTCGATTGATCAATCTGTATAACCATGGTACCAGGCGGCGGGGTGTCAGCAACTCTCGTCACTGGGTCATGGCCGAATGTGAAAAATCTGATATTGGGGTCCCTTTTGGGCCTTGTCCGGTTCTCGCCTCGGTCCGGGTCTTTCGCTCCGGCTCCGATCGCTTGGGTGATCTCGGCCATCCGGAATAGGGCTCACCTGAACCCAACTTTCGGCCTTCTCGAGTAATCTTCTGCTCTGGCTTCTCGTCCCTCGGAATCGTCACGTGCTTCCTTCTCGTCCGCCCGCGTACTCATCCGCAGCTCTTCATCCCTCGGACGCACCAAGTCCATCCGCTCTCTCTCGTACCGACCTTCTCGCTAGCTGTGTCTCTTGCTCCTCGAACAATCTTTCGCTTCTGCTTCTCGTCCTTCGAAAACACTCTTTGTTCCCTTCTCGTCCGCCGGTGTACTCTTCCGCAGCGCCTCGTCCCTCAGACGCACCGAGCCCGTCGGCTCTCTCCTGTGTCGTCCTTCTCGCTAGCTGTGTCTTCCCCCCTTAGACACAGGGTTAAAATACCACAAGACCTAACTTAACTTGTTGATCATATCAAAATAACCTTGAGGTTCCAACAATTTCCCCCTTTTTAATGTGAGCAACCCAAGTTAAGTTAGGGTAAATAGACATAAAAATAAAACAAATAATATTACAATAAAGTGCAAAAATTTAAAACAATCTAAGCTATCTCCCCCTAGACATAAACTTTTCCTCTCCCCCTTTTGATCACATAAAAAATGAGGTTCCAAGAAAACTCTAAGGGTAATAATTTTGAAAATTTTGAAAAAAAATTGAAGATTATTTTTGATATCACCAAAAATATGCAATAATTTTAGAAAAATTTCTAAGTAAAAATATTGAGAAATTTTCTGAGCATAAATTATTTTTGAGAATTTTCTAAGTAACAATTTAAGCAAGAAAATTTTCTGAATAAAAATTTAAGCAAGAAAATTTTCTAAAAAAAATTCTAACTTAGGAATCTTTGCAAAAAGAATATTTTTGAGAAATTTCCAAAAAAATATTTGAAAAACTTTTTAAGGCATTACGTAATTTCAATTTTAATGCTTTATCAATATGTTAACTAGACATTTTATTTTAATACTTTGGCTTCCAGGCAGTGGCGAGGCACTAGGCCTTCTTGGTTATTGGAGCAACAACCACTTTCTTAGACAAAGCCTCATAAAGAAATGAATTGTTTAATTCTCTTGCTGAAAGCGCTAAATCTAATTAACAGTTTAAGTTAAACAAGACTTTGGAACCCAATATAGGTTCTAACCTACTAGATTAACTAGGAATTTCTTAGAGACGTATCTCTTTGAAATATTTCTAATCTATCCCTTGTGATATCTAAAATATCAATTTAAATTATTAAATTTTCTGAAACTTGTATTTGATGAATATGTATAATTTTTCAAGTTGTCTACTTGTATTTTTAAATTATCATTTTCTAATTTTAATTTATCATTTTCTAAATCTAAGCTTTTAAAATTTTCTAACAGATAAGATTTATCTAGAATTAATTTCAATTCTTTATTTTCCTTTTCTAGTATGTAACAGTCTTTAGTTAATAACTTTACAAATTTGAACATTTGGTCAGGTGGTAGAGAGCGCACCTGACTTACTTTGTCGCCTGCTGATGCTCCCCCTGTTGAGCTGCTTTCTTTCGAAGACTCTCTCCCTTCATCGATCCTCTCGATGTTCATTGAGGATGAGCTTGCTTCATCTTCTGGTAGGTACTCAGCTATTAAGGTTGTTCCGGCGATTTCTTCAGTTTCAGATTCTTCTGATGATGACTTGGTGTCCATCGAGGAGTTGGATTCGACTTCTTTTGGTTCTTCATGGAGCTTCAAAAACATTTCCCAAAGTTCTTTTATACTTTGATAGTCGCCGATTTTGTTGAGATCTTCAACCAGTAGTACGCTTAAAAGGTGAAATTCAACCTTACCATTTAATGTAAAATCATCACGCTACTTTTTGGTTCAGAGGCATTTTTCAATTTCTTCTTCGTTCGTATTCTTCGGTGCTTCATAATCATATTTCATAATTAATAAAATACTAACATCTGTTTTAAGAAATACCTCCATTCGTCGCTTCCAAAATGTAAACTCCCCCTCGAACATTGGTGGTTAGATGTTAGCTCCGACCATCTCGTTGCTTCAGTTGTCAGTTAATCTTCTTGAGGTGTCCTGGCTCTGATACCACTTGTTGAGACCGGTAGGCCGGCTAGAAGAGGATTGAATAGCTTGCACAAATAAAAACAAAACTACCCTTCTTGATTTTTCAAAAAAACACTCGCATAAAATTAAAGAAAAAAACTAAAAAGGTAGAGGCACAAGAATTTTTACTTGGTTACAACCGGGGAGGTTGTTAATTCAAGGAATGAGTCGCACTAGTATCTCCTTTAGGCGGAGAAGCCTCTTACAGCAATGACGTACAAAAAATAGAAGCTAAACTAAAAAATGAAAGCGCACAAGTGTTGGATTGCTAATCGCTTGAATGAAAGAAAAGCTTCTGGACCAAAATTGTATTTATAGCTTTGGTCGGGACGCCTAGAAGGGTTCCAGGCACCTGGGATGGGATAAAGTTTTATCCCCGACGTAACGGTCAACGTTCACATCGAACTTGATAATTTTTCGATTCCGGGCGCCCGAAGTCAAGGCGCCCCACTGCTCGGGGCGCCCGAAATCATTCCGGGCACCCAGACCCGAGTGCTCTCGGCGTCCGGACCCAAAAGTCAACCTTTGTCGACTTTTTCGGACCGTGCTCTCTGCTCCGGTTCAGCTCGCCTCAGTCCGGGTCTTCCGCTCCGGCTCCGCTCGCTTGGATGATGTCGCCCATCCGGAATATGTCTCACCCGAACCCAACTTCTGGCTTTCTCGAGCAGTCTTCCGCTCTGGTTTCTCGTCCCTCAGAATCGTCACATACTTCCTTCTCGGACGCCAGCATACTCATCCGCAGCTCTTCGTCCCTCGGACACACCGAGCCCGTCGACTCTAGGTAAGAGGAAGATGGGGTAAGCAAGTTATCTTTATTATTTTTGCTATTTTTGCTAGAAATATTAGAGAAACGCAGGTGTTCTATAGAAACATAATGATACCCGAGCTATAGGGTGTGGAGTTACACCATGAGTGGAACGCAGAAAACAGGTTTTATTCCGTTAATCAGAGGTACATTTTTTAAGGGTTTACATTGCTGCCAGATCCAGAGGCTTGATCCTTTCTGGCCAGATGAGCTTGAGCTTTAGTTAGATCTTCTTTAATAAGATCGATGGTGCACTTCAGTTGCCCGATAGTCTCATCTTTGATCCGTCCTTCCTCTTTCAGGAGAGTCACCTCATCCTCATGCTTCATCTTCAAATAAATAATATAGTGCACCCGGCTCTGGAAGTCCGATTGAGCTTTAAGCTTGAGAGTGATTTCGGCTCGGGTTCTGAATTTGGCGGCCAGCCAGAGGCTTTCCATTTCATGAGTAAGGGATGCTTGAAGATCTCTGCTCGCAGTCATCTCCAACAGAATTTCTTCTTTTTGAGCTAGTAACTCTGTCAGAGCGGTAATTTGCTGAAGCGAGGCTTCCTCTTTCTGAGTCGATAACTCCACCAGATGGGAAATTTGTTGAAGTAAAGAAGCAAGTTTGCTAGGGTCGGTTGTAGGTTCCATGGGGACGAGATACTTTCTTAACAAGAAGATAGCTTGAAGCTGAGGGAAGAAGGGCATGCTCGGATCTTTTATAAGGAGGAAGAAGGTGAAGGGATTCCCTTGGAATTTGAGTTGATGCTTGGAAAACTGTGTGACATTTATGGCAAAAGACTACGCTCGGAAGTTGAGGAGTCAACATACGCATAGAAAGAGCCTGTTCATTTCCTAAGATGGCGAGAAATTCTGCAGAAGATAGATGGAAGACAGGTCGGCGGAGGATGCGGAAACCAAGTCAGGTAACAAAAGGACTTGGGTCTAGTCAGTCGGACTAGAGCCTCCTTCGACTAGACTTGAGGGAGAGGCTTGTGATACGGTGCATGATTGTGGGGTCAGTAAGAGGACGGGGTTAGGAGTCAAGACCACAGAATGGTCAGAAGTCAAGCTTACGTGGAGGTCGGAAATCAAGCTTATGTGGAGGTCAGAAGTCTAGCCTCCGTGGAGGTCGGAAGTCAAGTTTGCGTTGCTGTGGTCAAAGTCTCAGCTGACAAGGCAATCAAAGGATAAGATTCCCAGTTGGAACGAATTCAGCCCCGATGGCGGTCAAGAATTTGGCCCAAAGGCCTGGTACAGTTAAGAACCGAACCCACAGGCCGGGTACAACTGAGAGCTGGGCCTATAGGTCAGGTATAGCTAAGGAGTGGGCCAGCAGGTCAGGTAAGGATACAGAAAGAAAGGCCTCCGACGAAACACAGCAGGTCGGGAAACAGACCTGGCGTACAGGTCGGGGCGTACAAGCCATGGATAATAGTAGACGGATACAGGTCGGGAAACAGATCTGGCGTACAGGTCGAGAAACAGACCTGGCGTACATGTCGGGACATACAAGCCATGGATAACAGAAGACAAGCAAGTCGAGAAATAGACCTGGCGTACAGGTCGGGACGTACAAGCTATGGATAACAGAAGACAAACAGGTCGGAAAACAGACCTGGCGTACAGGTCGGGACGTACAAGTCATGGATAATAGTAGACGGGTATAGGTCGGGACGTACAAGCCATGGATAACAGAAGACAAGCAGGTCGGGAAACAGACCTGGCGTACAGGTCGAGACGTACAAGCTATGGATAACAGAAGACAAACAGGTCGGGAAACAGACCTGGCGTACAGGTCGGGACGTACAAGCTATGGATAACAGAAGACAAGCAGGTCGGGAAACAGACCTGGCATACAGGTCGGGACGTACAAGCCATGGATAATAGTAAACGGATACAAGTCGGGACGTACAAACCATGGATAACAGTAGACGGAGGCAGGTCGGGATACAGCTCTAGCATACAGGTCGGAACGTACAAGCCATGGATAACAGTAGTCGAATACAGGTCGAGATACATCTCTAGCGTACAGGTCAGAACACACAAGCCCTAGATAACAACAGAGGCAGGTCGGGATACAGCTCTAGCATACAGGTCGGAACGTGCAGACCATGGATAATAGCAGAGGCAGGCCGGGGTACAAGCCTAACGTATAGATCTGGACAGATGAGCCACGGATAACAGCATACAGAAGCAAGTCAGAGTACAGATCTTGGAATGCAGACCCAGCGTCAGGGCACTACAGGACAAACAAGCCGGGGTATCGTAACCGCTTATCAAAGAATGTCAGAGAATAATCAGTGTGTCAGGGAATATTCTAACAGTTGGGGCTCACTACGCCTTTGGTTTTGCTGCCGACCTATTAGGAAGTGTCGTGTGTCAATCACCGTCAGACAAAGCCTGACAGCCGACATTCTCTGACACCTGCCAGGTCCCAGAAACATCCGTTGCAGTATAAAAAGGGATGTTTTGTCCCTTATGCAGGTACACTCGCTCGTCATTTCTCACTAGTCTTTACTTTTCATCCTTTCTCTGTGTTTTCTGGGATAAAAGTACTTGACTTGAGCGTCGGAGGGCCTGACCCGGGGACTTTTTCCCTGGTTTCTAGTCTCTAACGACTGTGGACTCGTCTGAGTGTGCGCAGAGCCGCAGTGTCATCGTCCTGGTCATATTCCTTCGTCATCCGCCCGTGCAAACCTTTCCGAGGGGTGCCAGGTAGATCATACTCCGCGACAACTTTCCGTCAACATCCAGTACATCAAGACCCACCTTCATCCTACTCAGCTTCCGGACGAGATCATCTCCCTTCCTCAATTTCTCCGCTCTGCCGCCGTCTGTGTTCGTGGTCGGCTGCCGTCCGCGATCTGTCCACGCGCGACAGATGCTTTATGTTCCGAGGGCAAAGCCCCTGGCTCGTTCTTTACGACAATCCCCACGGCGACCCATCCGCCATCACCTTCTACGCCTTGGACGAGCGAAGGGAGTACACCATCCCCGTCCCGGACCCTCCCATAAGCGACCGACTCTTCCTCGGCTCTGCTCACGGTTGGATCATCACGATCGACATCCGCCTCCAGGTGCAACTGCTGAACCCGATCACCGGCGCGCAGATCGAACTCCCTTACGACATCCCCTCGATACCATTGGACGAAGAGCAAGTACGGCTTGGAATCCGTTATATCGGTAGCGATCGATGTCTAGAACAGTATCACCTGAAAGCAATCCTCTCTGTTGATCCGTCGCTCGGAGATGGCTACACCGTCGCACTCATCCAATATCCTCACGGGAGAGTCTTTTTTACCAACTCCGGCGACGAGCAATGGTCCGATCTAAGGAACCCCGTTCCAGTTCAAAATATGGTCTTCCATAAAGGCAAACTGTACATGAGCACAAACTCAGAAGTGTGTGTTTGTGATCTGGAGGTGGCCCAAATTGAACATGGCGGCGGAGTGCCCATATTTAGAGTGGTGGATCGAGCAGTACATCGTGACGACCTGCACTACTTGTTTGAGACTCCTCGGGGAGATCTTCTGAGTATTTACAGGGAGAGAAATTATAATCTTACCAAGACCCTGTCTGTCAAGGTTTGCAGGGTGGTGATAGATGATGAGGAGAAGCCAATTGAAACACTAAAAAAAACGATGGACATGAGAGAGTTTATTTTCTCCATAGACGGCGGCATAAGAGTAGAAGTGGGGAAGGACTTGGGAGACTTGATCATCTCCTTAGGCGGCGGCAACGCACTCTGCCTTTCTGCTGGTGATTTTTCACATTTGACGCCTAATTCTATATATTTTACAGATGACGATCTAATTCGACTTCCGATGCTTTCACCCTACCTTATGCCATTGTTTTTGGATCGAAATTGGTTCCAAAGAATTCTGAATTGTCCGATTAGCATCGCCAACACTTTCGTCCAATTATATTGGCAGCCCTCCTCCAGCTCCGTTGATTAGTAAGTCTATAATCAGTTGAAGTTACTATATCATTTTGTGTATGTTTGAACTTTGGTAAATACTAAGCATTTGTATGCAGTGTCTTTCTTTTAAAAAAGTATTGTGTTTGAAATGTATGATTTTTGTATAATTTTTTTAATTCACAAGTTTCTCATAGCTTAGTAGAAACTATGATTACAAACAAAATTAATATTTTATATTGACTGATAGAAGAGAGATAAATATGATAGAGAACTCACTCGTAACTAGAGTACACAAAAATAATTAGTAGAATTAAATGGATATATCAAATATAGATTTTGAAAAAAAAACTATAATTAACATATATATATATATATATATATATATATATATATATATATACATCAAGTAAAATTGTAAAGATGTTTCCTTTCAAGAAAAATTGACCACATAACTTGAGTTATGGTGTTAAATATGTATCTTAAATATAGTATTAGTAGTAGAAAAACATAAGTATAAGTAAACAAATATTAGTAGAAACAACTTGAATATGATTAATTAGAGATAAAATAATATTAAATTTGAAAACCGAGAATCAATTAATAAAGAATTTTGATGGTAAAATATGAAATACAAGGAAACTGAAGGGGTTAAGAATATTCTATAAGTTACTATACAGTTACAAAAATGATAAAAAAAATAAATAAATATATAATAGTCAAGAAAGATGTCAAAAAATAGTGAATAAACTTTAGAACAATTATATTGACAACTTGATGCGAAAAGCTAAATAATATTTATAAACTAGCTAAAGCTAGAGTGAAAAATACATTATAACTGAATCCCATTAGCTACTAGAGGTTATTGTTGCTTGTCTCTTTCCCTTTACTTCATCTTGCTTTGCTAAAAAAGCTAAACCCCATACAAAGGAAAATATTGGAATTGTTGCATTATAAAACAGAATCATTCTGGATCCAACAGGAATTGTAACTATTGATGTATATTTTGTTAATTTAAATTCATTGTCTTTGTTTATTAGACCAACTAAACAGTGTTCTTGTGGCCTCTGCTACTAGATCTGTGTTGCTAACTTGGTGATAGAAAATAAGGTCAAAAAGGAATACTTTGTTCTACCCATTGTGTATAATTAAGTCTGTAAATTCTCTTTGTTGGTTTAGCCTTATCCACTAAAAATGGAATAAAAATGGATTTGCGACACTTACAGATCAAGTAGGATTCTTGTAGTGATTCATCTTCTTAGTAGCACACGGTTCTTGGTCGAACATACTTCAGTTTACAATAGATAAACCATTCCTACTTCAAGGAGTGATTCTGGAGGCAATCTGAGAGCCACATTGGGTCCGCGACAATTCTGCCGGAGAAAATTGTAGAGGATGATTGTCGTCTTCTTTATCAACGAGGATCCGGCCTTTGCTTGAATGTGTGAATGCCCCATTATGGACGCGATGCCAGATTCGTGTGCCAAAAGTAGTTCTTGGAGCTCATTGGATACAATGCCATCTTTTGCACCCTCATTCTCTGGTAGAAGGAACCTTACTTTCTTTGCTTTACTCCTGAGATTTGTGTCATTAGAGTTCCTTTCGTCCTCAAACTTTACCATCGTGCTTGCATCTGCTGAGTTCTCTTCGATTGCCCACTTGCACGGCGAGCTTCCAATGATAGTGAATCCACAATTAGCCTCATCAGACAGATTTCCAGGGAGCGAAGCTTCGGATCGTATGAAATTGGCAAGGCTAACGATCAACTCTGACTCAAAGGAATTGACATCTTGGTGTATATCACGGTAACCATACCGTACGATGCACCGGTAAGATCGGAAATCTTGAGGCCCAACACGGCCTACAAGGTATCTTTCAGATGGAGGAACAAAGGGAACAGGAACATACTTTACACAAACAAAGACAAGTATCTGGTGGAATGCAGGGAGATTAGTGACAAAGTGAGAAAAATTTGCTGGCACGCCAATAACAATGTTAGTGTAGACAAGGCCTACACCAGGAACACGTGAAATGCCAAGAGAGTCACGAAGGGCGAGAAGCCAATCGATGGAAAGCTTGTTTTGAAGATCAAACTCGTACTTCTTGATCGTAAAATGATGCCACACAAACATGACAACCATCAGGAAGAAAGCAAGAAGGATGGGCAGCCAAGCACCGTCGAGAAACTTCATAAGCGAAGACGAGAAGTACAAGGCTTCTATTGATCCAAAGATGAGAAAAAATGCAAGGGAAAAAACAAGGGAGGTGTGCCAACATAAGATCATGACCAAGGATGTGAGGCAAGTGGTAACCAACATAACTGTAATTACTGCTAAACCTGCATCATAAAGCAAGAACACAAAATCAAAAACAAGATTCTCTTAAATAGGCTATGATAATTCGAGCAACAGCTTAATGGTTATAATTGACAGTAATGATATAGAAGAAGCTGGAAACTAGTATGTGAGTCGAGATATTGTACCATTTTAGCGATCAAATGACATGATAAATGATAAGTTTTCACAGATAAATAGAGTGACAATGAGACACACAGCAACTGCAAAACATTGTTAGACAATGCAAAATTTTAGAGTTGGTTTGCCCAATCTGTACCTGATGCATTGCCTAGATGTTTCGTGTCACGGAAGCCTATCGCAGCCACCACACAGAGTACCATGAGCACCCAATTGACCTCTGGAATATAGACCTGGCCATGAATCCTGTTAGAGGTGTGGACTACCTTAACCCTCGGAAAGCAACCAAGAGATTGACTTTGGCTTATGATGGAGAATGTTCCGCTGATGATTGCTTGACTCCCAACAACAGAAGCAAGTATCGCTATCACAAACATCGGCCATCTCACACTCTCTACATGGAAGAAAGAAGTTTCACTCATCAATATTCCACAAACTATTCTGCTACTGCTGCTATATGAAGTTGTTTGAGCCTTGCAATCTGTGTTAAGCAATCCTTATTGAGGAAGAAGAAGAAAATACATTTACCTGGAACATAGACATAGAAGCCAATTTGGTAATTGTTGTTCATCGAGTGATGTTTCGATAAGTAAGCCGCTTGTCCCATGTATGCCAAAACTAAAGCTGGATAAACACATGAAGTGAAGGCAATCTGCATTCACCAGGAACAACAATGAAAGATTGCTGATGATACTGACAACTTGAACATAAACTGACAAAGTACCTGAATTGCTCTAAACGAGAAGTGACCTAAATCTGCAAACATGGCCTCTGACCCTGATATTGCATGAACAAACTGATATAACTCATCAAACCAAAATCAAAATAAAGAAACATAATGAACATAGGATACTTGATACATTATCCAACATGCTTATCGTTAAGCTAACAACTATATTTTTCACCCATCTAACTTATAGCTTTGTTACAGACTAATCATGAAAATGTAACAACTGTAACAGCGAGCATCAACAGCTTATTACCTGTCATGCATAGTAGGATTCCTCCTAAAGACATCCAACCACCTTTTCTCGTCTTCTTCAAGAATTTGAACATGTAAGATGGAGACAATTTTTGGTATATAAGTGGATTCCACTTAACAATGTTGTATATACCGAGTGTACTGATACAGAGAAGCCATGTCACAATAATTGGTGCAAATAAGAATCCAACCCGATGAGTGCCATAGTGTTGAAGGGCAAACAAACAAACTATCAAGAAACAGGTAATAGGGACCACAGCATCTGTAAAAAAAAAATGAAATTGGGGATAGAAGACCTGTACTTTATCTGAATATAACAATGTTTTTCAAAAAAAAAATACTGTGAAGTGAACAAAAAGGAATGACCAACTTATGATGCAATATCTTATATGATTGCCTTCTCCTAAACATGGCTCTACTCCCATTTTGCTTCAGTACAAAAATATAATTGATTGAACTCCTGTAATTTAACAAATACAGAACATATAACATATCCCCAGCACTTATTGAATTGAATTTCTTATCTAAATATCATGGAAAAGTCATGATAAATACAAGACAATCATAGGCCAATATTTTTGCATATCAACTGACTAGAACCACTGCAACAAGGCCAAATATATAATAGAAATCAGGATCTAAAACAAGATAGGGAAAAGTAGCTTGTGATCTGCAGTTTTCAACAAGAAAATTAGGACCACAAAATCACGGTATAAAACCATCAGTTTCCTGTATATTATATTAATATCAGAAACAAATTAATGCAAACTCTTCCAAAGATTTGTCCACGTCGGGTTGATTAAAACCTATATGGCATTCTTTTCTTTTTTGAAAGTAACTAATCAAGCAATAACCAAAACTTCTAATGTAATTGTGAACTTACATTCGTGTTGGGTCTTCGATAAAGACAACCCGAGACCAGATACTGCAGAAAAAACTGCACACGAACAGGATAAATGAATCGGATTTAGTAAAAGAAATAACAAAGACAATAGGATCTATGCAGATCAATTCACAATTTCAGAAGAAGAAGGTAAACCCACCTGATAGAGCAGGAGTTAGCACTCCATCTCCGATGACCATACAAGTGCCAAGCAAAGCCACTATCAGAAGAACAATATGCAAATTCTTGTGTTTCTCAATCCAGATTTTGATCCTCCAATGATAACCGTGAGCTTGGTGGGATTCACATTTGTAGGTCGACACCTGTTCATCTGAGGTTTGCTTGTTGGGAAGAAGACTCACATTGACATTTCTACATATCAGAGAATAAAGGGCAAAAGTACCACCTGTATCAACACAAAGAAAACTGATCAAAATCCAAAGATTAATTGATCCCAAACGTCGTTGTTTGCTACTGCTAAGGTCACCTTGCCCGTTGTCATGAGCTCTAAGAACGATGAACACATACTTGAGAAGCGGCACAAGAGTAAGGGTCCAGAACACAAAGGATAGCACACCAAAGATCTCCTCATTGGTTTCAGAATGTGTTATATCGTCCGCAAACGTGCTCTTGTAAACATACAAAGGCGAGATGCTCAGGTCACCATATACCACACCGAGACTTTGGTACGCCAAGAGCATCGTTGTCTTCCATGAACTTTTCTGCGAATGATTAACAAAAACAATCCCTTTTAACAAAGATTGCCAACCAATGAAGGAAAACCCACATAATCAAAGAACCCAACCCTAAAAAAAACCTGGTTGAACGGAATGGTGGAGAAGTCACTAAAAAATCAAGTAAAATCAAACCTTTAGGGATTTGTCACTGCATCCGAGCTCAGGATCCATCGAGGAACTTCCAATCCCAAATTTACTCTTTCGCTAAAGCAGTCTCCGATGCGATCTACAAACTATATCACGCTAAACGGGAGGCGACAAGGCATATGGCGATACAGCACAGCATTCCCCCCAGGGCAAGCTGGAAGCGGAAGGCGCCAGGGGAGGCCTTGTGAGCGCCGTTTGCTTGACGATGTGATCGATGAAAGAAGCCAAACAGCATGGTCAAGATGAGAGCACCTTCGTTGCTGGGTATTTAAAGCTCAGTCGATCCTCCATTGCTGCTGTCGACTGCGACTCTGAGCACTGGCGCACGAATCAGACCATTCAATTTCTATTTTTCCTCCTTAAAAAAATAATAAAAAAAATGTCCATTTATTTTTCACAAATTATACGTGGTATGGTAAGATAATTCGACCACTAACATTTAATAATTTTTAAAAATGTCCTTCAAAATTTAAATTTATGTAGGAGTAATTAATTAGTTTTTTCTAATTATTATTAAAATCAATGGGAAAAAAAAAGTATTTTGATAAGGAAATAATACATTTAAAAATATTTGAAGTTACATCGGATGGAATGGGCGGCCGACCACGTGGGCGACGTACGAGAGAAAGGAAGAAGACAAGAACCGATCATGTTCCAAGAACTTGCGATGCTTCTTCTATCTATCGTAATGCGTACAATTATAGACCTCTATCCGACTAAATAAGTAATTACCTTTATATATATATATATATATATTATAGCTTAAGCCCGAAATAGATATGAGAATAACAGCTGTCAATATAGATTTTTATATATATTTTACTAAACTACATTCAATGTTATTTGACTTAGTTAATTATTATCTTATTATTTTATTAAAAATATTCTCTCTTTACTAATTAATTTATATGAAGTTTAAAATAAATTTATGTTAATATCTTTTTTCTATTCACATTAAAAATAATTCGAAAGTTTATTAGTAATTCCACAAGCGAAATAATCAGTGATTTAGAGTTCGAGATTCAGTTACGACATATTATTATAAATTTTTTCCATCATTAATTTTCTCTAGTTGTTTTATATAAAAAAATATAGTTCTCTTTAGTCCCAAATCTTAGAATTGACAACACTATGATTAAAAAAACTTCTATAAATATTTTAGGTCAGACAATGTTAAAAAATATACTTTTCTTAGTTTTTTACATTAAGATAAGTATAATATTAAATTAAATTAATTTTTTTCATAGGGAAGCCGTAAGGGTATTTTTAAAAACCCAAATAATTTAGATTTTCAAAAGTCAAGTACTTTATCCTAATGACTCTACTAATGACTCTACTTTAGTATTTTAATACTAAAATATTTTAATTAATATAATTTCATTATAAAGGGTATTTCAATGTATTATAAAGATGAGTTTAGTTATGATTGAAATAAGAATATTATAAAAGAAAATTTCAATCCAAATTGAATCCGAACTAATTTAAAATTATAAATTTAAAATTCAATCCATCCAATTAACCTGATCCATATAGATCTAAATATTTAAATTTAAGAGTTTAATTATCTAAATTATGTCAAAAATAAATTTGATCCGTCAATCGTACCGAGTTGACACGAAAAATATCCAATCAATCCTAAAACCTTAATTCAAGTCAACTCGAACCCAATTTTTTTTCATATCAAATTCAAATCCAACCCGATTTGATTAGAATCCTAAATCCTTACACTAACCTGATATTTTTAGTGTTGACTTAGATTGTCAGATCGGATTCATTTTTAACACACTTCAATACACTTGAATGATCTTCTCAAATTCATCTATCGAATAAATCCCAAACTACAAAATGCAACAGCCAAATATCACTATTAGTTCGAGCACCACGAACGTATGATATATCTACGAGATTCTCTTACCGCTGAGCCCAAGGGGTAGGACTTGCATGTTTTTAGACACTAAAAAAAAAAGACTTTCGTATCATTCAACTTGTTAACTTCAGAATGTGCTAATTCTGTTGCAAACTTAAATTTATCAAAATATTAAAAGTTGGCATATTTTAGGAGTCAACTAAAAAACACACTCGTTAACTTCAGCATAATGCATCATTAGTGAGATCAACAACTCATATTTCTTAACCACGAACTCTAATAACCTGAGAAAAAAAAAAAGAAAAAAAAAAAAAAAAAATCTAAATCAAAATTTTGAGCAATAATTTTTCTACAACTCAAATCTTTTTTCCCTTCATCTAAACTGCAACATCAACAAACTAATGTCACTAAAACATCAGGCAGATACATCAAAAAAAAACAAAAAGGAAATGGGATTAAAAAATTTCTGACCATATTTAAATCTACCATAATAGAATGGTGAAATATAAACATCACAAAAACAGACTGTTAGAATGTACACAGTGTAGTAATTCTCTTCCTGAATGCTTCAGCATTCATTGCTTTGTCTTCCTAAACCCTTCATTCTTTCATCCTGCCAAAGGGGGGAAGTCGCCATCATCCTTCAGCTGATAGGGTTGAGTTAGCCTGCACATTTCATACATTTCCAACTTTTTATGGTCACTGATGCTAAATAATGAAGACCTTTTTGTTTCACAATCTACTAAAATATTTCCAAGTTATGATTTATGACAACAAATTTACAGTGTCAACTGTTTCATCACAGATTATTTATCTTCAGTATTGTCAAGCAATGGCATGGAAAAGCATGTCCTTTTTAGATTAAAATGTAAAGAAAATTGAGGGAGTTTTTGCACACAGATTGAATGATTTTGCCCCTGATTGATACATAGTTTTGAGATATAGCTATTGTGTTGTGTTTCTGTTCAAGATTAGAAAAGGATGCTAAGCTCCATGTGTCACTTCCATCCATTCCTGTATCTGAAGGTGTTTTCCACTTGATGTTTATTATTTGCTGCTTCTGTGATTTTTATTTCATGACTATTAAATCAAATCCATTGTGTGCAGTATCAAAAATCGTAATTGGTATTGAGTTTGTCATAGAAACCTTTAAGAGCTCATAATCACTTTCGTGTAACAAAAGGAAAGAACCTTTTGGGTTCTCAAGCTGACCAATATCATTGGACGATGATAATGCACGCATCCTTTGCAGGAATTTATCACCTCCACCAAAGGATCTTAAAGGGCCATATCAAGGGAAAGAGGAACATTCTAAAATTTTCTTTTAACAAAAGAAGAGAATTTGCCTAATTTAAGTTTTGTAAGGTTACGGTGCTTGACCAGAAGTAATTCAGTGGACTACAAATATAAATTCATCAAAAGGCAAAGTTGGAGATGTTGATCACTCTAGAGGCCCATGAATATGAGTCAATCAAATGGTCAACAAAGAGAAAATCTTATATTAAAAAAACTGAAGTTTTTGCAAAACACTATGCGAACCAAACTGTTGAAAAACAATTAGCAAATCATGCTGCAATTAATAATTGATATTCCAAGATACGTGACTTACTTTTCATTGTTCAAACTTCTATGAGGACTTTCGACTGTTAATGTTGGTATAGATGATCCAGAGCCCCTACCAACAGCATTGGCTGACTCTAAATTGGCACCCCTTCCTGAAGACAAACTTCCCGTCGTAACAGGACCAAAATTACCAAATTCAAGTTTGCCTTCAGGAGTGTATGGATAACCATTTGCAGGAGAAACCACCATAAAAGCAGAGCCAGGTGACTGAGGGCGATCTGTTGAAATTGGATCTCCATGACCATTTCCCAAAAAACTAGGAGGTATAGGCGGTGGAGGTGGAACATGATTCCTTTCGTCCGATGTTCCCTCATAATATGGTGAGTCCCCATAACCATTTCTCCGGTATCTGGGAAAATGATTTGCTTGCATTTGATTCCTTCCTCTTCCTAACATATGTCTCTCTCTGTATGAACGAGAATTCTACAGAATCAAAGTTACCAAACAAAATTAAGCAATTGTACTTAGAACCTTATGTTAGATTAATAAGATCCACAGACGTTACTGCTCTCAAAAATATCATAATTTAGGTTAACTGTATGATGAACTCTCATGTATAAGCATCACAAATGGGAAGCTTTAAAATTTGTTCAAATTATGTCAGGACACCAAAACAAACATAGGAAAATATAGAATAAGTAAATGGAGATTAACTCATGTGCAACCTTACCACAAAACAAGGAATCAAAATGATTCTCAACTGGAACTAAAAAAACTCACCGTGTTTGGAAGGTATGTACCAGTTCCCCTTGTTTTCGTGATGTCTTTGGCACCATAATCATTAGAAATTAATGGCGGGATCAAATAATAACTTGTGGGAAGTGGTGGCATGTGGACAAGGCCAGTTGCACCAACATGCGCATACATGTTTTGCACATTCCAGGAATGCTTGTTTTGATATGGGGAAGGGGGAGCATGATAGAGCGGTACTAAATATGGGTTGAACAAACACTCTTGGAACTCCTGAGCATGATGAAGATTGCTATAATAAAGCTGATAATCACCACAGAGGTCTGATAAATTATTGGAACTAGGACTTGCATCATCTAACTTTCCATCATCTGGGCAGTCCCCATGGATTGAATCTTCACAATTCCAGTTTGCTGATGGTGATTCATGAACATTACTAGAAAGTGCAGTGGTGGTGGGTTCTCTAGGCCAGGATGCACTATTCAATGACTTAGCCTTGTATCTCATTTCATCACAAGAGGATGTAGATTTATTTGAAGACACTCCCACCACAACATTATCTCTCGTACTCATACTACCCAATGTCCTATCATTGTGATTGTTCTCTGAACAGAAAAACAAGTGGGGTGCATGAAAAACTTTTCCAGATGTTGACGGCTTAAAACTTTCATCTGATGATCTTGATGCTCTCGTGGAATGAAGATTTGTAGCATCATCAATGGAATGTTTGCTTGTAATGTCTTCCTCAGAAACCAAAGAGCCATTTCTAGACCAGTCCGCATTAATAGGTGAACTAGCAGAATGCTTGCCATGTTGTTTTGTTGATGTGCAATTCGCATCCAAGTTCAAATTCTTGAGGTTATTTATCGCATCCATCGATGCTCCATTAGAGTCACGGGTTGGTGAAGCTACAAAATGTAAGTCCTCATTTCCATTTTCTGCATTTAAGTTTGATACTTTGTATTCATCTCCCCTGTGATCGACTGTTCCACTCTTTAGGGAACTAGAAGTGACATCTTGCACATCTGGTCTTTCCCGACTTCCATGTCTACATAAGGTGCTTCTGAAGAACAAATTAATTTCATCTACAATATTTGCAGAAGATGATTGAAGTATCCGACCAAGTTTTCGAGCACCGAAAGTGAAAGCACTGCGTATACGGTGAAAATTACCTATGAGCAGGATAAAGAAGAAACTTAGTAAAAGATTTTCAAGTTAATTTAGAAATCTTGCCATGGAACTTAAACCGAAAGGAAAATACTACTAACTTTTGCTAACACTGCGTCCAAGATTATTGTTTGGTTTCAATGGATCCACAATATTCAGATACTTCTGCATGAATACCTGATTGCTGTTCCCATACATCCTAGATGGAACTGAAAACATTTCTATATATTCTTCAATAAATTCCTCGGTAAGTGGTGAACCGTTTCCTTTTGTTTCCAATGGTTCCACTGTGCAAGCACACCAAAAAGGTCAAGAAATAGTTAAAAAAAAGTTTCGTACAATGATCATTTACCAACAATAGTATGTTGAAAGTCGTCTTACGAACTAGTTTTGGCAATGAAGTAATAGAAACAGGGCCTTGTAGAGTGATACAGTATTTGTTCCAATCAAACTTACTGTAGTAGTCCAAAAACCTATAGAGAACCTGCCAAATGACAGCCCCTCATAAAAGCTAAAAGAGAAACAACAATATGAAATCAAATGCAAGAAGAAATCAAATGAACAAAATGAAATTTTAGAAGAAAATTCTTATTCTTGGATAACTCACCGCTAGGGGGCCATCCATATTCTCATGGAACAGATGGAAGACATGAAGTATTAAAATCTCCAATGCGTAAGTAGATATCAAACCATGATGAGCACCAAGAATGCGACTTTCATAGTAACACCAAGCCTTGATCAATATTATACTGCGTTTGAAAAGATGATCTTTTCCAATTTTTTCATTTATCTACAAGACAGTGTTGATTTGCAAATTGCATGATGAGAATAACATATTATTTCTATAAATGAATTAATATGCAAAATATATATGAGAGTTCTAGTGCCTTGGAAGAAAAAAATAAAGGATCAAATCATATTTGAAACTGCACCGGCAAGCTTTTCCCATGTACCTTCTCGAGAAAGCAAAGTGTACAAAGCCCACCAATCTGATTGAATGAGATATCTACCACAATATTCTGCACAATGCATTTCACAAGTTTAACCTGCATAGACAAAATTCAGTCATAAGACTCAAACTATGACTATCCTATATATCATAGTCTTATCAACCCAGAGTGAGGCAGTTTTCAGTCACCATCATACTTCAATGCACGTTAGGAAAATGAAATTTAAGAAAACTACAAGTTTACGAATGTATGTTACATGAACAAATCAACTGGCATATTTTAAAATAGATCACATTTTTAGAAGACAACTTGAATAGATGTATAATGTCATATACTAGACAATAAACCAAAATTCAACAAGATGAGAAACCTCAGCACGAATAAGTTGAACATCATTCACTTCAAATCCAGAATCCTTATTATGTTCTTCTTCTCCAAGAACAGAACAAAGTTCACTTGCCAACATCTCTTCATTATTAGGGGCACCAAGGGCGGTCAGATCAATATCTCCATCAGGAAGATAAGTCTTTAGAGGAACTGATCCAAATGGAAACACCTGATGAGATTTGAAAAGAAACAAAAGATATCAAGAATTCAAGACAAGATTCAGCCAGATTATGCCAAAAATCTAGTGCAGAAATGTCAATAGCACTTATCTCCAAAAGATTATACTAAATATCACACTTTGAAAACAAAAAACATAAAGGATACCATCATGTAAACAAAATACAATCCATTAGCAACTCAACCAGATTAAGTTTGTATGTAAGGCAATGAGCTAACATTAACCAAACCTTGATCACCTTCCATGCATGGTGCTATATGTGTGTATATATCTACATGTTCATGTGTACCTTAAGGAGAGGAAATTTTCAGTTCGAAATATCTGCGAATGGACAAAAGTTCTAAGCTCAAATGTAGATTAATATAAAAGTAGATAAATATATATCCAATAATAGGGTTTCCTTCAGCTTTTAGTTTAATAAGATTATAAGAACAACAAAATTATAATGAAATCAAAAGACTTGTCCAGATTCTTTTCATCACAACACTACCCAGGGACACAATTGTACAATGAAAAGGTTGTGCATTCCCAATAAGTCAAAGTTATGCCATCAACGAAGTAGCCAAGTCTAACAAAAACATGAAGCCAACTACAGGGAAAACCAATGTACCCAACTATAAAGTGGTAAGGAGAGATTTAGAACATTATATTATAAGGTTAATACGCTCCACGCAC
Source organism: Zingiber officinale (assembly GCF_018446385.1). Classification (NCBI taxonomy): domain Eukaryota; kingdom Viridiplantae; phylum Streptophyta; class Magnoliopsida; order Zingiberales; family Zingiberaceae; genus Zingiber; species Zingiber officinale. The sequence goes on along the minus strand of NC_055986.1, from coordinate 168,895,957 downwards.
ACATGAAACGAACCACAAGATATGAACGCACAGTACATGATGAAAACTGATTTAAAGCAATTTTACGAACTGAAAAAAAAAAATCAAATAAGCATAATAACCAAAATTTGAATAGGTCGTACAAGAAACCAACAGAGATGAGTTACCTTACTCCCCATGCGCGTCGTGAGCAGCTCCTGCACATAATCAACGACGGCCTTCCGTCTTTCTTCGGAGACAACGGTCGGCCGGATGCACCGTAAAACTTCTCGAGTAGCCTCCTCCGCCCGCCTCCAGTTCTCAGCCTTGATCACAGAAGGATGCGGGTTCGGCGGCTGCGGATGGGAACAAGGCAAATCGTGACCTCCCGAAGCGTCGGCGTCGGACAGCGGCGGCCAGGAATCCAGGTCCCCCATTCCGGGACGAGTCCGACGAAGGAACCCCCCAAGCTCTAAACTTTCCTCCCGCCTGCGAATCGACGCGGCCCAGAGATCACAGGGGACCGAGAAATTGCCGGAATCAAAAGGGAACGCGCCGCCAAATCGATCGGAAGGCGATCGCACGTCGAGGGCGGCGGAACGATCGCGAGGAAAAGGGAAAGGCAGGAATTTTACGAGAGGAATTTAGCGAACAGGGCGGCTTGAGGAATTTGGGTGGCGGTCCGGATCGAGGTTTTCTTTTGGGATCGGTTTCCGGTGCGTCGCCGAAAATCCCTTTTCGGAATCAGAGAAAACGAAAACAAAAACAAAAACAAAAAATGGAGAAGAAAAAGGAAAATATAAACAAAAAGTATCTCCTTTAGATTCCTTTTTCCCACTTCTCTTCCTATTTCGAGAAAAGGTATTTAATTGGCAAAAATATAAAGGCTTTTTAATTTAAAAAAAATCAAAAAAAAATGTTATCGCCTTTCCTGCATTTTGACTTGGTTTACTTGGATTATTTTTTTATGTTAAAATTTTTATCTGATTAATTTTTAAAAATAAATATTTTTTAAATTTGAGATAAATCTAAAACTCTGATTTACTTCAACTCACTATATAATTAAAATATTTATTTATCATAAAATAAAATTAAGATAAAGATAAATTTTCAATCATTTTTCTTTGGGAAAGGATTCTCTAAGCCATTTTTTTTTCATATTTCTATATTACATTCACTATCACACTGATCATATCAGATTATGCATCCTTCAGATCTGACATAATTTAATATAATCCGTTCAATTAATGAATAGGACATGATTTTTCAGGAAGAAATGAGACAGAGGATCCTATTATTTTACACTTTCTTCTCTTTTTGTGAATACTCAAATAACACGGATATATTTTTTTAATTATTAAATTTGATTTTTAAAATATCTTTTTTACCATTTGCCTTGCGCATTTTTATTTGAATCAACTAATCAAGCACTTGTTCAATAAGGCGACGGTTAGGTTGCAATAAAATAATCTAAAAAATCATGAAATTATGAGTCAAATTGGCTATAGAATTGTAATGCAATGGTCAAATTGATTGTAAAATCACGACACTAATCAAGTGGTTGCTCGATTATGCAGCCACAAAATCACTATTAACTATTAGGTTACGTTTGGTAGGGTGTAATATATCTTGTAATGTAATCAGGATTATATTACAAGGTTGATTATTTTGTTTGTTTTAACTTTAAACCTGTAATGTAATATAATCTCGATTACAAAAGATAGTGAAGTTTTGTAATCTGGATTACAAAGCAAATACTATGTAATCCGATTACATTACGAGATCACTATTTAACCAAAAATTGAATGTCGAATATACCCCTAGTCAGCCTATCGCCCTCGGCCGTCGCCCGCTCACCGGTCGTCGTCGGTCACCGATCGCCGGCTGCCGCCGCCGGCCGCGATCATCGTTCACCAGTCGCGGTCGTCAGTCACCAATCGCGGTCGCCAGTCACCGACCGTCGCCGCCGCTGCCGATCGGCAGCCCCATCGTCGCCGGTCGGTTACAGGCCGCCGCCAGTCAGTCACAGGCCGTCGCCAGTCGGCCATAGGCCGCCGCCAATCGATCACCGGCCGTCGGTCGCCGGCCGGCCGGCATCGGTCACCAGACACAAGCTCCGGTAGAGGTGCGACGGTCGTCGGTAGAAGTCGCAGGATATTTTTATCATTTTATAATAATATGAATAACATTCCTTATAAAAAATAATGGATACCAAACAAAAGAATGTAATCATCTCTGTAATCAAAGATTACATACATTATATTATCAAACATAATAATATAATCAAAATTACATTACATTACATTATAAATTTGATTACATTATATTACCAGCTCAATTATATTATACTCAACTAAATGTAGCCTTAGATTAATTATGAAATTACAATCGGGTCGCTCAACTAGATAATTATATTTTTAAAAAATTAGGCAATTATATTTGGTAAAAACTAAAAGGATGTCTTTTATTTTTTTAAATCATCAAGATACACCTCAGTTTGATTTTTCATCAAAAAGATATCATACCGTCTAGTAAAACTACCCAACTACCTTTCGCTATATATTGTTTCTATTTATTTTATTTTTATATTTTCCACTTAAATCTTTAATCTGGGTGCACAGCTGCTACAAGTGAATTGAACATATTTCGTAGTTGTTATAATATAAAAAAATAAAGATTAAAATTATTTGGAGCATCTGAAAAAATTTTAAATGGTGTTTTTTTAGTCTTAAATCGATCAATTATCAATTTCATCTCATATCCAGTTATAGATCTTTGAATGATCTTCAATTTAATATATTGTGTATCATGTGATTTAACTTGAATCAAAAATTATGAACTCTCAAAATATAAAACTTAATATTTGTGTTATAACAACTATAAAATCATAGTTGCTATAACTACATGGTAGCTCGATTATAGCAGTTAAGAAATTATAGCTGCTACAATTATATGGTAGCTCAATTGTAACAACTACAAAATTGTAGTTGCTACAGAGTTGTAACATCTACAATTTCATAATTGTTACAACATAAATGTTAAATCTTAAACTTTGAAAGATTGTAATTTTTGACTCGGATTGAACCACGAAACGCATAATATATCAAATTGAAGTTCGTTTATAAATATACAACTAATTATAGGATGAAATCTATAACATCCAGATTTTAACTCAAAAAATATTGTTTAAAGTCTTTTTGAATATTCTAAATAATTTGTCTTAAATCTTTTTTTCATGTTATAATAGCTATGAGATTGTAGTTGCTACAACACGCCTAAAATTCAGGATTTAGAGGGAAAATATAAAAAAGTGATAATAACAAGAATATCACAGTAGATTTTACATAAATATGAAAATCTTTCATAAAAAATTAAAATTAAAATGGGCATTGGCACTGGACAACTGTCAAGGTGGAGTTCTAAGTTAAGATGGTCAATGTCAAAGTGTCAAAGGGTCGAACGAAAGACGATTGCAACGGTCGGTCGGGACAATCAGTGTGGAGTAGTAGGACGGTAAGGAAACCGAAGAGCTTGTTGATTAGCCCAAAACTAGTGTCACGAATAAACTCCAAATTAATTCAGTGCTTGAAAATCCTAAATTCACTCAAGAGATAATGTAGTATAGGGCCCACGTCGATTTTCTCAAGGAAATTAGTAGGTGAGTGCTTGATTTAGATACAAATCTCTTCTTGGGGTTCTTTTTGGATTTTCTGCTTAAAAGTGGGGTTGTTGTATTTTTGAACTAAATCCTAGATAAAAAATCAAAATGCAATCCCGTAAAAGAGAAGAAAATTAATTAAATCTAATCTAAAGCAGAATTTAAATTCACAGGGAAAGCTAAACTTCTTAACAAGGAAGAAACTTACCCTAAAGTAATTAGAATATCAACTAAGCCTAAAGATCAACACAACTCAACTTGAATTTGCAGAAAATTATAGAAACAAACAGCAGAATTGAAAAGCGGAACAAAACTCTCAGAATTCTAATTTAAAAAAAAATAGGATTTGCTTAATCAAGTGGGGAACAAAATTATAGAATTTAAATCTAATTTGCAGGACAGAATTTGCAGAAACAAGACAATTGAAGAAACAAAAGTTGCAGAATCAAAATTTCAGAAAGTAGAAATGCAAAAACAAGGTATTCAAGAACAGAAATTACTTGAACAAAAGTGCAAAAAAAATTACAGAAACTAGTAAGAAATAGCAAGGAATTAAACTGCCCACTCTCAAACACAATCAAGTTCTCAACGACACCCTTCTTGTCGTCGCACAAGTAGCCGGAGTTGAAATCCTCAGTTCTGGAAATCAGTGAAGAAGAGATTAACGCGTGCTGATCTGAGATCCAATCTGATTTTTCATAACCTAAATTAGAGAACCCCTCTCTTACGCTAATTGCGCTAACAGACTTGAATCTGGAAATGCAGGGACTGCTGAAATTACAAATATGAACCAAACGAGGCGAGGATGAGGGAAGGACAAATGCCAGGAATCACCATAGAACCCCAATGATTGCCAATGAAGAATGGAAAATGGATTTGCTCTTTCTGCCGTTACCAACAACAAGAGCAGCGGAAGTTCAGATTTAACAAACCCCCCATATAAACCCTCTAGGAGAGATTCCAGCCAACCGAAGATGTCCCAGCAGTTGTCTTAACCTTCAACACCAACCTCAACTCTTAAGAAGTCGATCAGAATGAAGAACGGGGGCTGCGATGCAAAGAAAACATGATGCAGAAATTTTTGGCACGATGAACAGTAGGCGCAACCACTGTTCATCCGCGAATCTTTGCATTCTTATACCTTGGTCTAACTGAACCGGAATTAGAGTGAATCTTGGTCTGGTTTAAGGAGAATTTTAGGTATTTGGTGTGAGGATTCGGCTTAGGTCATGATCAATGGTTTGGCTTAATGAAATGGCTAGAGTCAAATTGAATGTGCACCATCTCCACTTGGTTGAATTCCTCTTGAGTTGATTTGGCTTCACTTGAATCATGTATCCATTCCAATATCCTACAAGACTCAATTCAAATGATGAGGAATATATCATGAATTAAGAAAAGAAATAACATTGAACTCAAAATAATTCTAAATTATAAACACTCTAAAGTGTTCTAATTAACACATAAATTAGCTCAAAATTACCAAATATCAACCAAGAGACTTCTGGCACTTTTCCAAGGCTTCACCGTTTGGGGTTCAAGCGGCAGCGGCAGAGAAGTGTGCGGCAGTCTAGATTTTCCAGCAACATCCAGCGAAGGGGTTCTTCGTTGAAAGATTCGTTCGCCATCATCGTGTCGAAGCAAGCAACGCCGACTTTGGGGGTTCCAGAGTCGGGTCTTTCGTGTGATGGCGAAGGGTAGTCGTTGGTAACTGGGAGTTAAAGTGTGAATTGTAAATGGATTAGCTTAGTTTAATTCTGTTAATTTTGTCAATTTACTTGTGTTGATGCTTTTGATTAAATGTTTGTATCAAACTTGATTCCCCATGCTTCAATTGCACATATTATGCTTAATTAGTTTCATGCATACAACGTGTTCGATCAAATGCTTCAACCAATAGTTAGGTTTATTTTAATGCATTTTAGTTTGGTTAATTCTCGCTTTGTCTTGTTCATTCAATTTCGTTAAGTTCTAGTTTTGATTTAATGCAATTAGGATAGATTAGCTTAGGTTTTATTACATGCTAGTTTCGTTTTATGTTTTACTTATGTTGTCTTTTATTTTCTACAATTGTAGTTAGGTTAGGCTTAGCTTTATTACTCGCATTGCCTTTCATTTATTAGATTAGATTTCATTTAATCCTGTGTTATTTTGTTCTTTAGTTTAATTGTGTTGATAGTTAATCCATAGCGTAGTGTGATAATACGTTGTGGATTAATTATTCACACTTAGTTAGATTTCATTCCAGCATTAGATTAGTTTCCTACTGGTTGTGCTTTTCATTTGTTAGATTTATAATCAAAATCCAAAACCCCCAATTCCATATTAAAAATCTCAAAAATAGAAATAACATACAATCTTAGACTACCATCCTATCGTTGCTTTCGTTGACGGACGACCCGAGTCATTTCTATGCTACATTAGGGTAGAAGGGATTTGATACTTCATTGTTTGATGCTCATTTCAAGACAAAATTGGGTCATAATCTATTTGTCTTAAATCTTTTTTCCATGTCATAATAGCTATGAGATTGTAGTTGCTACAACACGCCTAAAATTCAAGATTTAGAGGGAAAATATAAAAAAGTGATAATAACAAGAATAACACAGTAGAGTTTACATAAATATGAAACATCTTTCATAAAAAATTAAATTAAAATGGACATTGGCACGGGTCAACTGTCGAGGTGGAGTTCTAAGTTAAGATGGTCAATGCCAGAGTGTCAAAGGGTCAAACGAAGGACGATTACAACGGTCGGTCGGGACAGTCAGTGTGGAGCAACATGACGCTAAGGAAATCGAAGAGCTTGTCCTGGTGGGGAGGAAATGCTACTACACAGTCACTGTAGGGAAGAGCAACTGAGGTCAACATAGAGAAGGGATCCCGGCCGAACGGCTACCTTGCTCGATCAAGCAGCGAGACCCTTGTCATCTCTCTGAAGCCGACAGAGCGGAGGAGTCCCGACCGAGTGGCTACCCTGCTCGGCTAAGCAGCAGAACTCTTGTCATCTCTCGAAAGCCGACAGAATGGAGGAGTCCCGACCGAGCGGCTATCCTGCTAGGCCAAGCAGCGGGACATGACCATTAACGGAGTGGAGGAGTTCCGGCCGAGCGACTACTTCGCTTAGCCAAATAGGGGGACTATTGTCATATCTCTCGATATTCTTCTGAAAGATAATGCTGCTGACACGAGGCATGATTGACAGACGAATCGTACGGCGGATGTTTTTATTGTCTTATTAGGGATATACATGCCATGTTAGATATAGTGTCAAAGGTACTTTCCTGACAGGTCCCTTCATAGGACATATTGGAGAACGTGCTCCATGTCTTGAGGAGTGTGCACGTCGCCCACCAAAGCTATATATAAAGGGGGGTCCATCATCGGCGGAGGTACGCTTGATTACTGTTTGCACTTGCGTTATTGTTGCTTCGTTTTTCTTCAACTATTCCGATGACTGACTTGAGCGTCGGAGAGCCAACGCCAGAGACTCCTTCCCTATCTCAGCACTATCATTACTTATTTTACAGAACGGAGCAAGATCTACAATCAATCATTGAAATCGTCACATTCCTAACTTTCCACCTTCCGGACATCCTTTTTATTATTAAAAAAACACTCTTTAAATTGTTATTCATTATATTTTCACAACTACTCATTTATTTAGTCGTGATTTTGTGATCATTTAGTCGAGCAAATGTTTATTTATTTAACTTTTTTTTATAATCTAAATGGAGAGGCGAAGCGTATTTTAGAAAATTAATTCATCATTTAGTCATTTATTAATAATAATAATAATAATAATAATATTAATAATAATAAATGCACATCATTTTATTTTCTTGATTTATTTTATTTTTACGGCAATTTTTTCGGATGATCTATTCGTCTTCTACGAGAAGGATCCGGAAGGGCTCCACCCCGCGCGAAATGAGATTTTGCCCGTCCATCGACTCTGAGTGCGGATGATCGGACGGCTGTCACAAAGTCAAAATGTCCCATCATATTTTGTTCTTTCCTTTGACTCCAACTCCACCCGATTTGACTTGACTGTCACATCCCTGCCGATGCCGTCTGTAGTTAGCTCGCCCTCCAACTCCTTCAAATTCACAAGAATGCCACCATCAGATTTTGTTTAATTTTTTGAATTTACTCAAAACTAAAAACTAAAAATTACCCATATTTTTCTTTAAACATATTTTTTCTTCTAAAATAATGACAGATATTTTGCTATATGTTAAAATCCTGGATAGATTTAGGATCGAAATGAAATTTCATTCGCATCAACGTGAGTATAATTCAAATCTTCTGTTCTTAAATTTCTCTGTCTCCATATCTCCTATCGATCGGACCGACTAGATTATATCTCAAGGTATTATTATTTTTAAGATGTATGTAATATCTTTATAATGTGTAAGACATCTTTAAGATGTAATCTGATCTATCCGATCAATAAAAAGATACGGGGACAAAAAAAAAAAAAAATAATAATAATAATTAAGGACATGATTTAAACTCAACGTGAGTGGCAATAAAATATGCCTATTTACAGCAAACCAACTGTGCAAACGTCAGTGGCATTATAGAAAATACGAGAGGAAGCAGTGGCGTTCTGGAGAAGAGGTAGGTCTTTGCTTGCAGTCATCGCATCATCTTCCCAGGCTCGCTTTGACAAGTGTTCATGGGGGTGCCACCTCCCCCCACCCCTTCCTCAATTCTTCTCCATTAATCTGCTTCCACTTCTACTCCTCTCTTCTCTTAGTTCTGCTGCGTACTTATTTCCCATTCCTCTCTCTTTCTCCGTGGCGGCCGCGCGGACACACTTCGCCTTGCAGGTTGGATCGGCGGCGGGCGGCGGAGCCGCGGGTTTTTGGGTCCGAGGTTAGATTTCGGACTCTCTAAACTTGGTTCGATGGTTTTTGTTATAAAAGGCTATCCCTTGGACGGACTTGTATAATCCACCCCCAGCCCCTTTTCAAATCCGAGTAATTGTCGGTCTTCGTCTACCACGGGGGCGCTAATTTCTTCCGAGATCTTGGTTTGGAAGTTGAATTCGTAAAGGTTGGGTCTTTTTTTGGAATTTTTTGTTCACGAGTTTGATTTTGGGAATTTTTCAGTCTCAGTTTCCTCGCTGACAGTTTTCGGAAAGTAAGGGTTGGATTGGATGACTTGTGGACTTAATTTTTCTTGAAAGTATAAATTTATTGCATTGCCCAACACCAGCAGCATAATTTGAATTGATACTGTTCAACCTTCTGACTGGGTAGATTTGCGATTAAACTTGCTCGTTGGTGCATTGAAGGCCACATCTGCGTTATTGTCCTGCGTGGGACGTCATGCGAGATGTTTTTTTTCTAGCAATTGTTGTTGTCAGCTTTTACTCTTCAGGTTAGCGTGCCGTGGTTATCATCTTTGAGCCGCTATTGTTGAACAGTTGAAGACCACAGAATACGTTTTTTTTTTTTTTTGACGAGATGATTGATCTTGTTTATTTAAGAATACTTGAATGAATCCCCTTATTGCTTCAATGAGAATTGAAGCGGATTCAGCTATTAGGCACACAGGGTTACTGATCTTTCTAGTCAGGTAGATGGACTTTTATCATCATGAACAATTCTGAAGATAATTGATTTAATTTATATTGTTGCTGCTTCTTTAGCTGATATTGTTGTTTGTGTTTACTTTGGTAGGGCAAAGCCACCCAGTTGATACTTGCAAAATGGGCTGCTTCACTATTTTGAAGCAGAATAAAAAGAAGAAAAATTGGAGGTTTGCTAGCAAGAAAGCCCAGAATTTGAACGAGAGCACAGCTTCTACACTGCCCGAGCCGGACCGAGATAGACCATCTCTTCAGTCAGCCCCTCCGAGTTTCAGAATTAGAACAAGATCTGCGCAATCTATCAATCAATCACTAAATGCCAGAGCTAGAGTATTATCAGCTCCTTGTAGCCTTCTTGTGGCAGATCGGAATGTTCTTGAATTTGATGATCAAGCAGAGTGCAAGGGTCGCAGTCGGTCGGTCAAGGATCAGCATCTCTCAAATCCTCTGCCTCTTCCCCTTCCCTCACCATGCACCAACTCAGTCTTGAAGAATTTCTCAAGTTTTAAGTCGAACCAACCAATGGGTTCCAGCAACACTTCAGGCCCACTCCCATTACCACAATCAAAGAAAGCACTTCGGAATTTTTCATATGATGAGATTTCAACTGCTTCGCAGCATTTCTCACTTGAATTTTGCATTCCAGAAAGCAGCTCATTTACAGTTTATAATGCAACTATTGGAAGTGAGATGACAACCTCAAAGAAGATTGAAGCCACAGTTACTCGTTTACAGCATTTCTCGCAGGTAATTTGTTCATATCAATTATCATTTTAGGAAATTTTGTTTGTGCGTACTCACTTTTTTGTTTTAGATATAAATTTGCAAGTCCTCTGCTTGTTAATAGAGATAAATACTGCGGTGTTGTATATTGTATACCAAAGCCTGTTGGCATGAATTTTACTTCAGGAAATAAATGAATGCCATGTGTTGTTTTTTGCTTTATTGAATCTACCTCAACCCATCCATTGTGACGCTGGAAATTTCATCTTTCTTCAAAAGTTCATACTAGTATTTTCCTTTTTTTTTAAAAAAAAAAAACAGATTTGATCTCATTTCTTGTGAAAGTCTGCTGAATCCATGTCACTTTTTTGTCAGATTAATTTCAAGTTGAGTGGGTGGATTTGACCAACTGTTACCTTTAAACTTCAAGAACAAATTATATAGATACGAACATTCTGTATTAGTACTACCTCTGCATGTGTTATTTTTATTCTTAGGGGAAGTCTGCATTCTAACAATCTCTAGAAAAGTAATTAATGGATGTTGCTGCACCATAGTGATGATTGAGTGAATATGATCTTTTTCAGAATTTGAAGGAATTTGCAAGCGAGGTGAATATAATAGCTTCCCTACAGCATCCTAATCTTTGCAATTTAATTGGGTACCATGCTCAAGAGGGTTCTGATGAGAGAATGATGATTTATGAGAGGCTCTATCATGGGAGTTTCGATCGACTGCTTCATGGAAGATCAGATGGTCCATCGATTGATTGGCCTACAAGGATAAAAGTGGCGCTCTGCGCTGCAAGAGGTCTTGCCTTCTTACATGAAGAAGGCCCTTTTCAGGTGAATTAACTTCATCCTTGATATGCCGTGCGCTGTGTATTCATTTAAGATTTAGAGACAAGGCTAAATAATTTGAAGAAACTATTAGAAAGGTAAAGAGCTGTATAATTCTAGCATTTTATTGACGCCGTCTCAATAAGATTACAACTAAGAAACTGGAAAAGTTTCCTTTTTAATACATTGGAGATCATCTGATGAGGATGGTAAAATATCTATAAAGTTAGCGACCGTAATCTTAACCATTTGTTTTTTCATTTTACTCGCCTGAACTACTAAATTTTGTGAAAGTATGACTGATGGCTCATTGCATACAGACAATAGCAATAATAATAATAATAATAATAATAATAATAATAGTCCACTTTGATAAGTCTTTTGCATGTGTATCAACAATTTATCTATTCAAACCATGTTCTGCAGAATATCTGGCATCCTCAAATTTATGCTCTTATCTGATATCTTTCAGTGTTATGCTTTTGATCATCAGGCTATGTATCATGAATTTTCTACCTCAAACATACAAGTTGACAAGGATTTCAGTGCAAAGCTCTCAGGGTATGGATGCGTCGGTTACTACAACCCAGACACAAGCATATCAAATTCTTCTATTGTAAGTGGTTTAACTTAAGTTCCTTGTATTCACGAACAGCATTCATCATTTTTTTTCTATCGAGTATTTTGGTTGATCTTGTTTCAGTAATTCATGTGACTTACATAGTAACCTTTACTAAACTTATCCTTTTGTGGTCAATCAGGCCTCTGGAAATCTATCAGTGGAGACCTTGGATAAAGGGTTACTGACCCCTAAAAGCAATGTCTGGAGTTTTGGAGTTGTCCTTCTTGAATTACTAACTGGAAGGAAGAATCTTGATGCTAGGTACCCTAAAGAGGAGCGCAATATTGTCAAATGGAGCAAGCCATTCCTTGCTGATGATTGCCGCCTATCATTTATCATGGACCCTCGGATCAAAGGACGGTTTCCTCCGAAAGCAGTACGAGCGGTTGCAGATATCCTATTGAAGTGCCTTCAGAAGGACCCTTCAGAAAGGCCTACCATGAGGGCTATTGCTGAATCACTGGAGAATGTTCAAGAGATCAAATGTCCCATTCGCTACCCTCTTCAAGAGCCATCTGCAGTTTCCAGTAAACAGATGCTGAAATCTCGAACGATAAATGGCATCATTATCCCTGCACCACCTCCAAAAGATTCCTTCTCGATGTCGCTTCACCTTCGAAGTTGTTCGACGACAGCTTCACTTGAAGATAATACGACAAGCAGCCCGAGGAAACCCCACTCACCGGTGTTACATCGGTCGGCTAGAGTTGAAGGATTCTAATTGTCTATATACTATATATTCTTTATTCAAGTATTCATGGATTCATGTTTGATGCTTTGTTTGTGATTATAATGTGGCATAACATATAAAGTATTGATGTGCCTGTTTCCAGAGAACAGAACAGAGTGAGATAATTTGTAGATAGAAGATGAGTGTCAGCTTGCATACAAGCAGTTCTGTAGTAGGGAGTGCACTTTGTTCAGCCTCTGTAAATAATAAATGTGATTCTCTCTTATTAGCAAAGGTGCTTTATCCATGGATTCTCATAAACTCATCCTTATTTATGGCAGAAGGAGAGAGAGATCTAACAAGCTTAGCTTATTTGACCCAATTAGCTATCTCAAGTTTTGGTACATGTAGTTTACTTCTGCAAAAGCTTTCTTGTTGGATTTGCAAGCTTAATAGCGATCCACATTATTCAACTCTTTTAAGTTTACAATTCCAATGGAGGCAAATAAGCTTCGGATCTACAACAAAGGTTTAACAAGTCCCAGTAGAAGGATCGCCAAGATTGCATATTACAGAATTCTGCAGCGTCGAGATACGTGATGAGAAATGGCTCAGATTTCAGCATGTTGGATGTGATTCTGTGCTTCTTGGTTGTCAAGCGGCATGTACTGTGCCATGATAGCGCGAATCTCCGAGTCCATGTAGCTCTAAAAGAGAAAAACAATCAGATGTTGCACCATAAACCAGGTACACTAGTTGTTTAACTATAGCAAAACTCACTTCATTGCATCGATGAAAAACATGAACTACAAACACAAGGATAGCAATAGAAATAGCTCAAAAATAGCAAACTTTACCCTGATTCTGTACTTGTATACAGCATAGGCTCCAACTCCAGCTAGCACTAGGCCAAAGAAGATAACCCACAAAAAGCTCCAACCAACTTCTGTCGAAGCTCTTTTACCTGGACATAATAGTGTTATAGTCGATCTCATGGAGTAATAGTAGTAGCAACTATCTTCTCTGGTTAATATTCTTTTGGTGCTTGAAGAACGCAGTTACTATGAAATTTTCAACAAAGTTAAGGATTTGGGTATACGCACTTATGCATGTGTCGTGCTCCTTTATGTATAATAATGAGTCATCACTGCAGCTGCACTCGTAGCTTCCCCAGGTGTTCTTGCATTTGCAGCCAGAGCATTGACAGGCTAACCTTTCCTTGCATTCATCAACATCTGAGAAAGAGAATCATTATATCGCGTATAGCAACTCAGACATATAATTACATTTTTCGCATCATGGGAGATTCATGAATATATTATGAAACTAACAGGTTTTTCATAGGAATAGCTGTGTTTTTCCTATCATAGAATATGCATTCTTATCTTTAGTAAAATTGACTTAGAACATCAATTTTCATAAATTTGCTATTCCTTAATCGTAAAAAGGGAAATAGTTATCCCTTTGTTCTAGGAAGAGTTATTCCTAAGCTATTTCATTCTTCAAATATTTACCTATTCTAATTCTATTCCCCACTCGAAAAAATATATATATTGTAAATGGGGATTGGGCAGGCCTGTAAGGTGGTGGCATGATGAGCCAAACAATTGAGGATGTTGATCAAATTGGACAGGCCTATCTGGTCAGATGGTTTGGTAGATCCAGATGAGCTCATCATGTAACATGCAATTCGGGTGATTAGGCAAAGTGGGTCAGATTGGGTGGGCCGATTGAACTAGCAGGTTGGGCAGGCCAGACATGATGATCATACCGAGAGCATTAAGGGAGTGTCAAACAGTTGGGTCAAACCAGATAGACCCTAGTAGTAGATCTGTCCCACTGGCCCTAAACATTCCTACGAACCAAACACAAGGATAATGAACAACCAAATAAAGGAATATTTATTTATTTTTATTCTATTCCTAATTTATTCCATTCTCTAGGTATAATTATTCTATCTGTCTATTTCATTCCTTAAACCAGACACACCATTAGCCTTTACACATCTACCAAAGGGTATTGTATAGCACAATAGCAATAATAATAATAATAATAATAATAATAATAATAGTCCACTTTGATAAGTCTTTTGCATGTGTATCAACAATTTATCTATTCAAACCATGTTCTGCAGAATATCTGGCATCCTCAAATTTATGCTCTTATCTGATATCTTTCAGTGTTATGCTTTTGATCATCAGGCTATGTATCATGAATTTTCTACCTCAAACATACAAGTTGACAAGGATTTCAGTGCAAAGCTCTCAGGGTATGGATGCGTCGGTTACTACAACCCAGACACAAGCATATCAAATTCTTCTATTGTAAGTGGTTTAACTTAAGTTCCTTGTATTCACGAACAGCATTCATCATTTTTTTTCTATCGAGTATTTTGGTTGATCTTGTTTCAGTAATTCATGTGACTTACATAGTAACCTTTACTAAACTTATCCTTTTGTGGTCAATCAGGCCTCTGGAAATCTATCAGTGGAGACCTTGGATAAAGGGTTACTGACCCCTAAAAGCAATGTCTGGAGTTTTGGAGTTGTCCTTCTTGAATTACTAACTGGAAGGAAGAATCTTGATGCTAGGTACCCTAAAGAGGAGCGCAATATTGTCAAATGGAGCAAGCCATTCCTTGCTGATGATTGCCGCCTATCATTTATCATGGATCCTCGGATCAAAGGACGGTTCCCTCCGAAAGCAGTACGAGCGGTTGCAGATATCCTATTGAAGTGCCTTCAGAAGGACCCTTCAGAAAGGCCTACCATGAGGGCTATTGCTGAATCACTGGAGAATGTTCAAGAGATCAAATGTCCCATTCGCTACCCTCTTCAAGAGCCATCTGCAGTTTCCAGTAAACAGATGCTGAAATCTCGAACGATAAATGGCATCATTATCCCTGCACCACCTCCAAAAGATTCCTTCTCGATGTCGCTTCACCTTCGAAGTTGTTCGACGACAGCTTCACTCGAAGATAATACGACAAGCAGCCCGAGGAAACCCCACTCACCGGTGTTACATCGGTCGGCTAGAGTTGAAGGATTCTAATTGTCTATATACTATATATTCTTTATTCAAGTATTCATGGATTCATGTTTGATGCTTTGTTTGTGATTATAATGTGGCATAACATATAAAGTATTGATGTGCCTGTTTCCAGAGAACAGAACAGAGTGAGATAATTTGTAGATAGAAGATGAGTGTCAGCTTGCATACAAGCAGTTCTGTAGTAGGGAGTGCACTTTTGTTCAGCCTCTGTAAATAATAAATGTGATTCTCTCCTATTAGCAAAGGTGCTTATCCATGGATTCTCATAAACTCATCCTTATTTATGGCAGAAGGAGAGAGAGATCTAACAAGCTTAGCTTATTTGACCCAATTAGCTATCTCAAGTTTTGGTACATGTAGTTTACTTCTGCAAAAGCTTTCTTGTTGGATTTGCAAGCTTAATAGCGATCCACATTATTCAACTCTTTTAAGTTTACAATTCCAATGGAGGCAAATAAGCTTCGGATCTACAACAAAGGTTTAACAAGTCCCAGTAGAAGGATCGCCAAGATTGCGTATTACAGAATTCTGCACCATCGAGATACGTGATGAGAAATGGCTCAGATTTCAGCATGTTGGATGTGATTTTGTGCTTCTTGGTTGTCAAGCGGCATGTACTGTGCCATGATAGCGCGAATCTCCGAGTCCATGTAGCTCTAAAAGAGAAAAACAATCAGATGTTGCACCATAAACCAGGTACATTAGTTGTTTAACTATAGCAAAACCACTTCATTGCATCGATGAAAAACATGAACTACAAACACAAAGATAGCAATAGAAATAGCTCAAAAATAGCAAACTTTACCCTGATTCTGTACTTGTATACAGCATAGGCTCCAACTCCAGCTAGCACTAGGCCAAAGAAGATAACCCACAAAAAGCTCCAACCAACTTCTGTAGAAGCTCTTTTACCTGGACATAATAGTGTTATAGTCGATCTCATGGAGTAATAGTAGTAGCAACTATCTTCTCTGGTTAATATTCTTTTGGTGCTTGAAGAACGCAGTTATTATGAAATTTTCAACAAAGTTAAGGATTTGGGTATACGCACTTATGCATGTGTCGTGCTCCTTTATGTATAATAATGAGTCATCACTGCAGCTGCACTCGTAGCTTCCCCAGGTGTTCTTGCATTTGCAGCCAGAGCATTGACAGGCTAGCCTTTCCTTGCATTCATCAACATCTGAGAAAGAGAATCATTAGATCGCGTATAGCAACTCAGACATATAATTACATTTTTCGCATCATGGGAGATTCATGAATATATTATGAAACTAACAGGGTTTTCATAGGAATAGCTGTGTTTTTCCTATCATAGAATATGCATTCTTATCTTTGGTAAAATCGACTTAGAACATCAATTTTCATAAATTTGCTATTTCTTAATCGTAAAAAGGAAAATAGCTATCCCTTTGTTCTAGGAAGAGTTATTCCTAAGCTATTTCATTCTTCAAATATTTACCTATTCTAATTCTATTCCCCACTCGAAAAAATATATATATTGTAAATGGGGATTGGGCAGGCCTGTAAGGTGGTGGCATGATGAGCCAAACAATTGAGGATGTTGATCAAATTGGACAGGCCTATCTGGTCAGATGGTTTGGTAGATCCAGATGAGCTCATCATGTAACATGCAATTCGGGTGATTAGGCAAAGTGGACCAGTTGGATTGGGTGGGGCGATTGAACTAGCAGGTTGGGCAGGCCAGACATGATGATCATACCAAGAGCATTAAGGGAGTGTCAAACAGTTGGCTCAAACCAGATAGGCCCTAGTAGTAGGTCTGTCCCACTGGCCCTAAACATTCCTACGAACCAAACACAAGGATAATGAACAACCAAATAAAGGAATATTTATTTATTTTTATTCTATTCCTAATTTATTCCATTCTCTAGGTATAATTATTCTATCTGTCTATTTCATTCCTTAAACCAGACACACCATTAGCCTTTACACATCTACCAAAGGGTATTGTATAGCATCATCAATAAAATACCTTGACAGTTAACTCCATCACCCTTGAAGCCTGGTGGGCATTTGCATCCCTCATCCTGCAAAGTTGTTTATTTTTGTGCTTAGAGATTGACAAGATTTGTGCAGACAAATGGCTTTAATCGAATTGCTTACCACACAAGCAGAATATGTCTTTCCATCCTGTGTTTTATTCCAGCATCCACCATTGTTGATCTCACACCTTCCTGACCCTGAAGCTGAAATAAAAGGTACATCATTAAATGAATTTCAAAGGATTAACTTGTGATTACGCTACTGAAAGCACCGAATACAGTTATAGCACTCAAAATAATCAAATTTACAATGTTAGAAGAATGAAAGTAGAAACGTGGTAAAATCCAACAGCTAAAAGGACTTTATCTCTCCAGAAAGAATTAGGCAACCATGAAAATTGCAGCGATATACAATATCATAGAAACTGTTTGACGGAATATACTGAAATTAAGAAAGAATCTTCATAGACTACAAAGAAGCAAAGATTAAATAGGCAATATAATTTGAATTTATAATTGATCAAAGCAAAGTGTGGTCCACATAGCATATGTATTAACCATTTAATTGCAAATCATGGTCTCCAACACCAAGCACTAGTGGGAACCTTATGCACTCTGCCACCCCTTTTTATGAGAGTCGGACCTTGGTGGAATCACAATTACCCAATGTTATGATGGCTGCCAATTTCACATGAATGACTGGAGGATAAACATCTGAATTATGATTTATGAATAATTGATACTGACCTCAAAAAAAAACACAAAGGACAGTCAATTGCAAATCAATGTAGATGGTTGATAATCTAAAGCACCAATTTAAACATCAATTAGTTGGACCATGAAAATGGAACATTAGGTCCCTGCCAACTAGTTGAGTGAGCTACTGTTGATTAATGAGAACTTTAGATATCAAAAGCTGAGTAAAAACCTTAAAAGTTAGAGACTGCCCTTACGTAATCATATTCTTTTCTTTTTCAGGTTCATAATAGGGTCATTGCTTCAGCAAATCACCAACAAAAAATCTCATCCATGTCTATCTAACTGTAGCCTATACAGTTTGTATAGGGATATCAACATTTGCAGTCGGAGATATAGTTAAATATTTAAATAGAAAGTAAAGGCACTAAAAGTATGACTCATTTTTCTAGTTCTAATATTTACCTTACTAATAATTACTACACTTCCGTACCTTAAGGCTATGCACATAGATTAGCTTCTGTTCAATCTTGGCAATGATAAGTATTCATAAAAACCATACAAAATTTACTCCAGCTCCTGCTTAAATGGGATTGATATAGTACCTTCACAATGGGTGTAACCATCGCCCACAAACTTCACACCTTTCACAACAGGGCATTCACAAATTCTACCACGAAAAGTATCCTGGGTAAAGATAAGTACAGAACATGATCAGCTGAGCAGAATTATGTATTTGTTGTGGTTATTGATGCACTGCTATAAAATGTACCCTGCATGCAGTGATATTAGAAGCCTCATCCTTCCAACAGCCACCATGATTGTCCAGACATTCATTTGTTTCTATCTCTATATAACAAAAATAAAATAAAATAAAAAACCAGAAAATTGAGCATTAATCAGCTATCTGCTACAGCATAATAGAGTCAATCATTTGTAGCAATTAACATAAGAAACTAAAAATGTCCACGTACCTTCACTCAAACAAACAGCTGGCTCAGTAGCCTCTTGGAAGCCAGCACAGATTGCTTTGAGCACTGCAGCCTTGTCCAGTTTGCCTAACAAAAGAAAGAACAATAAATTAAGCAAATTCCCAGGTAACTACAATCAGTAAACTACTGTTTGAAAGCTTACCCCGGTATTGCCTATTGTTGATAACAAGAGTTGGCAAAATAGTGACATCCCCACGGGAGTCCTTTCCAATCTAAGAACATTAATCAGGTTCAAAACATGAGGAGGATAAAATTGCATGTAATTTCAAATGTAAAGATAATGCAATGCTTCAAAACCAATGGTTTGAACCTGTGCATCTTGTTCAGCTTTAAGCACTGGATTATCTTCATCTGCATCAGGATCACCCATGCATTCATTTATCTTCTTCAGATCAATGCCTGTTGAAAAGTCCCATTATCACTGTGAATAAATGTCATATAAATGGGAGAAATAATTATGTACAATTTATAATTCTTTCAATTCATATCGAACCTAATGGTGGCATATAGCCATACACAACAAAACTAATAGCAAGCTCACCAAGTGATTTGATTACTGTTTCAGCACAATCTGTCGTATACTTCTTTTCCTTCATAGGACAACGGATCGCAAAGTCAGTCACATAATCCCACCACACCCACGGCTTCCCACTTTCATTAGCAACCTTATGCAAGCAAACTTGACGCAAGTTTTGGATTACAACATCTTTCCCATCATACCCTTTGCTGAAGTCCTGTTCAGGATCCGGTGCACAATATCGGCCATGGTTGATGCACTGAGACTTGCACTGCTTGCTCAAAAGAAAAGCTTCAGGACAGTACCATGTAATGTAGTGGGGCGTGAACTGGGTATAACCCTTTTTCTCTAATATCTGTGCTGCTCCTTTGAAGTTCTTAACAAACTCTATTTGACTGTCACATTTAGCACCACACTCATCGTTGCTGTTTGTCCAGAATTCATATTCCACGCGGTCATCAGGATGGGGTAGAGACTCCCTCCAATCTAAATTGACGTTGACCATATCACCATTTCGAAGTGCCTTCTTTAAGCTATCTCCAAGGCTTTTGGTGATAAGGGCTGACGGAATTGTGATGTTCTGTAGGTAGTCTGCCCTGCTGTCTTCCTCCTCTGGTGTGTCCATCGTTATCAGAGGTTCTAACTTGTCATCAGCCACAAGGACAGCCCCAGCTCCAGCATTCTGCGCGTACCATGCTTTTGCAGTGAAGTAACAATCTGCACAAAAACATTACGCTTCAAGCGATGACATATTACTAAAAGTCCAGAAATGACCGAGTTGTCTGACTCTATCTTAAATAAATAAGGAGATCAATGGTAGGGGAATATTGTTGGTACACAGAGATTGCAACAATTAAAATTTAACGTATGCATCTAAAAATGTTAAACAATCGACAAATAAGCAGTGTAGAAAAATTAAATGGTGGATGGAAATAACGCCCCCGAAACTTACCTCCTCTGTCAACTAGGAGAAAGGTGGGGAATCCGCCAGGTTTCGATTTATAAGAGATGTCGAAATTTTCGAAGCTCTGGCAGCCCTTCCGGTTGGCGTTCGGATACGCCACGATCCCCACCATCGTCCCGCCATACTGAGGAACGCCAAAGTTTCCGATAGCACACTCGTAGATTCCCTTCAACGAATCAGGCGAAGTCACCTTCAAGCTGTTCTTCTCCACCACGAACCTCCCCAAACATGATCCCCATAGAAGAAACAAAACCCACACCCGAAACCACACCATTCCTCCACAAATCTAACCAAGCAAACCTCAGAGAGAAAAAAGGCAATGCAAAAAAATCTTAGCGATTAAGGAAATTTGGCGCACAGAGCTCCGACCTTTGGCTCGAAAAGGGGACCAATGAGGCGGTCCGGGATCAAAAGGAACCTTCTTTTCTCTCTTCCTATGAACCAAAGATGATACCGTTTTAGCACGATTCCAAGCAGGGGGGGGAGGCGATCGGAGGAGGAGGTGAAGGTGGATCGAGGGCGAGATTAGGGTTCCCGAGCCTGACCGTCTTCTATCCGCAATGACGAGCAGGAACGGTGCGAGATGAGAGAGCGCACAGCGACGTGGTGGCCTTGGCAGCTTTGCTTCCTCCTTTTTGGAATTGGAGGAACTTGCCCCATCGCCTCTATTTGTTAACCGACCGAACCGATCGACGTCTAGACTGGCCTCGCTCACTTCACACCTCACGTGGTTGTTATTATTAGAATTTAATGTCCCTCGGATGCGGTGCAGAGGATGTCACGTTGTGACTACATTTCATGGCTTGATCCTAACATAAAGAATTTTTTTTTTCAAATATAACCTTAAGATATTGGACTTCTGATTCATCTATTATTTATCTTAGCGAGCGGTCGATATAAAATTTTTATAGGTTTAAATTAAATTAATCATCTAATATTTTCTGATTTAATATATTTTTATTATAAGAATTTAATAGAATTTTTATTTAGCCATCATAATTTTCAAATATGATGACTTGAAATTTTGGAACCTGACCCGGAGTTCTCAAATTTATATTTTACATGCACATCACCGTAGGATGGTATATAAGTCAAGTTGAATATAACATTACGATATTCAAGATTTTTTTATAAGGTAATCAGTCAAACTAATCTAAGTCTAACACGAATCAAGTTTTTTTAAAATGATTATTTAAGATTGATTTGTTTATTTTTTATAAGTTCGAGTTTGATTTAAATTTAGTTTAAGTTTGGATTATTTAGATGTTATCCAGCTTTTAATTCAAATTTATTTGATTTTTAAATTTTTTATTTTTTTATTAATTATTGAGTTGGATAATTAAAACTTATTTATTTATTTAATACATTGATACAAATTTTATTAATGAACATGATTTATGATCACTAACATTTTTTTAAATATTAATAAATCTAAATATATACGAACATGATTCACGATCGTTCATTTATTGTTTTAAAGTGAATTTAGGCGTCTCAATTTGATCTACCGCCTCAAGTCCGTTAAAAAAAACAAAAAACAATTACGAAAGCACAAGGCAAGCATGCTTCTGTAGCAGGCGATCTGGAGCGCGACAATTATATATATATATTTCAAATAATATTTTTTAAAAAAAGTAAATAGTGGATATTTTATTATGTAGGGGTTCAATTAGTATTTAACAATATTTATACAAAAATTGATATTATGAGTGAGCATTTAGTGTTTGACAACTAAGATTTCACGTGAGCGCGAATATAAAATGTGGATCCTTTACATGGAAAGTTTCATATAACACTTATAAGTTTACATAATTTGTCGACCTTCTGAAATTATAAAACTATCTTTTAAATTTTTTATACTCATTTTACTTTCAGCTCTAAATCGCTAATCATGTTACCGGAAAAAATGGCATAAACATAATTTTGTATTTTTATTGGAGTTGAAAAGTAAACGCTTGATTATTTTAATGATATTAGTAAGTAAAGTCATTTGCATAATTAGAAGGGATGAGAAAAAAAATAATTTTTTAAAATTTTAAAATTGAAATGAATTTGAATGTATTTATAGACAAGGACAAGTTGACGGCTCTTACGTAATTATTTGTCTATCAGTTCTTTCAGGGCGAAATGATCATTGAGATACGTGCTGTTGCCCTATAAAATTTTGGGATCGAAATTCAAATTCAATGTGTAATTTTGGGATTAAAATTTAAAACATACCCTTTTTTATATCTTAATTATTTGTACTAATAATTATTAATCATTCATGATTTATCTCTTCTGTAATTACATAGAAATGGATTGACGAAAACGGCAAGACGAGTGAATCATCTTTTGTCACATGTGATTATTTGTGTATCTTCCCCTTCGAATGGTACGATAGTTAAGATATGGGATGAAATTTTAGGATCAAAATTTGACGTATCTTCCCTTTCATAATTTACCTCTTTCATATTGATCAAGAATGAATTATGAGGGGACCCCACAGGTCATCCGAGTTGGTATGTGGTGGGATACTTGCCACATAAGGTCGCGGGGTCGAAACTCAGGGTAGTCGGGACGTAAATCCCCGGTCCCTGTGCAACTCATCCCACCTACCACATACTCGCTCAGGATGCTGTGATTTACCTCCCTCGTAATGGCCTTGGGTCGGGTGCGGCGGGGGCGCTGGGGGCGCTGAGGGCGAGCGATTTCGCCTTTTGCCACAAGAATGAATTATAAGGGGACCCCACAGGTCATCCGAGTTGGTATGTGGTGGGATGCTTGTCACATGAGGTCACGAGGTCGAAACTCAGGGTAGTCGGGGCGTAAATCCCCGATCCCTGTGCAACTCACCCCACCTGCCACATGCTCACTCAGGATGCTGTGATTTACCTCCCTCGTGATGACCTTGGGTCGGGGGCGCTGGGGGCGAGCGATTTCGCCTTTTTTGCCACAAGAATGAATTATGAGGGTCCCCTCGGATGGGTCTAGTGACTAGCGCATGATGTATTGCCACCATGAGGTCTGGAGTTCGAATCTCAGCAAAGCCGAGTAAATACCTCCATTATGTGCTAATCACTATTCCAAATGCTAGTAGCCGTCCGTGATTTACCTTCTCCGTATTGACCCTAGGACAGGTTGGTGGGGGCGCTGGGGGCGAATGTATTCGCCTTTTTTGCCACCAGGAATGAATTATGAGGTGTCCCTTCGGATGGGTCTAGTAGCTAGCACATGAGGTGTTGCCACCATGAGGTATGGAGTTCAAATCTCGGCAAAGTCGAGGTAAATACCTCCCTTATGTGCTAGTCACTATTCTAAATGCTAGTAGCCGTCGGTGATTTACCTCCTCCGTGTTGGTCCTGGGACGGGTTGGCGGGGGTGAGCGTATTCACCTTTTGCCACCAGGAATGAATTATGAGGAGTCCCCTCGGATGGGTCTAGTGGCTAGCGCATGAGGTGTTGCCACCATGAGGTCTGGGGTTCGAATCTTGGCAAAGCCAAGATAAATGTCTCCCTTATGTGCTAGTCAAGTCGCTTGTGATTTACCTCCTTCGTGTTGGCCCTGAGACGGGCTGGCAGGGGCGCTGAGGGCGAGCGTATTCGCCTTTTTTGTCACCAGGAATGAATTATGAGGTCTGAGGTTCGAATTTCGGAAAAGTCGAGGTAAATGTCTTCCTTATGTGCTAGTCACTATTCTAAAGGCTAGTAGCCAGTCGTGATTCACCTCCTCCGTGTTGACCCTGAGACGGGTTGACGGGGGCGCTGGGGGCGAGCGTATTCGCCTTTTGCCACCAGGAATGAATTGAGAAGTCCCCTCGGATGGGTCTAGTGGCTAGCGCTTGAGGTGTTGCTACCATGAGATCTGGGTTCGAATCTCGGCAAAGCCGAGGTAAATACCTCCCTTATGTGCTAGTCACCGTGATTTACCTCCTCCATGTTGGCCCTGGAACGGATTGACGGAGGTGCTGAGGATGAACGTATTCGCCTTTTTGTCAACAGGAATGAATTGAGAAGAGTTCTTTCGGGACGGTCTAGTGGCTAGTGCTACCATGAGGTCTGATATTTGAATCTTAGTAAAGTTAAGGTAAATATTTCCTTTATATATTAATCATTATTTTAAAGTCTATGATTTACCTTTTTTTTATGTTGACACTAAGATAGATTGACGGAGACATTAGAGATAAATATATTCATTTTTTTGCCATCCGAAATGAAATGAGAAGAGTATTAGCAACAAATGAATCACCTTTTACCGGACGTGATTATTTGTCCATCGATTTGTCTTCTGTTATTATAATTTGGGGACGCTGGGCCATCGTTTCACTTTACTGCCACGTGATTATTTGGGATAAATTATTCAAAATATTAGAAAATTTTGTTTTTTTTTAAAATTACTTATTTGTTGAAATATGATTTCATCAAAAATATTTTTTTTTTCGAGACGGCTTTAAAACTAATTCAAGATACGTGCTAATAAAAAAAAAGATAGATTTGTTATCTTAGCGGTTCCCCTAGTGTCGGTCCTATGAATATGGAGGGAGGTTCATACAGAAAATACATGCTAATAAACATACTATTTATCGTTGTTTTTTTTATTTATAATTACAATAAAAAGAAAAAACACATCTCTAAAAACAAGTGTATATATATATACAAGTAACACTCAATAATATTATAAAAAAATTATATATGTTTATTATTACAATAAAAATAAAAGCATATCCCTAAAACCCTCATTTTCTTTTAATTTAATCACAATTTATATCTATTTAAAAGAAATAAAATTCAAATGATTTTTTATGGGATCTTGATAGCTTAAAAAAAATGCAGGGGCATGTTGAAAAGAATTCAAAATTTTAGGTGAAAATAGAATTATCACTAAAATTAATAAATAATGGGCTTAAATAGAGATGCCGGTTGGTTTTATATGTTACACTCCCGGTCGAATGGGCCACGTATGAATCGGCCCATCAATTCAATACCAGATCGCGATCACGTGACGAATAGGATGCGAGAGGAGGACAAGTCACTGGGCGCGGGAATGGATCAAACACCGCCGTCGTCGCCGGGCGACACCCATGGCCGTGGTGAGTGGCCCTCATTGCCGACCCGATCTCATGCTTCTCTCTCTCTCTCCCTCCCTCCACCATTCCCACCGCTCGCCTGCTGTTCTTCTCGCCGGAGAGGAAGCTACGGCTCTATTACAAACCCTTGATTCTCTTCCTTTCCTATCCCTCCCTGGCCATGTACTCCCGGAACCCTAGATCCAGATCCAATGAGGTATCTCTGAATTATGTGGTGGATTGGGTGGTACAGAGTGTGAGATGGATCTTCAGAGAGCTCTCGGCCAGGATCGCGTGGGAGAAGCTGGCCCGGTCGGGCGATTTTGACAAAAATCGACGTCCTTGAGTTCACCACTGAGGTACTGTCTTCTGTCTAAGATGGTTCGCTATAAATGAGATGCATTTTAGTTGGTAAGACGCCTGAACAAACAAACTTTACTCTTTTTTTTTTTGCCCTTTTTCTATTAAATTAAATTAACCGTCATCCGAGACAAATTCCAATTCCTAGTTTGTCAGCAAATGGATATGTTAATAACTAAAAGACGTATCTTCTTGTTATGGTTTATTAGTATACATAGATGTTTTTTTGCTGTGTTGGATCTTGTCAATATGTAAATGAGACATATTGGATATGCAGACAAGCATCTTTCAATTGGCATGCAGGAAACACGCACACCAATATTAAAACCAATTTGTTCTAACATATCTACTTTGGAAAGATTCTTTCAACTACAGTTACTGATATTTTTGCAGGGTGCCAAGTTATAATGGTTCATTCTAAGTTTCTAGCTTATGATCATATTGCAGAGTATGTTTGCTTAATTAAATGTGACTAAATTTGAGCATTTTTAAAGGGCATAGGTATTCATCCTATGAAATTATGAAGAAATTATCATTACAAAATTTAGCATTGCAGACACACACATGAGAAAAATTGTAATCCATTTAACAAATATATTGATTCTCGTACATTAATGATACAAGTAATCATCCTATCAAATTTTAGTATTTATGTGTTTTTCTTCACTTTTTTTTTCAATCATGAATTTCTATCTGGTTGTAATCGACCCTGCAAGACTTTTCATTCTTCTAAAGCTATGCAAGTTTTTAGGAAGTGTAAGTAGGCAGTATCGTGGTCAACTCATTGCAAAATGGATATGCGATATGCAGAGACATATATGATCATTATTAAAATATATATTTTTAAAAATTATATTTTTATCAAAAGTATTCACTTGTAACACTTACGAATTAAAAGCTATTAAATTTGGTTATTTGGTCGTGTTTCAATTGATTTGACTGAACCACAATTTTTTTTTAAACTACACATGCAAACTACATATACAACATGTAGCCATATATAATTTCCCCTTTTCAAATTCTACCTCAATGACTGCATATGTAGCTTGAGCATATTGTTTTTAAACCATTGATATGAGAGAATCACACAACAAATGACTATTTGGATTTGGCAAAACTATGCATACATCTTGTAGCAATCTTTTAAGTAATCCGGTTGCCTGTGGTATTGATGTGTATATCAAGTATATAGGGACTTAAAAGTGTGCACGTAGAGCTCAGAGCTTGTGACTTGACGAGGTTGAGTTATATGAATTACTTGATGCAGTCAAGTTGGATGAACTATGTTCAATGACTCAGAGGTTTGTAATAAGGTGAATTTGATGGTGATCAATGAAAGATGGTTCGTAGCATTTGAGGGATCAAAAATTATGACAAGGTGAGCTCGTAGGTGATTGGAGAAGATTAACTAACGATGTGAGCTCGTAGGTGATTGAAGAAAGATGATCTGGAGCATCTAAGAGAAGCTTGGAGGGTTCAATGCATCTGAAAGATTGAGTGTCTGATGAGAGGTGACCTAGAGGGCAATGTAAAGCGTCGACTAGGTTGAAGATTTGACTATATGAGCCGTGAGTAATTAAGAGTGATTGTAACCTTGATGTTCACACTTTTCGGCAACATTATCAAGATATTTTGCTTGCCTTGTGACTTGTAGGAAACTTTTGACTAAGGAATAAAGTGTTGGATTATAGTCAATGGTTCAGTTCGATCTACAGCTCTGCATAGACTTATAAGGATGCAAACTAAGTGAAGTCAGCATCTCGCATTTGGTCGACTTAAGTATTCAGTCAATCAAAGAACATGATTAGAGTATTAACTAATTTTTTTACAATGGTGACCTACTTTACATAATTAGAGAACATGATTTGACTGGAATATTTGCTCCTATTCAACCCAAGCACAACGGGGACCTTATTTCAACAAATTTTCTTTCCAAGATAATGAAACCAAGCAACTAACTTGTATAACTAACACCCACTCATTCATGCTTTAGATCAACACCTACCTTATCCCTTTCTTTTTTTAGTTATTTCCTGTCTTATCTTAGTCTGATCATTAAGCTATTGGATTTCTCTTCATGCTTCTATTCTTTGCCATAATTTCATCAATTGAAAAGAAAATTTTAGACACAGGTGATTGGTCACTAGAAGTGATAAGTTTCGTTAGGTACACTTTGGGTTGTCTATCTTTCGCATCTTTTTTTCTTCATCTGAATGATTCAGTTATTTCTCTAAGAAAACACGAAACGTAGTACGAATTGGCCCACAAAATTTACTGGTGGAACATGACATTTATATTGAAATCTGACTTCTGGAACGAATTTTTTTTTTTTTAAAATTAAAGCTTGCATCATTAACTGATGGGGTCCAGCTCGCTGTTAGGAAGTTTATGTTGGTGTTAAAAAAGGTGAAAGTGTGCCTCTTCCCCTTCATCTTCCAACCCTTTCACCTTCCTCCATTAATGGAGGTAGAGGAAGAGTCATCTTCCTCTATATAAATGAGTGTCCAAGGCAATTGTTGTAGGATGAAAAAGGAGTGCATGCATCATGAAAAGCTTGCTGCGTTGTGTACGCAGATGAGATCAAAGCACAACAGAAGTGCTGTCAGAATTCTACCGAGACTATGTGTCTTGCAGAGAAGGAGAATATCCATTAGAGAGATATTTGGTTTGTGAACTATAAAGAGCTTTCCGATTTTGTGATCGTTCTTCCAACAATAAGTCCTACCGTCGCCGATTGCAGATCTACGAGAGATCGCTGTAAGTGTTTAATTGTTTTGTGCAATTATTATATAATTCCTATAATGGTATCAGAGCATTAGGAATTATACCTAGTTACGATTTCTCGTCGCCGTTTGCACGGCTAATGTGTCGTAGCAGACAAGCGTCGACGACTACATCACAGCTGTATGATGCCGACAGTAGGGTCTCAGACCTATAGGGTCGCTCTTAAGCATCGCTCGTCGGCGATAGGGTCGCTGGTGAGCGTCGCTTGCTGGCGTTAATAGGGCTGTAAACAAGCCGAGCCGAGCCAAGCTTTGGTGTGTTCAAGCTTGTTTGATAAGATAACCGAGCCGAGCCGAGCCGAGCTTAAAATGAACCAAACTTTTGAAATGAGTGTTCAAGCTTGGCTTGGTTTATTTTTTATGAGCTTAAGCTTGTTTGAAGCTTGGCTTGAGATTGGCTCGTTTAGATGTTATCAAGCTCTCAATTCAAGCTTGGCTTGAGCTTGGTTTGAGCTTGGTTCGTTTAGATGTTATCAAGCTCTCAATTCAAGCTTGTTTGATTGTTTGAAACTTTTAATTATTTGATTGGTTATTAAGATTGATAATTTAAATTTATTTATTTTATTTTATTATTTATTTAGCATATTTAAAAGAGTTTTATTAATAAATATGGTTCGTGAACATTGTTCACGAACGTTGTTCACGAACGTTGTTTACGAACGTTAATGAGCTGAACACATATGTGTTCAAGCTTGTTTGTTTAACTTAACAAGCTGTTCAAGCTTGTTTGTTTAATTAATCTTATGTATAGTGAACGAACATAAACAAGCTTTTACTAAGCCGAACACCAAGCTTGTTCACGGACGCTTGGTTCATTTACAGCCCTAGGCGTTAACATCGCTGCTCGGCAGGCACTGCGCCAAAATCACGACAGGGTCACGATTTCCATCAGAGTCGGGCTCGGGCCACAGGGATATGTCGGCGAAGGCTTTCTGTGGCCAGCGATGGCGTCCCGGATGGCCGGTGATGTGCTGGTGGCCGGGACGGGCAGAACAACCAACAACATAGGATAAATACGATGGGACCGACGACCGCCCCAGTAGGCTGGAGATTGGCCTTCGTGGCTGGCGATCGTGTCTGTCATGGTTGCGTGGAGGCAACGGTTGAGGCGGGGTGGGTATCCGGCGAAGAAAACGGACGAAGGATAAATACGAAGCAGAGTGCTTCGTGAGAAAAAGTTTGTTTTTAGAAAATTTAAAATAATAATAAAAATAAAAAACGTTTCGTTACTGCAGGCATCTTGAAATCAAGAAACATAGTATGTTTATAAAGTTAAACTTTATCTTTTTTGTCTCAATTAATCAATGCATGTTTTTTTTTTGCCAACGCATGTATACTGTAGTATTAATTTTTGCATGCGGTAATTAATTGGAAAATTGGTTCAATTAATGTGCTAGATTAGTTTGGTCCACTTAAACTCAGTTTAGATTAAATCATTAGTTGATTTAATTGAGTCAGTTTGATCAAAACTAGAAACGATTTGGATTGATTAATTGGGCTTTGATCAAATATGATCAAATGACCAAATTTGTTCTATTGGGTCAAATTTGATCAAAATGATTACATTTGTTCTAATTGGTCAGACTTAAACCAATGAGCCTTGGTTTGATCAAACGAATCTAATTTTAATCAATAAGTCTGAGTTTGGCTGAAATGAACTTAGATTAAACAATAATAGAACATAGGTACTATAAATCCCTGTCAAATTAGATTAGTTCTAACGAAGACAAAGGACCAAGCTTAGGATCTGGATTCCCAATCAACTGGTCCAATGGGTCAGTCGACTTAGACTCTTGAAAATCGAGAAGATTTATTTTTCTTGATTGATTATGTTGGTACTATACCTGTATAAATTGAATTAAGTCAGTTTTGTACTAATTAGTCGATTTTGTACTGACTTATTTAATTTTAATTTTTTAGATGGCACGGGTGATTACCACATTGACTCGTCGCGAAGTGTGACGAAATCAGCTCAGGGAGGAAATTCAGGAGATAGAATATAATTCTGCTTATGAGTCGACGAACACGTTGGATGACTTGATGATCTATTTTGGAAACTCGAGCGAGAAGAGTTTCAGTTATAGGATTTGGACTTTGATACGTTCATTGTCAGAGAATCCTAAGATGATAGCAGACTATATTTGGGGGCGTTATCAAGGACGTGTCACATATTCAGAATTATGTGAGGAATTGCTTCACCATATGACTGAAGAAGATCCTGAAGAGTTCGAAGAGGACCTGGAAATGATCGAGGAGGATCCAGAAGAGGATCCAATTGGGGATCTGATGGAGAATCCTAAAGCTGTCCCGCCTGAGATTCCTCAAATGAGTTCAGGTTGAAAGGGATAATGTTGGCACTAATGTTAATGTCTGTCCTAGTGAGAGTGATAGTAGCCTATCTAGTTAATTAGAGTTATGTTATTGTTGCTGTCATTATGTATGAACAGTATTAGTCTATTTATATCATGTCAGTTTATTATATGTTAACAAACTGCAACATGTTTATGTTAATGATATGTTCATTCATATGCTGATTGCTCTACATGATGTCATGAAAAATGATTAGTTCATTTTATTAAATGATTAGTTCATTTAATTAAAGAAATCATGATAGAATAATGATTAAGTTCATTAGTTGGGATGTGTGTAATAGTATTGATCAATGTTGATTTGATTGGACTATACAAATGATGAGTGGAAACGTAGTTATCACTTGATTTTGTAAACCAACTCAAATTAGCAATGAGTTAATCATAAATTGCATGCATGTGAATTACACTGAATACTAAATAATATGTTTATTTATGTTAGATCATGACAAATAAGAACATGCTAAACTTAATAAGAAATTATATGAGGATAACTACAAAATCTGGCAGCTCAAGATACAATATGTACTTGAGGAATAAGAAGTTCTAGAAGCTGTAAATCAGGTTATGGTAGAACCTGTAGATGGTCCCATTGCACATCACAGACAAGATCTTGATACCTATAAGGCATGGAAGAAAAAGGACTCCACTACAAAGGACATATTAATTAGTTCAATGGTAGATGACTTAACTTTTGAGTATGAGTCTTATCTTTCGGCTCATGCAGTCTGGGTAGCCCTTAAAGGAAAATAGAGTAAGTCTGAGCAAGCTTCGATAGCTAACAATCTTGTTTGACAGCTACAAGAAGCGTCCGAATGTTTCAATGGTTCAACACCTTAGGATATGTCGAACATGATTCGGGAGCTTAAAACTGCTGGTCATGAGTTGATCGATCGCGGTTATTCATTCCCTTCCAGATTCTTGGGAGACTATGAAGCAAACCCTGACTCACAGTGAGAGTATCAAGACTTTCACTGACGTCTCATGCCATGTAGAATTGGAGGCGGAGAGAGTTGAATCCGTAAGGATTTCTGGACAAGCCTATGTGGCTGTCGGTTTTGTTGGATCATCTAGATCCATGAAAAATAAATGGTACAAGAAAGGGAAGGGAAAGAAGAAGGAAGTTGCTACTGTGGGACAGAGCTCAATCAAGAAGATAGGAAAGAAGGCTGGAAAGAAACTTAAAAACAAGTTGACTTGTTTTAATTGCGGCAAGAAAGGTCATTTCGCTCGGGAGTGCACTGAGCCGAAAAAGGTAAATGCATGTGTGCCTTCTTTTCCTGAGTATTTTGTTGCTAGTTCAGTGTTATTAGTTGATTCTTATCCTTTGTGGATTATAAATTTGGGAGCAACCAATCATGTAACTTGGGAACGAGTTACATTTGTTGAGTACCATCGGGTACTAGTTGGTAATAAATGAATCTATGTAGGAAACAATGCAAGAGTTGAAGTTAAAGGAATCAACACTTGCAAACTCAATCTTCTTGGTGGTAGTGTTTTGTTTCTACATAATGTCCTGTATACTCCTGAAATTCGACGGAATCTTGTTTCTGTTACATGTCTTCTTAATTTAGGTATTGTATTAATTTTTACAGCCAGTGTGTTGAACTTACGATTGACTCAGTGTTAATCGGATATGGTTTTTTAACAAATGGTTTTATGATTCTTGAAGTAGAACCAAATATCAATTGTGCAATTGAAGGTTGTTTTTTGAACATTGCTCTAACTAGTAATGCAGATATAACTGATGAAATTTGGCATGATAGATTAGGATATATAGGACAAGAACGTATGAATCGGTTGGCTAGAGAGGGTTTATTGGGCACTCAGGCTAAGATTCACTTGTTTAGTTGTTTATATGTGAGCATTGTCTTGCTGGAAAAATAATTAGGAAGTCATTTGGTAAGACTATTAGATCTGAATCACCATTGCAAATAATTCATTCGGATATTTGTGCTTTAATGAATGTGAAGGTTAGACATGGAGCTTCTTATTTCATTACATTTATTGATGATTTCTCTCGGTTCGGTCATGTGTATTTGATTTCTCACAAATCTAAAGCATTGGATTGCTTCATTCGTTATATGAACGAAGCTGAGGATCAAACAGAACGTAAAGTTAAAACTTTATGCACTGACCGTGGAGGGGAATATTTGTCTCATATATTCAAGACGTAATGATAGAGGGATTATTAGGCAGCTGACAATCCCTGAAACTCCACAGCAAAATGAGGTAGCTACAAGAGGAAATAACACTTTCTTGAAATGGGTAGGTCTATGATGGCGCAGGCTAATTTGCCAATCTCCTATTGGGGAGATGCATTATTAACTGCAGCCTATATACTTAACAAAGTGCATTCAAAGTCAGTTCCATCTACCTCATATGAACGTTGGACATGCAGAAAATCGGATTTAAGTAATCTGAGATCTTGGGGTCAGCTATTTATGTTCATGAGAGTTCTCACAAGTATGGAAAACTAGGACCTAATGGTAAGAAATATATCTTTATTAGATATCATGAGATCTCCAAAGGTTCTGTTTTCATAGGTGAGTAACTAGATGGAACCATCTCCGAAATAGATTCGAGAGATGTGACTTTTCTCGAAATAGAGTTTCTAATCAGAAGTGATGTTGATAAAAAAAAGTTTCTCTATTTGAGGAGAATGAGATATTATCAACAAAAGAGGTGTCAAAAGGGATACCTGAGTCTAGTCAACTGAGTGGGAGTGATATGCCGAGTCACGAGTTAACTTCTCAACAGCCTAACTTACGAAGAAGTGTTCGTAAAATCAAACCTAAGAAGAGGTTTGATATTGAGAACGAGGTATTGATAACACTTCCAATTGACGATGACGAACCTCAATAGGAAGCATTGGGATGTAGAGTTAGAGAAAAAATGAAAAGTTACAATGGTTGAAGAGATGGAGTCGATGAGAAAGAATCAAGTTTGGGATTATAGTTGATCTTCCTCTGGGCCGAAGGGCTATTGGGAATAAGTTGATTCTCAAAATCAAGAGGAAAGCGGATCGATCAATTAATCGATACAAAGCTTGACTAGTTGCAAAAGGATATATCCAAATGGAGGGTATTATTTTTGAAGAGAAGTTGAGTACATCTTAGGAGTGAAGATCATGAAAGATTAATCAAAAAGACTTTTGAGATTGTCTCAAGAGGCTTATATTGCTAAGATGCTACAACATTTCAATATGTCAGATTGCAACATTGTATCCCAAGACTCCTAAAGAAATAGGCAAAATGAAGGTAATACCATATGTCAGTTCTATTGGTAGTTTGATGTACATTATGTTGTGTACTCATCTTGATATTAGTTATGGTGTTGGCTTAGTTAGTCGTTTCCAGTTAAACCCAAGATCGAAACACTAGAAAGTGGTGAAGAGGATATTAAAATACTCAAAAGGACAACAGATTATGTATCTGTTTTCAAGGATCTAAGATGAGCCTGAGTGGCTACACAGATGCAGATTGGACAGGAGATCTTGATAATAGAAAATCCACATCTGGCTATACCTTCTTGCTAAATGGTGGCGCCATCTCATGGAATAGTAAGAAGCAGGTTTATGTAGCTGTGTTGACAATGGAAGCTGTGTGGCTTAACTTGTGTAGCCTTGTCGACAATAGAAGCTATATGGCTAGGCTTGTGTAGCCTTGTCGACCATGGAAGTTGTGTGGCTTGCGCATCAGTTGTGCAACAATCTGTATGGTTGAAAAGGTTTCTGAAGCATTTGAAGATTGCTAAGGATAGTGGGAGTCCTGTTACAGTGTACTGTAACGGTTAAGCTGAGGATTCCAAATATCATAGCAAAGACAAGTATATAGAATTAAGCATAATTTTGTAAAGGATATTGTGGGTAAGAAAATAATAATTCTTGAGTATATCCCTACACGTACTATGCTTGTAGATCCTTTTACTAAGCCATTGACTAAAGAGTCATTTCAAGGATATGAGAAGTCTTTATGACTTCGTAAAATATAATACGTTGTCAAATGGCATGATCTATTCAGTGTATATATTGTTACATTTTGAATTAAAGTCTCGATAAGTATGTTGGCAGATTGAAATTGGTCCACTCACATGGACAATCATCTTTATTTGTTAAGTATAAATAGAGGTAAGACTGTTATTTATGGGACAACTTATGTAGTTGTGAATAGAGACATGTCTATAAATTAAGGTCGCCTTGATAATTGTATTAAGATGAGATCATTTATGTAATGATCGGAGTTGTTTAAAGACCAGATTGGAATTCATATGTTGAATTTAGGATTAGACATTAGGTATGTCTAGATCAAAATCTGTACGATGTTAAAATTTGAGAAAAACATGTTCTCTTTTTAGTAAAGAGAATAATATTGTAGCATGTGATTCATACCACATGTGCTATGACGACAAGAAGGGTAGTAGGAGAATAGATCCCTGCTTCTCTACTATGTGACACCCTTGAGATTATAAGTTAATCTCAATTTTATCCTCAGTAACTATTTAGCTGTCTACTTGAAGTTATAATCAGTGTCTGCTACTTTAGCATGTTTCTTATTGGCTATGGATGATTCGGTGGAGCTAAACTAGAAAAGCGATTGATTAAAATGAATATTTTCTAGCTAAAAAGGATTAAATAGATTTGCATCTTTTGATGTCGACCCATTTCTGTTATATATAGAAATGATTGTGAATATTGAATATGGAACATGATCTTGACATAATAGTCGTTATGAGATATTAGAGATGTTCATATTGATGTAAATGAAGATTATTTAATCTGGATAAATAGCAAGACATGGATATCTCCTAGATAATGGTTGCGTGCCACTGGGAGATTAGATATTTCCTGGGTAACAGATATGTTCCGCCAGAAGAGAGGCTATGTGTCATAATGAGAGTGTCTCTAATTCATTTGAAAGAGCAACTAAGTGTTACAACTTTGTTAGCATTGATCGCTCAAAGAGCAGCTATGTAAGATGTAACAATCTTCTTAGCAATAATTGCTCAGTGTGTTTGTTGTCGCACGATCATTTTCCCTAATGTATGGAATAGATGTTCTTATTTGGTCTTTGCGAGTAATTAATTTTTCTCTGGTCTTCGTGATTTGATCGTCAAATAGTCTATATGACTTAATCGGTATTTGTGACCAATTTTTGTTTAGCTTTGGCATTCTGACATGATCACCTTGTAGTCTATGTGACCAATTAACTTTTAAGGATTGACTTGGACGAGTAGGAGATGTTGGTGTTAAGAAGGTGAAAGGATGCCTCTTCCCCTTTATCTTCCAACCCTTTCACCTTTCTCAAATAATGGAGGTAGAGGAAGAATCATCTTCCTCTATATAAAAGAGCGTCCAAGGCAATTGGTGTAGGACGAAAAAGGAGTGCATGCATCAGGAAAAGGTTACTGCGTTGTGTACGCAGATGAAATCGAAGCACAACAGAAGTGTTGTTAGAATTCTACCAAGACTATGTGTCTTGCAGAGAAGGAGAATATCCATTAGAGAGGGATTTGATTTGTGAACCATAAAGAACTTTCTAATTTTATGATCATTCTTCCTACAGTAAATTCTACTGTCATCAATTATAGATCTACATGATATTATTGTGAGTGTTTAATTATTTTATGTAATTATTATATAATTCCTACAGTTTACTCCGCGTTTTCTTCAATAAATTAGATAACTTCAATAATCTAACTGGATTCTTTCTGAATAAGCCTCCTTTAGCTGACATAATGGTGAGATGGGAGACAAAAATATTTGGCGGAAAATCAAACGTGGTCAAGAAGCTACCCCTCTTTTAAAAATTATTAAAATATCTCTTCATCCTTAGTTTGATACTAAAAAATACCCCTTTTTACTCGACTTTAAAGTAATTTTGATCTGTTGTAAGGTTGTATAATTTTAATCAAACCTAACTCAAAGTCAAAGTTGTTTGTGCCTTTGTAATAATATATCTATAAGGTGGAGCAGTTTTCATCAAAAGTACTCGTGAGACAATTTTAGTTAAAGTTATTTTAAGGCAGGGCACAAAGGAGTATTTCAAATATCAAATTACAGATAGAACGTTGTTTTAATAATTTTTAAAACAAAATAATCCTGTGTTCGTACCAATTTGATGTAGTCAAGCATACTTCGGCTTCGAGCTGTCCTGTGGGACAGTTGAGGTATTTTATAGCACTTAAATAGATAGAGCAATTCTGGATTAGTTGCATGATGTGAATCTGGTTTATTTCATGCAATGTTTCAGGCTATTTTGGACCACGCTTTTTTCCGTTTTTTGCTAGGTCAAGTTATTTTGCTGGCAGTTTAGTTGCTATTGTGGACTATAACTTGGGTACTCATTCTAGTTCTTTTATTGGCAATGTACCTTCTCCCTTTTGGTGGCGTTCTGTTGATGGTTATGGTTCGCCTCCCCAACTTCAGAAACACTTGCATTATAAGGTGACACTTCAAAAACATCCAATGCATTCATAGCTACTTTCTTGTAAATTAGCTCAAAATAGCATATATGGTTCTACATATCAGAATGATACTTGATGGCATTCTAAATAGCCAGTTACAATATACACTATACTTGCAGCTTAAAACCCATCTAATTGATGAACTAGCCCTCGCTGAAGTCCAGCATATCATCAAGCCTGAATGTCTCTGGATCAAATTCCATATCTAAGCTGCTGGTAGAAGATCGAATGCTTGATGTAACATCCAATTGGTCCCAAGTAACCCCCATGAAATGCGCCACTGGAGCAGAACCTTCGAAGTCTGAGAAGTCAGGGAGCACCAGAAGTTCTGTTGAGCCACTGCGAGGTGAGTTATTGCTTAGCACTTCTTCATCGCACTCCAGCTTTATTGGGGGGAGAAGTGGCGCAGAAGAAAGAGGAGCTTCTTGGTGAGTATTTGCAGTGTCTCCTGAATTGAAACTGATAATCCAAGGCGTCGCTAACTTGGTTGAATCCACGCATGTGTGTTCTCCCATGTAGATGATGGTGAACATGGAGGCATCCTCTGTCTTCTGGACTTGTCGCGTGGCTTGGCAACCTCTGTCAAACTTGTGTGAGCATCTGTAGTAGCTTCTGCAAATCAGATCGAATCATCTCAAATTCCCTTGGACAAATCATGCAATGCAGGTATACAACCCATCTACATCGTACTAAGTGTTCTAAATGTTTTTGCTCACTATTAACTGGGAAAAATCATATAATCCGATTTTAGTTCTCTTTTGGTCCTGGGCTGCAACTTAATTTTGGTTTCGATACATCATTTTCTTTGAATTTCCTCAGACTTGGGCTTTTCTATGAAACTGGATAGAATTTCTATTTAGATAAAGAGCTCCGTTGAATTTTCATTCTGAGCTGATTATCTCTAGCATAAAACGTTCAGATAAACATGAGTGGAACTGAATTGGTACCTTTGATGTGTAGTACCGTATATGATCTTCTGTCCATACTTTCTCCATGTGTAGCCATCTTCGATCTCCTTGGTAATAATTGTTCTGCATGTGTATGGATGTGATCTGCCAACAGCAGATGACATGAAACAAGTTGAATTGATTAAACAAGGCCAACGAAAAAGAAACATATATATAACTAGAAAAGCTTTCTTGTCCCCCCCAACAACTTCAAAAGTGTGGAGTTTGTTACAAGTCATTGTTCTTTCAACAACAAGCCAAATTTATGCTGCATTATGAGATTCCCTTAAAGCCAATAACCAAGAGGATATCGAATGCCCCCCCTCAATCAATGACCAGGAGTGATCCAAATGCCCACAAGGCCAATGTTATCAGGAGAGATGAACTTGAATTTTAATTAGTTATCAACAAAAAAGATATTTTTTTTTCCCTTTCTTTTACCTTCTTCTATATCCGGATCTTCTTGGTGTTTGG
Source organism: Zingiber officinale (assembly GCF_018446385.1). Lineage (NCBI taxonomy): Eukaryota > Viridiplantae > Streptophyta > Magnoliopsida > Zingiberales > Zingiberaceae > Zingiber > Zingiber officinale. Next base: position 168,857,219 of record NC_055986.1, on the reverse strand, counting down.
ATCTTCCTCTTCATACAGGAGATTTCACTCTTCTGTTCATCAGAACTGGCCTGAGCAAGTGGCGCTTCAGGTGTTGTCTCCTTGCCCAACAAAGTGATTGCTCCTGAGAAGGTTTCTATTACCTCAGCGACCAACTCCATCATCGGATTGCCACCAGAAGAGTTCCCCAGCAGAGGGCTCTCCTCAAACTGCAGCAGGGCTTGCAGGCGAGTAGCCGAGTCCTGCCCCTTGAGCAACTCTTCGATCACCATCGTCTTCACCATCTGCCATGAACTGCCTCGATCATGATCATGAGATCCCATCCCCAACTTTAACTCTAAGCCCCTCCCTCCCTCTTTTCTCTGATCAAGGCGTTTGATGCTGGGGGTAGAAACCGTGGTGGTAGTAACAAAAAGGGCGGAGGAAAATTATATAGAGAAAAGCAAAGGGGATAAGGCTTGGAAGGAACGTGGAAATTGAACCCACGCAAGAAGGCAAAAAAGCAGGTGGGGGGCGTAAGCGTACAACGTAACGAGATGACGTCACGACCTCTTCCGCAAGCATATATATAGTAGATTTTTAAGAACGGCACCAGTAAATTTATACATTTGAATTTATTTCAATACAGTTTGGGAGATCTAGTGACAATATTATATCAATGTAATCCGTGTATCTTATTTAGTTTGCCAGGCTTTGTTGTTGCCAACTCATAATCACATGGACGTGATTCCCTCTCAGGAGTCAGGACTGTAACGTGAGGCATGGTTCGGAAGATAGCTAGCTTATTAGAATAAGGCCAAGTTGACTGTTGGAGTTTAATCAAAATTTTACTTTGAAAAGATTTGATAAAAGTTACTGGGTTAAAAAGATGCATGATATTTTTATTGACATGAGATTTTTTGGAGAGAACTCAATAGTAAAGTCATGAGAGTGTAGGCTCAAATGGACAATGTCATATCTTTATGGATATATGTGGACATCCTTTTGCACAATAAATGATATTAGAGCTATGGTCCAGATCAGATGTCATGTGGGGCGACCTTGAACGAAGTTATGAGTGAGCCTGGAGTAGGTCAGAGTGACCGGATACTCACGAGGAAACCCAGAGTAGGTCAGAGTGATCATATGTTCGCGGGGAATTCGAAGTAAGTCAAGGTGACCAGATGCTTGCGGGAAAGTCTGGAGTAAGTCAGGGTGATCGGATACTTACGGGGAGACAAGTAGGTCAGGATGACCGGATGTTCGCGGATAGGCTCGAAGCAGGTCAAGATTGACTAGATCTAGTGGCTTACGGGAAGGCTTGGAACATGTCAGGATGATCAAATGCTTGTTGAAAAAGGACCTGAAGTAGGTCAGGGTGATCGGATACTCGTGGGAATGCCTGGAGTAGGTCAGAATGATTGGATGTTTGCGGGGAGACCTAGAGTAGGTCAGGATGACCAGATGTTCGCGGGGAGGCGAGTAGGTCAGGATGACCGGATGCTCGCAGAGAGATTTGGAGTAGGTCAAGGTGATCGGGTGCAGATGCTTGCTGGGAGGTCCAGAGCAGATCAGGGTAATCAGATGTTCGCGAGGAGGTCCAGATCATGAGAATAATTGTGATCCTTTGTTTGAGGGAAGGATGATTGAGATTCAATTAAAATCCCACATTGAAAAGATTTGGTAAAGATCATGAATTTAAAAGAATATAAGATATCTTCATTAGCAGAGGATTTTTGAAAAGAATCCCAGAATAGAATTATGAGAATTTAGGTCCAAAATAAATAATATCATATAATTATATATAATTATAAAAATATAGAAATTCTTTTGCGCAACATCGACTAATGTTGCATTCAATGTGAATACATAGTTTACCGTTCTCACAATTACCCATTCGTTCAATAAATAATGGAAAAGAACTCTTCTGATAATTTACATTGATTGAGTAGTAGTACTTCTCGTCACGCCCCCTGCCCCCACCTGTTGACGCGTTTGGCGTAATTGTTTCATTGTACACATTACTCGTCCCCTGTCCCCACCCGCCAGATTCGCGTCAATTTACACCGTGACTTTTTGTGTGTATTCTATTCTCTTATTCGTGTCACTCATATCAACCACTAGTTCTAGTTCTAGTTCTAGTTCGTGTAAAGCGATCAATGGAATAATACAAAACCCAAAGGAAACCTCGTTCATTGTTCCTTGTTTGTTTGGGATAAGAAAGATTATTCGTGTAAGGCGGAGAATTGCGTGTGTGTTTAAGTAGCAGGTGAAGTTACTTTTGACAGAGAGCTTTAGCTTTGTATTCGAAACACGTCTTTTTCTATCATCTTATTTGTGATTTTATGAAGATCTCAAATAATTAAACATCGAATCTTCCTTTGCCATCTTATCTAGTTAATGGTCAGTCGTTCAAATAGGTGGAGTTAGCTGTGAAATCACAGTTGAGTTAGTTGAACAGAGTTGAGTTAACTGTGAAAACTTAAGCGCTAATAAATATCCATCGGTTCACCGGTCCGTGGTTTCCAACTCACTGGTTCAGGAAAGCAAAGCCCGTAGGACGACACGTGGCTTTTCGGTCCCCACACCCTCTTGGCGAATGAAACCCTTGACGCGCCAGGGGAAGAGAAAAATCCGCGAGGAGAACATCGCCGGTGGCGTCCATGGCGATCTCATCCGTCAGGGGCGCGACTAGCGCCGGCTTCCCCCTGCTTTTCAACTACTCTCGGGTCCTCGGTTCTCCCTCGATTGCCTTCTTCGTTGCCTGCCTTCCATTTGTTTGTTTCGTCTGTCTTCTCTTCGTTGGCCCTGTTCTTGCTAATGAAATATTTGATCGATAGCCTTGCCTTCGGTTTCAGCCTAAACTAACGGAACCTTACTAACTATGCCTTTCATGCCTTATTGGGTTGCAGCGACCTGCGATGACACGCTCAGTACGGTTGAGGAATTTCAATCGCCCATCGAGAAGAACCTTGGTGTTGGCTAGGTATTCGCAGGCTAGTGATATATCCACACGATTCCAAGGTACTGAATATTGTAACTTCGAGATCTCTCTTTTGTATGTGTTGACCGTCATGTCAGTTCAAAATCAATAAAAAATGATACTTATGCTCATAGTTGAAATGGTCAGTGTTGGGACTAGAGTGCGATTTTACAATTTTCCTTCACCTGCCTTAGTTTACTTTCAGTATCTTCTTCGTATTTTTGTCATTTAAGTTATTTAGGTGGGAGACTGAGATTATTTTTCAACGTTTGTTGATGAGATCAAAGTGAAATTATGTTCTTTTGTAAATCAAAAGAAGCTAAGATGAACATTGCTATTCTTATTGATTGTTAAACTAATGCATTTTGTTCTATGTTTATTGCTTCATGTTTAGATAGCATGGAAAAATTGCCCAAGCTAGTTGAAGACATCATTCAAACATCAATTAACACAGGGCCTAGAGGCGCATTAAGACTGGCGCAAGGCATTCAAGCTGTTGTTGGGGTCGGAGGGGAGTGGCTTACTGATTTATCCAAGGTACATGTGTTACTTCTAAATAGATCAAGTTTGTAGGTGGTATTTGATGCAAAGCAACTTGGAATGCAAAACATGCTGTTCATGATGGAAGTGCTACTTAGTCATCCTATCTCACAAGGGTTCATACTGCGCAAATATGTCTAAAAAGGAGGGGCATCACTAGATACATTTGCTCTTGGATAATTTGTAGTTGTACTTGTTCAATGTCGAATGTTGATGTTATTTTTTTGCACTTGGTTTGTATATCCAAAGCTGAACAGTCTTTATGGGGCTTCTTTTGAGTGTAAATTCCACATAAACCACGATGCATTTTAAGAAAGATTTTCATGAGGTAGCGCATATTTTAACTCTAGTACAATACAATCAATCACACACAACAGGCATGGAATTTGATGTAGTTTCAGTTATTCAATCCAATCCATTCTCCATCTTATGTTTACTACTATTGATGAGTTTCTTGAGAATATGTCATCTTTATGATTGTGAACCTTAAACCCTTATTAAACCAGTATTAGTATCATAGTTCCTGTTCATTTTCTTTAATAGACAAGGAACATGCTTGAGTGGCAACCAGTAAAGATTTAACTCCAGTTGATGATAACTAAAATGTGTCATCCCAGAAGTCAAACTAGAATGCTTGTCTTTCAAGCCACTGTGACTTTAGATTTTGCATTATGCAAAAAAATGTTCATTGGATATGTGACCCTTGTAAAATTTGGATAATATATTAATGAGTTTAGAATGACTGTACAGTTGTTCACATGACATGAATATAATCTTGTGTTGAGCTTATTGTTGTTATGTTGTTAAAAAAAAACTATTTTCTTTATGGAATTGGTTTGTTATTGGAACTTGGAAGCTGTTCTATTAATTTACTTCGTATGTCATATTCACTATATTTGGAATAAGTACACCTTTACACCTTAGCAGGCAACAAATGCGTCATCGGCCTTGCCACCTAACATGCAGCTCGGATTACTTTCACCTCTTTACCTGAGGAAGCTATTTGAACGCCTGGGAGCAACATATATCAAGTTGGGACAGGTACAAATTGAGCTAATTTGATTCAGTCAAACTCTTTAGAATGGCTTTTGGTGACATTCCATTACCTAAAGATTGAATTCCACATAGCTTTTGATGAAAAGTCTTAAGTTTTATTCACCTAAGAAATGCCTGTACAATATTTGCTGCTTGACATGCATTAACTCCGGGGTTTTGCCAGGTCTTATCCATGTTGGGAAGCCTATGGTACTAACTGTATCCCATACTAGTATTGCTGCATTTTTGATTGATTTTGATTTGTTCCCATAAGAAGGTATTATTAAGATTTGTAGACCTCTGGGTTTTTTTTTTTTTTTTGGAACTGAATATTTTGGAGAGGCAATAATAGGATTTTCTTGCTTGGCCTCTTCCCATTTTTCCTTTTTTTATGTTTGGTGAGTTGTTAGTTTGGGAAGAATACAAATGTGACTGGGAGTTATTGATTTTTCTTGTCAGATTCCCCATATGTTTTCTATTTAACTCATTGACAAGGTTTCTTGTTTATGAAATATTTGCTTCATGGAATAAAGATAAGAGTTTTTTTCCTTGAGCTAGAGAAATTTATAACTGATGAATCCATCAAAAACACTGACATAGCATAAGTGTAGCATTAACGATTTTATCAGCAACATGTTCCCTGGTTTAGGAACTTGTTGATGATGGTGATGCTATTCCTCAATAAATCGTCTGAGCAAATTGCTCTAGTCTCTTGCTCACTGCTATAATATAATCAAGTAGTTGGGGTCCTTGTTGATGTCCTATGTTCAAAATCTTTGTTGAATTTCAGTTTTTTAGCACATCACTTGATTATTCAATGGTGCAGTTCATTGCATCTGCTCCAACACTGTTTCCTACAGAGTATGTTCAGGAGTTTCAGAACTGTTTTGATCGGGCCCCTGCAATTCCTTTCAATGAGATTGAAGCAATATTGCGCGAGGAGCTGCAGAGACCACTAGATAGCATCTATGAGTATATTGATCCTGTTCCAGTAGCCTCAGCTTCTATAGCTCAGGTTTGTGAACATGCTCATATGCCCTTGATTTCTGCTATTATTCTGTAAGGAAAATTTGTTTAATTCACAGTATTATTCTATAGGTTCATGGTGCCCGGCTAAAAAATTCACAGCAGGAAGTTGTGATAAAGGTTTTAAAGCCTGGCATCGAAGATATATTAGTTGCAGATCTGAATTTTGTTTATATTGTTGCTCGGATCTTGGAGTTCCTAAACCCAGAACTTCGTCGGACATCACTGGTATATAACCCATTCTTGTATTTCGAATTGAAACAAAGAAATATGCTTGCATATTGTCCATATAGGTTAAGTCAATTAATGCTTGTTGTTATTAAATGACGGTAACCATAAGGAATGCTTTTTAATAATCAGTACTCCCTCACTTCTAGAATACCCAACAAGTACAATTATGCTACATGGATCCGCTACTATTTGAGATTAGCTACATGGATTTTATCATGCCATTGAGCTTTATGTAAAATTATGCTGATAGAAATATTTAGAACTTACTCTGCTCAGTTATATTAGGGTGTTAATTCATCAATCTAGTTTAGGTGCAATTCATTTATCAAATTGATCACATCGTAATTATTTTTGCTACTATATTGCACTAAGAATTTTGTCAATAATAACTGTGACTTCATTTTAGCTGAGACAACAAATATCTAAATCATGCATTCTGACTTTTATTTTGTTGATTAAGGTTATAAGTCATCTTTTTTGGATTAATAAGGTACAATCTTTTTACTAGGTAGGAATCGTGAGAGATATAAAGGACTCGATGCTTGAAGAAGTTGACTTCCAAAAAGAAGCTACTAATATTGAATCTTTCAGGAGATATTTAGAAAACATGGGACTTGAGAGGCAGGCCAAGGCTCCCATTGTTTATCGGCATTGTAGCTCACGCCGTGTGTTGACAATGGAGAGACTTTATGGGGTTCCTCTCACTGACCTTGATTCTATAAGATCTCTTGTTCCAGATCCTGAACTGACTTTAGTTACTGCACTGAATGTCTGGTAACAATATAATAGCATTCCAGCGAGTCTTTAAATTTTGGCATAGAACTAGGGTAATATATATTTTTTCCTGTTTGATCTGTAGGTTTGGAAGCTTGATTGCATGTGACAACTTCCATGCAGATGTGCATGCAGGAAATTTGTGGTTGCTTCGTGATGGTCGAATTGGTTTTCTTGATTTTGGTATGTTTTTGTTTGTTGATGAGAGGTTTAGGAAAATCTTTCTGCACTTCCTTTATCTCGAGTGCATGCCGGTGCTTGCAATCGAGCTCTTTATGACTTTGTTGGTTCTGTTAGGAATGCTATTTAGTCTTTGCTATTAATAATCAAGCAATGTATCTGTTGTTTAGGAATTGTGGGGCGTATATCTCCAAAGACGTGGGCAGCCATGGAGGCCTTTTTGGCATCCTTTGCAAATGAAGATTATGAATCTATGGCTACTTCGTTAATTGAAATGGGCGCTACAGAGAAAAATGTAGATGTTAGTGCCTTTGCAAGAGACTTGGAGAAAATATTTTCTTCCATACAGGTATGCTTCTTCAGTAAATGTGCCTAAATGATAATACCTAAATCTGGATGATGCATCATAGAAATATATATAGGTGGCAGTTGCAGTTTGAAAAAGTTTTGCAGCATTGTTCTAAAATTATACCTTAGAATCAGCTACTGCTAGTAAATTTGAAGAACCAGAAATTTAGTAGTTAAATAAACAAACTGGAACCTTTGTGTTTTAGTTTTTACTAATCTTTGGTGAACTCGGGTTACGCAACTGTTTTACTTGATCTCTTGCAGGATCTAGATACCGAAGTTGTTGTTGCAACTGCAAGAACGCCTGATGCATCTGCAGCTGCTATTTCTGCGAATGTGATTGTTGATGAGAGGCAGATGAACGCATTGTTCCTCGATGTGGTAAGCTTGTTCCCCCCTCTCATAGTCTTTGCTATCTTATCTTTTTGAAGACTGCATTCTTGATTCATTTTGAAATGTGTACGACAATGTCTGTTACACATTCACTCATCACATCTGCTTGCTACAGGTAAGAGTAAGCGAGTCATACGGGCTGAAATTTCCTCGTGAATTTGCACTTCTCATGAAGCAACTGTTGTACTTTGATCGTTACACCCGATTGCTTGCGCCCAACATGAACATGCTTCAGGACCAGAGGATAACTATAGTCTCCAACCGGCGAATGCGAAGAAGCATGGGGGAGTATTCTAGTTCTGGTCTGTAGACTCGATACAAACTGGATAAGCAATTACTAGGTATTTCATCATCGCAAACACAACAAAAGCATTTACATGTATCTAAATTTATATTTTTCTAGTTTTCGATTTAGTAGATCAAATCTCTCCTGCCCAAGTTTGGAAATGTAGGAATATATGTTGAAATTCACATCTGATCAATCCATCCAAAAAATACAAGTAAACATTTCATCATCAAAGGATCTGTTGTTTGTCAAACACCCATTCTTTTTGTCTAGGATTATGTTATGAACAACAAAACCCCAAAGAAAATGTATTCCTGAGATTTTGTTGAGAACGACTGGATGACAAAAAAAAATGAAATACTTGAGAAATAAAATGAAGACTAATTTCTTGACAATTAAGCTCCATTTAGCTTCGTTGCTTCACGTTTACACGATCCATTAATTAATTTTGGAATTCAGGCTGTATCATTATTAAATATTTTTCATATCAAAATGGATTTGTGGTTCATATTATCACAAATTGAAATATCTAAGTTTTGAATGGAATAATTCAAAGAATTGGAACGCGTCAAAATGAGGCTTCGGCAATTAATTTGTTTTAACAACATGTCAACATTTTATTCATTGCCGTTTAAGTGTTGACGTGACACTAACAATGAAATAAATAATTCTCCCTTTTAATTAAAAAAAAAAACTTTCTATTCTCAATGAGCTTTTCGATCATCACCTTTATTCCCGATTTCAAATGTCTAAGAAATTGAGTTGTAAATTTCATACTTAATTTTTATATAAACTTAAGAAGGTAAATTAAAACTTTAGATTGATTAATTAATTCTTTAAAAATAGACAAAATTGGAAGGTAAATTTAGTTTTTTTTCTTCCATTTTTGAACTTATATTCTAGTCCTCAATACTTTTAAAATTAGTCCTCCTAATATAATTTCCTTAACTGAATAACTGTAAACCGCTTTTTACTTTCATAAAAAATATTTTTTAAACCCATTAAAATTTGAGGGCTAAAGTGAAATTAGTGTACAAGTTGCCGTAAACAGCGACTGCCACGCCGCTCTGTTTCAACGATCCTTCTTCTTCTTCTTCTTGATGGTTACTCTTCTTCCTAATCCGACGAGCCATTTCTTCTCTCCATCGCTTCAATCCATCTTCCTATCTACATTTTTCATCCTTCTGATCGAAGATTCTTCTACGCTAATCGACAGGTCGATTCCATCTCCGTCGCACCAGTCCGTCTTCTCCCCCAATCGCATCGCCGCATTTTTAACTTCCTCTGCTCCGCCGCAGGGCTCGCGGCGTCGCCTTGACCGGCATGGAGGACGATCCATGGCTCCTAGTGGAGAAGAAAGGCGGGCACTTTGCTGCCGGAGACCGCCCCTTCTTCGTCCACGGCTTCAACACCTACTGGCTGATGGTCTTCGCCGCCGACCCGGACACGAGAAGCAAGGTCAGCGACGTCTTACGGGAGGCCTCCTCCGCCGGGCTCAACGTATGCCGGACCTGGGCCTTCAACGACGGCGGCTGGCGCGCCCTCCAGGTCTCCCCTCACGTTTACGACGACCAGGTCTTCGAGGTGATAATCGTTGTCCGCGCACGCGAACTGCTCGATGATTTACGTAAGAGAGTAATCCGTTTTAAATTTTCTCCCAGGGTCTGGATTTCGTGGTCAGCGAGGCAAGGAAGCATGGGGTGCGGTTGATACTCTCGTTCTGCAACAACTGGGAGGATTACGGGGGGAAGGCTCAGTACGTGAGGTGGGGGAAGGACGCCGGATTGGATTTGTCTTCCGACGATGCGTTCTTCTCTGATCCAACTCTCAAAGGCTACTACAAAGCCTTTGCTAAGGTGATTGTTCGAGTGCACGTTGTTGGTTCAACAAGTTTGAAGTTTTGATCTTTTGCCCTTTTTCTTTAGACTGTCATCACTAGAATCAATACATTCACGAATGTGGCATACAAAGATGATCCCACCATACTTGCCTGGGAGTTGATTAATGAGCCACGGTGCCCCTCGGATCCTTCTGGCGATACCTTGCAGGTATCTGACCAAATGCTTCTGTTCTCCATATTTCGCCTGTTTTGTTCATGATTTGAGTTGGTCTCAGGCATGGTTTGAGGAGATGGTGGCGCATGTGAAGTCCATTGATCCAGTGCACATGCTGGAGATCGGGGTGGAAGGTTTCTACGGCCCATCTACGCCCGAAAGATTGGAGCTGAACCCCTATGAATCTGCAGGTCGGGAAGGAACAGATTTCATCAGGAACCATCAAGTTCCTGGCGTTGACTTTGCTTCAGTTCATGTTTACTCCGATACCTGGTGAGTTAGCTTACTCCATAATTATTGGAAGACAACCATCAGACTCTTTTGTTATGTTGATACTCTATTGATTGTTTCCTTCGGTAACCGATATATCTCATATAATAACTTAAAAAAGAATTCCATGTTCCTTTCATTTGTAGTGAGATTGAGGCCATGTTGAATTGTTAATATTTAATGTTAATGGTTATATTTGATGATCACATGTTGAATTGTTTTATGCTTATGTTGTGGCATTGCTCCAAGAATACTCTTTGGTATGTTGATACTCTATTAATTGTTTCATTGGGTAACCGATATATCTCATATAACAACTTAAAAAAGAATTTGTAGTGAGATTGAGGCCATGTTGAATTGTTAATGTTTAATGTTTGCTCATGCACTGTGTAAATGGTTATATTAGATGATCACTTGTTGAATTGTTAGAGAAAAATATATAATTTAACTTTCATGCTTATGTTGTAGCATTGCTCCAAGATTAATCTGGATCAAAAGTAGGCTTTACCTGCGAATACAGATCAAATTCATCATGCATGCTATATTTGTATTCCAAAAGCTTAATCTAGCATCGGACAGGTTGCCCGATCCAGACTCCAATGTTCATCTACAATTCGTGAGGGCCTGGATGCATCAGCACATCGAGGATGCAGAGGCATTGCTCGGAATGCCAATTGTTTTCGGTGAGTTTGGAGTGTCGGTGAAGGATGAAAGGTTCAACTCCGAGTTTCAACAGACATTCATGGAGACAGTGTATGACACTTTCCTGAGCTCCAGTCAAAACAGGGATGTTGGGGGAGGATCCCTTGTTTGGCAGCTCTTTCCTGAGGGCACAGACCACATGGATGATGGATATGCTGTTGTTCTAGCCAGGTCTCCTTCCACAATGCTGATGGTTTCACGACACTCTGAAAACCTTAATGTTTACCGTCTCGGGGGCTACAATGAGGCGAAGGAGAGCTCTATTCCTGAATCAAACATCCACGATGAATTGTGACAATGACCTGTATGTACATCTTCAATCTTTCTTTGTTAAGGCAGGTAATCTAACTTCTTAGCATCTGTATATCTGTATAATTTACTGGGCTTGAGGTAGCTATTTTATTGATATTATTTTATCATTGTTAACAATAATTTATTGATATCAATGTGCAAATTCTATGTATCAGTTGTGGCAATAGTATTATTTTATGTATCAGTCATGAACCCTAAACCCCAAGGGACTATGGAGAGACCTTAATAGTCTACCGAAAAGTGCAGTCTTTGATTGCTGAAGCTTAGTCGACCTCCTTTTGACTGAACCCTTACAAAACCTTTATTAAAATGGTGATGGAAGCTTGCTAATTAAGAGTGGACAAATTGGACATAGATTGTCATGGATCTTGCTCATGGTATGAGTTCCTGTAACCCAAGATGCCTACACCCAATCAAAGCACAAATTGGGAACAAGACATTTGCTTTTTCTTTTTTCCTTTGAGAAAAGGAGAGAGCCTCATTATTGATGAAACATAAAGAGAGTTTCATTTATTCTAACTTCTTCTTCCACATGCCTGAGAATCTTGTATATTATGATGCTTACGCAAGTAGATCGGTAAAAGTTAAGTAGAATTGGGTCAAAGATGTTCGGCTCACGGAGTTGGATGTGGCTCGGCCGAGATGAATCAGAAACTGATTGGATTTGCCTGACACAGATTCAGTTTGATCGCGATCGTTGGCTTTGCTCGAGTTGGATTTCCCCAGCATAATTCACTGCAATGATCTGCTCCAGCTGTTTGTCGTCGTCGTTGCTTGTTGGTTTGATGAGTACTTCATTGTGACAGATTTTTCACGTTTAGAACTGTTACCATCAGTGGTTAGTAGACTTGAATCCACACACAGTTAGTAAGCGAATCTAGAGTTAGTAAACAACGATATTACTCTCCTTCTTCTTCTAGTCAGTATCTAGAGTTAGTAGACGTTTAGAACTTATCCATTTTGTTGGATCCTAAGAACGACTTTGTAGACGAATTATTATTATTATTATTATTTTGCTAAAAATTTGCGTGAACAATTCAGATGCTAATTAGTTAGCACCCACCCGACCCAGATATGGAGCATGTGCGAGGTGGCCCTGTACGGATCGAGTTGGGCCCATGCGATCGAACCGGCCAGAAAGACCGAAACCAATTTGTCTTTTAACGCGTGAGGAGAATATCATAAGTAGGAAATTTTGGTGGGTCCCTCCGTGGACTCGTCACTCTCCCACCGGCCTCCGTGACGCACGCGCCCCCGTGGCCTGCCTGTCGCCACGTGGCCGATAATTACTTATTTATTTATTTCTTTCTTTTTCAAAAAACATTAAAAAAAATCACTTCCCTTTTAAATTTCGCACTTTTTGAATTGTCTCTCGTTGGTTTTGTCGAATGAGCTGACGATGACCGAAACGCCAAACATGTGCATCCTATTACTAAAATCTTGAGGGGTAAAATGCAAATTTTCTCAGAGGGAAGAGACTAGAGAGGAACTCAATTTTTTTTATTTCGACCCACAATTTTATTATTTTCTTACACGATGGCAGCCATCAAAAATTGAAAATTTGATTACGTAGAAGAAAAAACTCCACGGGCTTTTTCCGATGCTTGAATTCCAAGAAAAGCTCCTTTTTTTTCCAAGCTTCCGATTCAAAAACCATAAATATCTCTGCAAAATTACGGCTTTGCCCTCCCCGGGGCGGCTCACTTCGTTATTCCGTTCGGCTGCCGACGGCGACTCTGCTAGTCGAAATCGTCGGCGTTGAAATCACCGACCTCCCCCTCCCACGGCCTCGGCAGACGCTCCCAGAATGAGTCGGACAGGAACAAAGAGGACGTGTCGTAGGCGTCGACTCCGAACGACAGGTCGAGCGCCGGTTCCGCGAAGCAGTCGAACGGCGACGGTTCGTCGCCGTAGCGGAGCACCGACGTCGGCGACCACAGTGACACCGGGAAGGGTCCGTCCTTGTTTTCGGACTGCGGCATGGCCTCCGTCGGTGCCTCGGTCGGGAAGTTGGTCACCGCCTTCGACCCCTTCAGCCTCACCGCGGCCGAGTCGTAGGCCGCCGCCGCCGCCTCCGCCGTGTCGAAGGTGCCGAGCCACACCCGCTTCCGCTGGTGCGGGTCGCGGATCTCCGCCGACCACCGGCCCCACGGCCGCATCCGCACCCCGCGGAACCGAATCCTCTCGCTCGACTCCGCCGCCACCGGCGCCGCTCCCCTCTTCACCGCCGACTTCTTCCGCTCCGCCGCCTTGCGCGTCGGAGTCGCGGAGGGAACCGCGACTCGGATCTCGAACACCTGCCGCTTGATCCGGCGCTCAGCGCCGGACCCCTCGTCGCTCGACGACGAATCGGTCGCATCGGCGTCGCCGAAGTGGATCCGGACGAGCCGCTTCCGGCCGAAACCCGATCTTTCCACACCAACCGTCTTCCCCACCACCGCAACGGCCTCCTCCACCTTCAAATCCATATAACTTCCTGCTCGCCCCCTTCTCCGAACCCTACTTCCGGCGACCCATTCGAAAACGAAAGAGCCCAAATTACTACGACCGCGGACTCCGATCTCGACCAGATCAAGAACAGGTACCTCCTTTTCTTCCTTCCCGTTCCGATTTCGCCAGGAGCGAGGTGAGATTCGATCGAAACAGGAGAGGGTTTTGGGGAGGGTTTTTGGAGTCGATCCAGACGCGGGAGAACAAGGCGTGGTATGGATCGATCGCGGACTTTTAATGACCGAACTCACAGACCCACTTGCATCTAAAATGACCATTTTGCCCTTGCGACAACTGGCCGCCCTGGTTCACCCCTTTCCTAGACTTTCCGAATTGCCATTGGCTGCTAGCTAGTGTGCAAGCAATGGGCTACACGTGTCCGATTTCACGGTGACGATCGATGGGCTACCATCGGTCGCTAGTAGGCGCGCAACAGCGCAATGGATGGACTACACGTGTCCGATTTCACGGCGACGATCGATGGGCTACCATCGGTCGCTAGTTGGGCTACCATCGGTCGCTAGTTGGTGCGCAACAGCGCAATGGATGGACTACACGTGTCCAATTTCACGGCGACGATCGATGGGCTACCATCGGTCGCTAGTTGGTGCGCAACAGCGCAATGGATGGACTACACGTCGGCATGCGCTCGGCGTCGATTGATTTGGTTTTTAAAATGACTATTTTGCCCTTGCGACAGCTGGCCGCTCCAGTTCACTGCTTTCTAAAATTTCCGAATCGACGTCGCCTAGCTAGTGCGAAAGGGATGAGATACACGTGTCCACCTGAACGGTGAAGATTGATTTGGTTATTAGTGGGAGATGCTAATTTCCGAATTGCCATCGGTCTCTAGTTGGCGCGAAAGGGATGGACTACACGTGTCGGCATGCGCACGGCCACGATTGATTTGGTTTTTATTGGGCGATGTTAATTACTGATTAACTGGCGGTTGTTAGGTGATTAATCAAATTATTAGTGGAGGATTAATTAATTAAATAATTGGACGATTAGATGGAAGCATATGATGTGAGCTCATTCCGATGTGGAACGCTCCACCTGGCATTCGCTGTTTACTTGGGCGCACAACAAAGTTAATTACTAGTAAATCAATTTTTTATATTTTTTTTACCTTTCTAATATCACCATCATCTGTTATATCATTTAATTTAATATGACCCACTTAATATTTTTTTTAAAAAAAATGATATTGTGCTCGAATTATTTTTTAAAACTAAATCTATTTTTTTATGTTATTAATCTATGGAATCTAATTTCCCACTTTGTGGGAACACTTGTCAATCCCCTAGCGACACGATATTAAACTAAATGTACACAAAATCAATTCCACAAACTTTTTTTCCCTCGCATTGAACTTAAATAAACATAACCATCTCTTTATTATGATTAGCTTTGCTTAGGTAAGGAATATATCCCCATAGCTACTTGTTTAGTCCAATTATTCTTATAGACATCATCATATCACTTATAAATTTCGAAATCATAATCCAAATCATCATCGATTACTAATTACTTGTAAATTGTGAAGGTCTCACTCCAACTAGGCTACTAGACACATTTAAGCTTTTGTTAGTGTTGCTTGACTTCCATCATTACTTTCACTTGGCTCCTCACAATACAAATTTAACCTTAATTAATTCTTCAAATGCGTTCTTGGCATGCCTATTCTTGTTCATCATCTAATGGCTATGTGTCCATGTGGCGCCACGTGGACAACATATGATGAGCATGTTCTCTCTCTTGAAGATATTTCATTTTTTAAAATAAAAATAAAAATAAAAGGAACAAAAAAAAAAGTTAACACACTTTATGCTCGATCGATACTTGTTTAAGATCATGGATGAGATCCGATCGTTCTCAAGTGTGGTGTTGATACGTGGAATTTCATGCCCCCTTTTTATATTTTTGGGAAAAGGTAGCTAGATGATTAGGAGATAAGGTATCGCAATGGAGAACATTATGATGAGGGTGACCACAGATGGATTTTATCGATATATATAATTTCAATTGAAAGCAAGAGCCGTAACCTTTCTTTTTTCTTCTAAATGATAAGTGAGGAATAAATTACGAGGGATTCAATTAAACGACAGTTGGGTTACGTGGCACTGCCTCGGCGAGCATCATTCTACCCATACCTGGTGGGCCATAGAGTTAAAAGACAACCCCAACCAACTCTATTTTTGGCGAAAATCGAGTCTCTCTTCACGTGCCCATGTTTTTATTTTTAAAGCCCGTGAATTTGTCATTATTTAAAAATATCTATATTTTATTGAAGCAAAGTTCAACGTTACCTTTCATTTCACATATTTAATTTTAATTTTAATTATAATTATAATTAGATCATATAAATTAATTAACACATCCGAATTCAAATTTAAAGACATTATAGATTGAGTAGGAATCTAGAAATTTCAGAAATTAAAACTAATGTACTTTTCATTATATCTGAATTCAACCATATAAATAGAATAGTAACCTTTTAAATAAAATTTATCAAAAAATATGTAGAAAAATAATACTAACTCACTAATCATCAACAACCACTATAAATTGTAAGGCTCTCTTTGTTCGAAAAATATTAATTTTAAAATT